>NW_020948983.1:6757775-7351091 GCF_900497805.2 Vombatus ursinus
AAATGGATCAAGCGAAACCATGCCTGAGAAAGGTGAGCCTTCAGTCTAGGTGTTAGATAAATACTGCTTTTCGTCACACTCCCAGGTCACCCCAGGGTTTTTGGTTTGTCTCTCTTTCCTTCCTAAAATAGAGCCATTAAGGTTAAGAGCTAGAATGAATCTTTAAAGATCACTTAGTTTGGGGAAAGGGAAGCTTTTGAAAATGATTATTATTGAATATAGTAAATAACAATTTGGGGTTATATACACATAAAGAGAAATGTGTACATACTCATGTGTGTGCACCTTTATGTGTAGATATATATGTACATAAATATACATATACACATCTTATAAATATAAATATACACACCCATATATATGTATGTATACGTAAAAATTTTTTTTCCATTTTAGGTTGCTTTGTTTTTTTATCCACAGAAATTAGTACAGTTCCTGGCATATGGCAAATGCTCAGTAAATGTTTGCTTGCTGCCTAACTAGTCCAGTCTCCTTGTTTTACAGAGGAAGAAATTAAGGCTCAGAAAGGGCACAAATGTCACATGTTTGATCAGTACTTCCTAGAATCTGAGACCAATAGAATTTGGGGAGGAAAAAGGAAAAGGTTTCTCTCCTGCCTTTCTGGTTTCCAGCTAAAAGAATCTTACCATTTGAAGACAGAATAGAGCAAAGAGCCAAAAGGATCAAAAAGCCATTATTGGAATCCACTTCTGATCCAGGACACCTTGCTCACTGTCTAGTTTTGAACTTATTCCTGCCTGTTGAATGCGTAATGGTCTGGTTCCCTTTGTCCCTTGCCTGAACAGAGCATGTTTAGAGCCAACCTTCTCACTTCCAAGGCAGACAGACTGTGACTAAGCTGGTCTTCCTTACAGACGATGGTGAACCTGTGAGTAGCTCCTATGAATCATATGATGAAGAAGAGAGCAGCAAGAGCAAGTCAGCGCCCCACCAATGGCCATCCCCAGAAGCTACCATTGAGCTGATGAAGGATGCCCGGATCTGTGCCTTCCTGTGGAGGAAGAAGTGGCTGGGGCAGTGGGCCAAGCAGTTGTGTGTCATTAAGGACAACAGATTATCGGTTAGCAAAACACTGTTATGTACCTAACTTGAATCATCAGTCCTATTTTTCCCCCTTTGGCAGAAGGAGGAGAGGTCAATAATTACAGCCACTGAGATTCAGGCTTGTGGCAGATGTTTCTGTCACTTTAGCCCAGACCAATAAGGTATATTAGCATCTGTTGCCAGGTGTGGACTTGGCCAATGGACAGGCAGCTCTCCATTACGTGTGAAGACTGCTGTTATGCCATGGCTACCTTTCCTTATATCGCCCTGTTGCTTCTCCCTGACCTTTGTACTTCAAGCAGATTGTATACACCTTTCTAGCCACTTTACTGTTTTCATTTGGTGCCTGATCAAGGCAACAAAAAAATCCCTTACTAAATTGTTAATTCTTTTATATTATTTGTAGTAATATAGCCCCGATTGGCTCGGTACATAGACATCATTTCATATAGCAGAGGGGAGACATTGTAGGGATATTCCAGAAACACTGGATGATATAAAAATCTATTAGCTTTAGTTTGGGAATGACCTTTTATTTTCTAGCATTTTTTAACTTTCCCAATTAGCTTTTATCAAAATAAATTCTATTGATATCTTTTGTTTTTTATCACCTGCATCTCCCAATACATCCCGTCCCTTCCCTCTTCCAGAGAGACCTCATTATAAAGAATAACAAAGAGAAAAAAAAAAAACCAGTTTGGAAAAATTATCAATACATCAAGAAAAAGTCTGACATTAAATGCAGTTTTCCACACTCAGAGTCCCCCACTTTTGTACGGAAGTGGGAGAGATGCCTTTTCATTTCCCTTCTTTGCCCAATTAAGTTTTATTCAGGCTAATATTAAACATAGATTACATTGCCTAAACCCACAACACTGATCACGGGGGTAGTTAACCACATTCTATTGGGAAATAGAGAAAAGTCAGTTTGGGATTAAAATTTTTACTACATTACATTGACCTGTAGACATTACAAGTAAGATGGTGGTAGCAGGGAAGGTATGATGAAAATAGGTGGAGTGAAAAGGAGAAGAAGTAATGTTATAGAGAATAAAACAGTAGAAGAGACTGAAGGTGATGGAAAGAGTAGCTTGGGGAATGGGAAGGTGATCATCTTTCCCATAAAGCCATTTACATGGTAAGATAGAAATGCTGATATTCAAAGACCAATTATCTGAGCCTGATTTGGTGGGCAGTAATTTCCTGGTTTCATAACATAAAGGTTGGTTTGGTGGGTTTTCCAAAAGCGATGGTTGGCCCGCTTTTTGTTGTTCTCACCATTTAATTCTGGCTTCTTGCTTCCAGTGCTACAAATCCTCCAAGGATCACAACCCCCAGCTTGATGTGAGTCTGGTAGGCTGTAATGTCATCTACAAGGAGAAACAAGTGAGGAAGAAAGAGCACAACCTGAAGATCACGCCAACAAATGCTGATGTGATCGTCCTGGGACTGCAGAGCAAGGACCAGGCAGAGCAGTGGCTCCGGGTGAGGAGAGTTCCCTGGTCTCCTGAGTGTTCACTGGGGTCAGGGCTGGTGGAGGGGGCAGCAGGCTATGAACTGCTTTCTTACTTTGGGGGCTTTGAGGAAAGACAGATTTAATAACATTCCATCTTAAAGTCATGTTTTCACAAAATCTCTTGAAAAGTATTAAGGGTCCTCAGAGACCATCTGGTTCAGACTGTAATTGACTTAGAATCCTCTCTACAGTAACACCTGTAACACATGTAGTTCAGCTTTGCCTGAAGACCTCTACTACTGTGAGAGTGAGCTCCAGACAAGCCTACCCCTATCTCCTTGACAACCTATTCTATTTTAGGATAACTCTAGTTGTTAGGTAGTTTTCTCCTTATATCAAGCTCCTGAATTTTTCCTGTCTACAGCTTCCACTCATTTCCCTCTGGGGCCAAACACAAGTCCAATACCTCTTCCACATGAAAGTCCCTTAGATGATTGAATACACCTCTTACATCCTCCCAACTTTTCTCTTGAATAGGCTAAATATCCCCAGTGCCTTCACCTGATCTTGTTATGTTATGATTTGAGACCCTACCTCCACCAAAAACAAAGTCATTTTGTCCCATGTAACTGTGTTTTGGTCCTATCTGGTTCTCCTTTCCCCAAATCCTTCACATGTACAAAACATGTCTAAATAGTAAACAGATTTCATTTTCTACTTAAGAACCTTAGTTCCAGGCAGTAACACAAACTGCCTGTGCATTGGCACCTCTGTACTCCATTGCCAAGAAACCAGAGGTTGGCACAGTGGCATGCTGAGTACTTTTTAATACTGGAGGCAGTCTCTGCTAGAGCTAAGAGGGAGAGAATTTGTGGATGGTCTAGACCTAGGAGCTCATCTGAACCTACTCCTGACTTTAGGAGATGGGGATGAGGAAGGATTCCAGAGGGGAATATTTCTCACATATACTATCATTCAATTCTAGTGTCATGATGTTAACAAAAGTCACACGTCAATTTTTTTTTTTTAGGTAATTGGGGTTAAGTGACTTGCCTAGGGTCACACAGCTAGTAAGACACATCAATTTTTTATGGCTCTTCAAGAAAAATCATTGGGGGAATAATTGGGAAGGGTAGTAAGCTGTGTGTTCTCACTTCACACTCTGTTTTTTCTAAGGCTTCTCGTGACAAATGTCCTTTATTCCCTAGTAACACCCCCTGGGCAGGTATATAACCTCTAATCCACTTAATTGCAAAATATCTTCTCTAACAAAATGAAATGCCACCTCCTTTCTAACTCTATTAGCACTTCCAAGTAATGTTCAAAAAGAGAGAAAAAGAAAACTTAGAGGAGCTGGGAATGTTTCTTTGGTTGTTATCATAGTGATAATACAATTCATTGATTTGTCTCTTATCTCTTCAGCCACAAAGTTAAATTTAATTCAGAAAATATTAATTCAGTAGATAAGCCTATAAGGTACAATAGTAAGAGATCAAGAAACTGTAATGTAGTTGGGGGGACAAAAGATAATTCATATAAACTGACCAAAGAATACAAGATGATGTATATTTAAATACAAGAAGATGTCAGAATATATTGTATAGATAATAAGTGTTATGGGGAGTGCTTTTATTATTTGACAGAGGAACTGAGAAAGACTTCATGAAGAAGTTGGGGTTTAAAGGGTGTTACATAGATAAGAAGTTGAGGGTGTGGGAGGTGCTACATATTGGGAGAATCCAAAGGAAGATGTGACAGCAGGAATGCTAAAAATGAAGCAGCTAGCTTCCCTCAAGCAGAAGGTACTCAGTGGGGGGAGGAGGAGTGATGGATGAGGTTGGAGAAGGTAGGCTGGTACCAGATGAAGGGTATTGAATGCCACAAGGAGTAGTTAGCTGTTCTGATTTCCTAGGCAATGACAAGTCACTTATTTCCTTATTGAAAGCATACACCAATTAGAGCTTAGTAAATGCTTCTTCTAGTTGTTGCTGTTGATGTGAAGAAGCAGCAGCATCCAAGCTGTTACTGTTCCATAAACAAACCAACCTCACTGTGATTTGCACCAGGGAAGGAGGAAAGACACAATCCAACTCTTACCCTTCTCTTGATTCCAAAGGATACTCCCTAGCTTGAGTCTTAACTGGCACCTGGATGAGAGCACTCCGAAGAATCTTGGCCAAAAGCAACTCTTCCCTTTTTTTTTTCCATCTCTCCTTCCCTTCACTACCATTTGTGTGTGCTGCCAATTAGAAGTGTCTCTATTTAGAAGAAACATCCCCCTGCAGCTTGCTGGATGTAACTGACTTGGAAAGCACTGCGGAGGTTTTGCAAACTGCAATTTTAAACATCCATTGCCTTATTAAAAAGCAACAGAAAACAACATCTGCTGGAGGCACTAGCTCCCCAACTGTCAATACTCAGCTACTTCAGGGTTTGAAGGGAGGAAAGCTTGTTTCTGAGGCCTTGCAAAATGCCTTCCTTGGAAAAAGAGAATGCCACCTCCCCACACCCCATATATTCTAAACTTACCAGCATTTGTGCCTAATAATGTGCAAAAAGAGAGAAAAAATATGAGAGCACTGACATGCAGCCTAGTTCTGAGGGGTTCTTCAGGGTCCAAAATGTTTTGGGTGACTGAAGTTAGGAATTTAGAATGGAGTGGGGTGAGAAGGGACAGGGAGAGCCCCAATTCATTGGTTAGTTTTGATTGACAACATTCAGAGGATCACAGAGCCCGGGTAGGAAGGAACCTCCAAGTTCATCTAGTCTATCCCTCCCCCCTCATTTTACATATGAGGAAACTGAGCCCTGAAGGATTTAAGTGACTCTTCTAAGGTCATGCAGGATTTGAACCCAGGCCCACTAACTTCATACTCTTTTAAGCCCTGTACCAGGTTGTATTCAGAGTAAGAGCACATAATTGTCAGAGGAATTATTTCCAAATGCATAGCTTTTTCTTAGTCATATTTTCATGAGGGCCTTCTTTCCTCACTTTGTAAAAATGCTTAGAGGTAGTAGTGAGACCCTAGCCACAGGGTTAATTGGGCTCTATTCACATGGCCTAGTTCACAAGTGCCTAGTCACATTTTAGTACCAGAATGGCCTGACTAATTAAGTAACATAATTGCTTTTCTCCCATCTGCTTCTTCCGGGTGGCCCTCTGAAGTACTGACAGGCTAAGGGCAGGGGTTCTAGCCCCTTTTTTTGCCATAGACCCCCTTTGGTAGTATGGTAAAGCCTATAGACCTTTTCTCAGAATAATAGTGTTTTTTTAAATAATTGAAGAAAATACTAAACTTCAGTTAATGGCTAGTGAAAATAAAGATTTTTTTCCCAATCAAGATCACAAAACCTTTGTAATATATCCAGTGGGCCGTAGACCTTAGATTAAGACTCCCTGGAATAAAAGCATGCCTACTGTTTGAGGTTTCAGTAGTACACTTTTCTGTAGTTGGAAAAAAAAAAAAACTTCACTTAGCACTGCTCATATGAATCTGAGAGAGTCCAGGTAGACAGAGACTAGGAGACCCTTATCTCTTCCATTCTAATCTGGTGGGACCATGTTGACAGGCTCTGTAGTTGTTACTGGAGCAAGTGGAAATGTGTATAGAGATCAGAGGGTAAGTAGTGGGAAAGATGTAGGGCAATGTATCCCAACCAGTTTAAAGATGTGAAACCTTTGGTTTTCAGTCCCTCCTCACCCCCAGACACATTCAAGGAAGAGAGGGAAATGTCAGGACTTTTCATAGGGCAACTGCCTGCCCTGTTTTCCTTTGGAAATTCAACAAGAAAACACTTAACTTACTGTTTCAGAACCAAGCCTGAGTGAGTATCAGCTGAAGCAAAACATCTGGGAATCTGGAGAAGGCTTATGGGAGGAAGGAGCTCAAGGGGCCCCAGGGAGGAGAGCTGGGAATTGAGAGAGGAAGCCCTGGGCTGAGGACTGCCAGGAAGGGAGGGAGTGCTGAAGGAGGGAGGGCAGACTTTGACTCACAATAGGATTCAGTTTTACACGCAGAAACAAATGAAGAAAACTCAGAAGATGCCTTAAGTCTAGTAGAGTCCCCAGAGCTGAAGGCAGTAGCAGCCAGTTGTCACCCCAGGCTCTCAGAACTGAATGAGATTCAGCTTATGAGTGTTTCTCCCAGGATTTGGGAGGAGCTGTAGCTTTGAGCTACCAGAATCCCAAACTGTTATGTGAGTGAAGTAAACTTAAGGTTTGATTTTGCCTTTCCTGAAGCATTCTCACTGAGCTCTCAGAATCAAAAAAGTTCAGCTGGTTCAAAATCAATCTCTAACGGATTCTCTGGAGCTGAAGGACCAGGGATGAAGGAGGTTCTTTTCTTTAAGCAATTCTGCATCTGGGGTGAACCCTATATACATCAATGTGTGGAATGACTGCCTCTGGCTGTAACTGTAGCTCAATTTGAGTGTTACCAGAAAGCACAGGATTAGGTGACTGTAGGAAACTCCCTTGCAGCAATAGCTCTGGTTTTGGTCATCCTGTAAAGTCCTAGCATCTGCAGGTCAAAGGGCCAGCCAGCCTGATTGCTTCTCTCTGTATTTCCAATTCAACCCTTTAGCCATGAATAAAGACATTCTTCCATAGAGGAAGAAGCAGACTAGTGAGGATATTAAGGAAACTGTTTCTCAGAGGCACTGTCTCTCCTTAGCTGGGTTTGAGACCATGTCATAGAGAGGGTTCCTACATACTAAAAAGAAGAAGGAGGCTCTTCAGGAAATGTGGAAAATTTATTGAAACCGCAAAGGAACTATTAACAGAAAGCAGTGGGGACCACAATGCCTGGTAGCAGGCCCATTTCTGGCAAAAAGTTTTCACTTGTGTTGTACCAACCACAGAACTCAAAATGTTAGTGACTAGGATTAGCTTGATTGACTTCATTCCCTACAACCTACATCTCCTGGCGATATGCTCCCCTTTTCCATCTTTGAACATAATCGTATGGGGTCTGAGAACCCTAATAACCTTTCCCAGCTAGAAAAACTCAAGAGTTTCTAGAGTTCTGAGCTATAATTTGGGACTGGTCCTGGAATAACATGGAAACGTTCAGGTACCTGGGAGGAAAATCATTTAACACACCACCATCTGTCTATGCTCAAGAGACTCCTAGGATCTCTGGTACTAGTTCTGACTGAATCAAAGTGCAGGCAATGAACAAGCCTGAGTGAGGAGCAGCTAAAGTCTGGTCCTGAGTCTGACCCACTAACTTGCTCCTCTCTTCCTACTCAGGTCATCCAAGAGGTCAGTGGCTTGCCTTCTGAAGGAATTTTTGAAGGAAACCAGTATACCCCCGAAGCTCAGCGTCTCAACTGTCAGAAAGTAAGCCTAGCTCCTCTCTGCAGAGGAGATTCCTAATTCTTCTTTTTTTCCCTCTTAAAATGAAAGTGTAAAATTGGGAGCTTTGTTTTTGCATTTCAGTCCAATTAATAAGAAACATGCTATGCTTGGATAAGCACAGTGACTTTATCTTGGCTAGAAAACAAATGAAATGGATATAGACTTAAAGTATTTTCTTGCTTGAGGAAGAAAAAAGCTTCATTGTAACAATATTAACTTTGTTTTAGATTCTTAAATTGGGAGATTTATTTTGTGTGTCTGTTTTCTCCCAGTGAAAACTGAATAGTGTTCTTAAGTGTTTATCAAGCAATAAAGACTCTTATTTGCTTTGAGACAGTTTAAAAGACAGAAGCCCAGGGCAGCCTAGTTTGATCTCCTGACTATAAGGAATAGGTCCAGTCAACCATGTAACTTTGGCATCCTACTTAGTTCCTGTGGTGAGAGCAAATGGAGTGAGTCTGGAGCTGAAGACTCACTCTCTATGATCCTGGCTTTTCTCATCTTTATCTATCTTGGTATACCAAGGATTTGGAGGCTAGAAGTTGCCAATAATCCTTTTGACAGAACATTTTTACACTTCTATGATATTTTTTTACCCTGGTATCCATTAAAAACTGATGATTCCCCTCTCTCCCTGCCTTTCTTATGAATTGGAATAAGGTTTTAAAACTTCCCTTATTAGTTATTAATTATTATTATTTCCTTATCATTGAAGGGACTTCTACTAAAGTCCTACTCACATGTCTCATTGGGGTGTGGAACTAATCCTAGGTTCTTAAAGGTTATGCCAACAGGATCTACATTCTGGTTAAGCCCACCTAGTTGGGAAGGGTACAAGAGTGGGTCTGGTGATAAACAATATGTCTGTTGCCTCGGGACTAGCCTAATTAGGTTTGTAAAGACCCATTACCAGAAGGTTGTCCCCCAAGTAGTTATCTTTTTATAGTTACAACAAAGACTGACTCTTACGATGAGGAGAGGTTGTGATCTGGGTCTGATGGAAGGAGTGTTCACAGTGAAAAATGTATGATGCCATAAATAAAGAATAAGGACATTGCTGAAGGGAGGGAGGGGGAATGAAAAAATAGGCATACATTGAGCCATCACCACAAATAGAGAATCCGTGCCAAAACCAAGCCTAGAAAAAGGATCTCTGCTTTGCCACAGAGAGGAATTACCTTGGATATAAGATCATTGGAATTGTTTCCACTGAAGGTTGATTACTTTATTTGGGGAGCTATAAATGTTGGTTTCTTTTCCAGATGCTTTTAGAATAGCCCAGTTCTCAAGTTAGATGAATGGATTTTTTTTCCCTTAAATTAGTATAAGAGAAGCTTAAACCTTATTATTTGAAGGCTGGTCTGTGAAGCTACTAGATATGATTATATCTGCACTTCTTTGTGTAAATACCTTAACATATTGAGAGTAGCATAATTAGAAATAGATTCTGTTATTCACTTTCTTGTTATTGATGGGCTTCTCAGCATCCACTGGGATATTGACTAATATTTAATTTCTAAGACAGTCTGCCTGCTCCACTCTCCTGCAGCAAGTATGGATAAAATCATTTTGAATGGTATTTTTTTTTTCCGAGTGTCAACTAGTCCCTTTGTACATTTGAGAACTAAGGAGAAAAATGGGTTTGGTAATTTGGTAATTTGAGGGGTCCAAAGGCAGGAGAACAATGGAAAAAACTCAGGGAAACTTCAAAAGACACGGTAGAAAGCTTTCAGGGTCCAGGTCATTGAGCCTTAGAGTTGGAGGAGATAATAGAATTTATATCTGCACCATGGGTAGGATTATCATTAGCTCACAGTGGGGAAAATGATTTTTCCCAAGATTTTCCACATATTAACTAATATCAGCGTATAGTTACACTTGTCTTTTCTCTTTCTCATTGACAGCCAGATATAGCTGAGAAATACCTGTCAGCTCCGGAATGTGGGAGTGGTGTGGATGGTCATCCTGAGACCACAGAGACCAAAGATGGTAACAGAGTTCCTGCCCTGTGGGGTGGTGAGGGAAATGGCATTCGAGGGTGAGAGGTAGATGGGCTCAAGTGAAAGTCATTTACCAACCTACTCCTAGGGGATGGTACAGATAGAGTTGGGGGTGGGGGTCAGTATCGCATCCAATTTGTTAACCTATTAAGTTCATATTTGTTTGTTTTTGAGATAACATGGATAACTTTTCATCTATCCCAGCTAATTATCTTTAAAAATTTTAAGCATTCTCTGTTATTAGCCAATGTATTCCTAAAAGATTCCCATGTCCTGTCCGTGTCAGTAGGGAGACATCTGTGTGAACTCACTTGGCCTATAGATTTTTGTGAGGAGAAGAAGACCAAGAAGGGAATCTCTGAGATCTTTGGTAGGCTTTGGGTGTGGGTTTGTTTGTGTGATTTGTGTGATGCCAATTTCTTCTCCCCATTCTTGTTAGTTAAGAAGAAAGGTACAGCAGGCCTCAAACTGAGCAACTTGATGAACCTGGGGAGGAAGAAATCCACTTCACTGGAGAATGCTGAGAGGTCTCTGGAGACATCCAGTAAGAATCATATACTTTTAAAGCTGGAAAAGACCTGCCAACAGGCAGGTGAACAATTAAGCCATCTAAGATAGAGTGTTATTTATTCCTAATTTACTATATCTCTAGGGATAAAGATTATTCATCCTCCCATAGTGGTCTCTTCCAGTTTTCCTTCACCATCTTTATAAACTTTTTTTTTACATCTAACCAGAAAGGCAGACATGGCTTAATGGATAGTGAGCTAGGACTGAAGTCTGGAGGACCTGAGTTCAAGTGCTACCTCTGACGCATACTGGCCATGTGACCTCTAGCAAGTCACTTCATCTCACAGCACCTGGCACAACGCTGAGACTGGAAGGTGCTGACCTGCAGTGGTAGTGGGTACTCACTCACCAGGGCATTTTCTAGTGCAGTGAAATATTGCTCACAGATCCAGCCCCTTTCCGTGTGTTTAAACGACCTTTCTCTTGCTGCAATTTTATCACATTGCTATCTATTCAGTTCTCTGCAGTTAGAGAACTGGCCAGCAACCTCATAAGAACTTTAATACATTCAATACATTTATTCATTCATTCATTCAGCAAGTAGTTCTTAAGCACAGAAAGCACTGTAAAAAGGGCTTAAGAAGCAGCACTGGAGAGAAAAGTATTTTCCAATGGACTGAAGTTGGCGTTAGAAGCACTCGTTGAAGTCCCATTTCAGAGCTATCTGCCTTCTGTAGGAGCTTCACCTGGAACTTAGAGGGAGGCATGGTCTAGTGAAGGAAACTGAATTTGGAGTCGGAACCTGCCATTGAATCTTGTCCCTGGTAGATCCTGTCTTTGTAACCTTGGACAAGTCACATAATAATCTTTCTGAGTCCCAGGTTCCTCAGCTATAAAAGGAAGAGGTAGACCTAGGTGATTTTCTAAGGTGTCTTGCAGCTCAGAATCTGTTCCTATCTATTTACTTCATTCCTCTAAGTCTTGGTTCCCTCATCTGTAAGGTGGGAATAATAATATTTATACTCCTTTCCTCTCAACGTGGCTGTGAGGAAAGTAAACCTTAAAGCATCATATATATGTGCACTTTTTTTTATGAGGACTACAAAGAGATAAAGGTCTTTGAAGCTTTTAATCTGGCAAGGCAGGAAGACACATTTACCAAAAGCTACAATTAAAGAGCAGTATTTGATAGATGCCATTTGAGTGGTGCTGACAATAAACATCATAGGAATCCAGGGGAGGAAGAGATTGTTCTTTGAGTGGGGTCCTGAGGGAAGACTTTATGGAAGTGAATATGGGCATTTGACGATGGGAAATTGTGAGCCGAAGACTTGTAATGAAGGAGGGAGGGCACAAGGCATCCTTAGGGCAAGGGAAGTGGATAAGTTTAGGTGTAATGAAGCTTTTGTCTAAGTATTAGAATTGGAGGTAACATCCTAACATTCTAACATGAACTGGAAACTCCGTTAGAAGTTCCCGATCTAATCCCCCTTCTTTTTCAGATGAATAAACAGGCTCAAAGAGGAAAGGCACTTGTCTGGGATTAGATGGATAGTGGTGGAAGCAAGGCTATAATCTGTTTTTTTCTGATTCCCAGGCCATTGTACCATAGCTACACCTCTTCATTTTTTCAGATGTGGAAACTGATATTTTCAGAGGCGTTGCAAAAGGCACTAAATTTGTAGTCAAAGGAGTTTAAATTCCAGCTCTGCTACTGAAAACCTGTCTTACTTTGGGCAAGACATTTTCTTTCCTCCAGGCCTCAATTTCCTCAGCTCTAAAAGGGTGACATTGGATTGAGTTGATTTCCAAAGTCTTCCCCAGCTCCAAGTCCTATGATCCTATGAAATTAGTGATTTAGTCTTAAGACTAGAACCAGGTATACAGCATTCTCAGACAAGTATTCTTTCTAGGAGGTTGTAGTAGTTGAAGGTAATTATCATTAGTCCTTGGCTCTCTTTTAGCCCAAACATTTCACCTTTCTTCATAAGATATAGTTTCTTTTCCTTTAATCTTTTAATCTCTCAGTATCTATCATTGATTTGTTCATTATCTTTTGTCCATGGTGGTCTGGGTGTTGTTCCAAGCATTAAAATTACTTTTCCCAGAGTTCATGGATGTTGAAAATTGATGCTGCACTGGGATGAGAACCTGACCTTGCCTTTGGAGACCATGTGGTTTTCCAGCAAGGGTGTTTTGTGCCCCTTGGTGCCAGTTTAGTTGTGTAGATATTGCATCATCTCAGAGTACAGCCTCCAGAAGGCATGGTTTGGTGCTACATGAGAATAGTGCCAATGAGTCATTGTTTCTGGGTGTTGTAGCAGTGTTATTTCTGGAAGTATGCTCAGCAATGAAATGTCCTTCCATTCCCAGAGGAGATGGGAAAGGCCTAGGGAGAACAAAGTAGCTACCCTTCCCAGGGCTTGGCTGATCCTTAGAATAGACTGGCATAAGTTAGTAATAATAATGTCTTGCATTTATACAGTGAGTGCTTTAAGGTTTGAAAAGCACTACCCTCCCATCCCCCATTAATTCACCTCTACTTCCAATTCAGTTTCTAGTAAGAACTAGCATCATGACCTCAGTTCGCTTCCACTTTAGGTGGGAAACATGGAGATATATAAATTGGACATGTTTCATCTTGGCCCAGGAAGGAAATGGGATGCATTGAACAGAAGTACTAGGCTTATGACCCTGTCTCTAGTCAAGGTTATAGTATGTGCAAAATGACTTTAAGAATGATCAAAATGTCTTAGATTATTTTGTTAATTAGACAATGAACACCCACAATTCCCTGGGGACAAAACTAGAGAATACTGGGGATGTGGAAAGATGAGACAGTCATTGCCTCAAGGAGCTCAGCTTGTGGTTTGATTGAAGATGCAATACTAAGACACAGAGAATACAAAGAAAACAGTATATCTGATTAAGCAGTAAGCTGGGTGAGTTGGAAGTGTCACTGCTGATTGAGAGATAGAGCAATTGCAAGACTTCATGAAGGAGGTGGCAATTGAGTTAATATTTGAAAGATAGATAGGCTTTGGATAGATGAGAAAGAGGAGAGTACTCTTGAAAGAAACAGCATTATGAGCACAAGGCATGTGGGGCCAGAACGATGAAGGTATGTTTGTGGGACAGGGAAGTGACGTGCCTGATAAGAAAAGCATATCTGTGTGGACGTGGGGAGAGAGAGAGAGGGGGACACACTTAAAGAACTTCCTGTGCTGGCAGCTAAGAGGTTAAGGGGCTTCACACTGGCCTCACCAAAACCATGGGAAGAAAGATTTAGAGCAGGAAATAGGGACTCTCTCTCTATTAGGCAGAGGATTTTCCACCAACTACTGCTTATGTAAGCAAAGAACAGCTTTAGGATAAGAATCAAATCAGTTTAAATCTGTGTTTTTGTTTTTGTTTTTTAGCTAGGCAATGGGGTTAAGCGACTTGCTCAGGGTCACACAGCTAGTAAATGTTGTGTCTGAGGCTGGATTTGAACTCAGGTCATCCTGAATCCAGGGCTGGTGCTCTATCCACTGCGCCACCTAGCTGCCTCTCAAATCTGTTTTCAGAGGGGCAGCATTCATATCTGAGCCTCACCAACCCTGCCCGGGTTATTTCCTCATGGCTCAGTCCATTTATATTTTGTGTTATTATTCAGTATTGTCTAATTTGGGGCACAATATACTTCCTACTCACAGATCATAGATTTAAAACAAAAGAGACCTTAGAAACCATTTATCCAGTATGACGCTATCATTTTAGAGAAAAGAAAACTTGAGGACCAGAAGATCCTGTATCTGGGTGCAGAAGACCAAAGTTCAAATTTCCAACCTTGCTGTTTGCTATCTATGTGACTTTGGGCAAGTCACTTAATCTCTCTGGGTCTCTGGGTTCTTCCTCTATAAAATGAGAGGGTTGGTCAAAAATTATCTCTAAGATCTTTTCCAGCTCTTAAGTTTTACGAACTAATGTGACCTGAAAAATACTAGCTGTGGGTTCACCCTCGAACCCATATTCTCAGATTCCAAATTCAGGACTCTTCGGCCATGCTGTGCTGTACACCTATAAAAGTAATACATAAGTGTAATCACATTCTCATTCCTTCAAAATCCAAACTCACAGAAAACACACACACACACACACACACACACACACACACGCACACCCAGACACACACACACACGTAAAGACTACTATGGTATTGTATGTAAGGAGGCTCCTTAGATGCAGGTCCAGTGAAGTGACTCTGTATTCCCAGGACTGAGGCTTGGATGTGAGTGATTCTGCCCCTATTACAGATAGTCCTTTCCTGGTAGGTTACCTGAATGTCCTGGTCAACAGCCAGTGGAAATCCCGATGGTGCTGCGTGAAGGAGAGCCACCTCCACATCTACCAAGACAGGAACCGCAATAAATCAGCACAGCAGCCGCTCAGCCTGGTGGGATGCGAAGTTATCCCAAATCCCAGCCCTGATCACCTCTATTCCTTTCGGATTCTCAACAATGGAGAGGAGATAGCCATGCTTGAGGTAATCTGCGTGTGCTCAATGATGATGGCAGCTTACAATTATATTTAGCACTTTTCACATGCATGATTTCATTTGTTCTTTTACAAGAGCCCTGTGAGGCAGGTGATACAGATAGGATTATCCCCATTCTATATATGAGGAAATGGAGCCTGTGAGAAGCCATGTGAATGCTCAGCCTCACAAAGCTAGTGAGTGGAGGAATTGAGGCACCTTCTTTCTAGCTTTTTCCAAAACATGACACCATCTCTGTTTGGCAGGGACTTAGAGGTGGCTTGTGTTTAGAGGTAGCAGGAGTTAACTGGAAATCCAGAACAGCACTGTAAGCTTGCAAAGGGCAATTAAATATAGCCTGGCATTATTTTTACTTAACATTTGTCTGAGATTGTTTTTTTAATTTTTTTTTAAATTTTCATCCCTCCCTTTCTGACCTCAGGGCAGTTATGGTAAAGTAGGAGGACAATGAGAACGACTTCCTGCATTTATGGTGGAAAAGTTATTTATAGATCCCAGAGCTGCTAAAAAGGCTTCTAGAGATTCCAAAAGGGGGGTTTATTTAGTTTATGCAGCACCAGATGGAGGCTTCTGTGACTGTAAAATAAAAAATGATGTGACTGGAGCTGATCTGAGATATAACTGGGCTTGAGAAACACATATGCAACTTGCTGGATAAAAACCTCATCCTTCTATAGCTGCCATTGGGTAGGAAGTACAAGTATAAAAATGGAACACAATCTAATGCTACTATTAGACTAAGGTTAAAAAGGAACATACTAATGCTGCTGTATACTCATCATGGATATGAGTGTTGTGTGTGTATGTATCTGTCCATCTATCCTTCATTAAAATCTCACTCTGATGCCTTATGAGACCCAGGGGAAGGGAATAAGCATTTAAATAGCACCTACTATGTGCTAACTTTTTACAACTATTATCTGATGTGATCCTTACAAGAACCCTGCAAGGTAGGTGCTATTATCATCCTCATTTTACAATTAAGGAAACTGAGATAAGTACCTAGCCAAGGATCACACAGCTAGGAAGTATCTGTGGCTAGATTTGAATTCTGCTCTTCCTGACTTCAGGTCCAGAACTCTAACTGGTGTATCACCAGCTGGTTCCACAAGGATGACCCTGAAATCTCAAAGGCCATGTCAGCAATGGAGTGCCAGCTCTGGCAGGTCCCACCTGGGTATAGGGGTGATTTGTGGGTCTGTTGTCAGCGTGCAGAATTTAAGCTTTTTGAGTGCAGGTACTGTTTCTTTTTTGTCTTTAAACCCCTTATACCTGATATATTGGCACTTAATAAATCCTTGTTGATGAGTTGGTTAGCTGAGGTGAGAGAAGTACATCACTAGATGAGATCACTAGAAGGTTGGACAAGAAGAGTGAATTTTCCCTTCCCATACCCTCCAGCTGCTAGTACTCTCCCTTCCATAACCACATTGCATTTATCTGGTATATATACTTACATATATATTATGCACATGTTGTCTCCCTTATTCGAATATAAATACCTTGAAGGCAGGACTGTTTTTCTTGTTTTTGTGTTCCCAATACTTAATAGCATAATGCCTGACACATAGTGGCATTTCTTTGTTGATTATTTGTAAAGGAATCCAGATGAAATGAGTCCTTAAAGAGTGTGTGTCTATGTGTGTGTGTGTGTGTATGTGTGTATGTATGTACGTATTTGTACACGCACACCCCTCCCTAGCATAACATTATCCCAACTAATGTCATCTTGCAATAATTTTACTATACTATCACCTGATCCTGCCGTAATGGTGTTATATACATAGCAGTTCTATCTTTGTTTCTGTCAAAGTAGCTGTCTTCTATAATATTGTTTTGGCCTAATGTCATCTTGTCTGACACTCGATAATTGCTGTTAGATGGGTGTATCTGTATGTACCTGTATAATTTATGTGCTTTTAGTCCCAAGTCCCCCTAACCCTAAAGACATTTTTGTTAAAATTATGCTCCAGTATTGCCCTCTAGTGGGAGGACAGCCTCCATGCAGTTGCTTCAGGATCCTATATGTATGAAAATGCCATATTGGATGCGTTCTCGGTATCTGCTGATGCATCTTCAACCATTTCTTTTAGTTTAAGATAACACACAATTTCCCTTAGTGGCACAAGTTCAAATACAATCTTGATTCCTTAATTTTCTGACTACCCCTTCTATTGTGTGGCATTATAGCTCTAATTTACTTGTTCTGTATTGATAACATGAATTTAGAAAGGTAGCCAGGAAATTTACACCATAAGTTGGGGGCAGGGGTGCTCTCATAACTGTCCTTTTTTAAAAAAAAAAAAACTACATTGTCAGCGTTTGCTTGGGATTTGCTAATCTCCCATGTCATGCCAGAGCTTACATGGTAATTGTTCCGCCTCTTTCCCTAGAGGGAATCATAATAATTTCTGGAAGGATTTTCACTGTATACAGCAAAGTACTAGTTTGGGAATCAGAATACCAATGTTTAAGTCACAGTTCCTGTACATACTAACCGTAGGGTCCTTGAAACATTTCTTCGCCTCAGTTTCTTAATCTGTAAAATGTGGATAATTCTATTCTTATCAGTTGAAATTAACCTATTTAAGATACTTTATAAACCTTAAGGTGCCCTATAAATATCAATTATAGTCTGCCTGCATATGGCTGTTTGGAGTTGAGTCTTTTGTAAACCTTAAGATGTTACATAGATGAGTGATTGTTATTAATACACTAAAGAAGAATGTAACATTCTTTTTAACAGTATGTGTATGTGAGTTACAATGTATTGTCACATAGAATAATCACAAGCAAAATCATGAATTTAGATTTCTGTTTACCCATGGATTGTCAATGGTAAATATTTGCTTTAAGTGAGACATTCTGCTTTTATTCCATCAGGGCTATCTCTACATTAGAAGATATTGAAATTTCAAAGCTATTGCACTACCTGAGGCCTACATACAGATTTATCTGTGATTAGGGTATTCAGCGAATAACTATATGTACTTAACATTGCAACACAGCATTTAGCACTTTCTGAGTGTAAAGCACTAGGCTTGGCAAAACTTATATAAGACCTTGTCCCTGCCATCATGAAGTTTCCAGTCATGTAAGTCTAAGGATCATGAATTTTCAAGCAATTCTTTCCTGGTGATGGAGCAACATAATAAATCAAATAGGTGATGTTGCCAAATGTTCCTTTATGTTGTGCCACATACATATTTATGAAGAGAGGAAAGCTAAAGGCAAAGTTTCCCAATCAATACACTTTGAATACTGTTTTTGCATCTGGGCCAGGATTTGCTTGTAAAGGTGGCTCTTGGGGGAATGATGATCCTTTTTAAATGCACATGTGCTGACCCTTCCTGGTGAATGAATGCCTTACCTTGGCAGTGAAAAGGCCTTTTGGAATGTATGCAGTGCTGTCTTGATTGGCCAGATCTGTTTTCTCCTTTCTCAGGCCAAATCGTCTGAGGAAATGGGCCATTGGCTGGGCCTCCTTTTGTCCGAATCTGGGTCCAAGACAGACCCAGAAGAATTCACCTATGACTATGTGGATGCAGATCGAGTTTCCTGCATTGTGAGTGCAGCAAAGACCTCTTTCTTGTAAGTTCTGGGGAAAAGCTTCCTTCTTCCTGTCTCAGGCAGGATTGTGTATGCAGGAAAGGGAACACTAGAATGAATTCCAGTTCTGACTTTCAGTTTTCATGGAACTGGAGCAGGGCCATAAGTAAGTTACTTTTGAAGCAGGTAACATTATTTCTCATTGAAAGTGATTTAGTATGGCCTTGTACATGTGAAAAGCTAATTTCAGAGTCAGGAAGACTTGGATTCACATCCCACCTCCAAACCATACTGGCAGTGTGACTGTGGACAAATCACCTGATCTCTCAGTCCCCCAGGAAACTCTTTATCACTAGAAGTTGCAGAGAGCGCCTTCCAACATTGGTATTAAAAGTCCCTCACTGGGACCTCCCTACCCAGCATGAAACAACAGATCAAGGCAAAACAAACAAAACACTTTCCTCTAGTTCTGTTCAGCACCCTCAGCCTGGAGGGACTGGGCTCTCTATTTCTGCCAGCATGCACAAAATAAGAGGCCCAGGATATGAGATCCAAGTCTCCAATAATGAGACCCATCTATGGTTCCTCATAATTGCTCTCAATCCAGGAAGAGGAAGACATGCTGAGTAAGCTCTCGTTAGATTATATCTATTCCTATTGAAGAGAATCTGAATATTTCTAATGTTCATGTTCCCATAATCACTTTGAGCAAAGAGATGGCCATCTGCTGCCTTCTCCCCTAATGTCTCATGCTCATGTCTTCCAGTTTGATGCAGAGAAAGTATTCAGAGCCTAACGCCTATATCGATAACCTGCCTAAAGGTCACCAGCATGAGGAGCCTTATGATGAAGTCATTCTGGATGCAAATGAGCCAACATTTGTAAGTTTTTGCTCTTGACAGATGTGCAAAAAGAGGTGATCCTAATAGTATGCAAATACTGTAATTGATCCAGATTTGCTAGCACTGCTCACTTTATGAACACTTTCATGTGCCATGCAGAATAGGTAAAGAAGTTGAAGCAAGTTCTCAGCATATACATCAGTTGTGGAACTTGTCTCCAACAAAACCCTACCTGCCCTTCACCTTTCACCTCCTGTCTCTCAAATTACCTCATGACTGTGGCAGGAGCTCCTCAGAGGGCAAGCCCTATACTCTGGAGCAGGGACTGGTAACTGCTTCCTCCTCTACATATACAAATATTCGTGGAGAGACATGCTCAAAATGTTACACCAATAAGGGTATGAATATTAGCTTCTGATGTATTTTATTTTACCACTTTCTACGTCCTGTAGAAGTGAGTGAATCACATTCACAACCTAGGGATTTGGGAATATTTCTACAGAGCATTTTTACTATAGAGCTATGGAATCTTAGGCACCCTTAGCAGTCAGTCTAAAAAGGATGACTGGAATAATTGAGAAGTAGTGTCAAAGACTTCCTGTATGGTGAGAGAATAGTATTATAGGGCCACTTATGACAGCAGGAATAGAGATGTCTGGATAGCAAAGGATCTTTTGTAGGTTGCCAGTGCATAGTCAAACTGGTTAGCCAACTGTTTAGTGCTGGGTGTGAAATGTGTTTGTGTTACAGGCAGTAATAACATTTAAACACCCAGAGTTCATTCATTGGATCTTAGAAAGCAGTTAGTTCTTGCATTCTGACAACTAACCTCTTGAAAAATCAGTAGATTGGCCCTTTCAGGACCCAAGCCAGCAATGAAAATGAGGTTGGAACCTAGGGGATTGGCCTAAAGGAGTAGCCCATGTCTTCTGAATGCAGAAATGGAGGTGGAGATTTCCAATCTCACCAAAGCTAGGAGGTAGAGATGTTTTCTTGTGGTTTTGAAAGTACCAGGATTACAGTATAGCGAGATTTCTAATCACATTATAAAGAAGATGCATTTTTCATTCTCCTGAAGTCTTGAAGTCCCTGAGCAAGGGAGGGAGGGATGAATTCCCATCCCATCCCTGGAGGCTGCATTTCTGTCCTCACTGGCAATCCTTCAAACTTCAGGTATGGGTTAGCAGGACAAGGTAGTACAGAAGGTTTGATTCAATTAGGAGCTTATCAGATACATATTAAAACCATAGTGTTCCAAGTAGAAGGTGGCAAAAGCTTTTATGAAACTTTTTCAGGTGTCTGCTTTATTGTCTCTTTCCTTCGCAGGTGGAACAAATACAAGAAGCCACCCCTCTGAAAGCAACCACATCTGAAGAATTAGATCGAGTGTACTTGGACCTCACACCCCTTATGTCTGTCCCACCTGGCCCCAATCATGTCAAAGCCCAGCCTTCTCCTCCTTCCTCTCCACTTTTGGAAAAAGCCATTTTTAAGACAGAATTAGAAGACAGTGCTGAAACTTCTTCAGGAGACAGGGAAACAGAATTCTGCAGAAAATCTTTGGAAATGGTACAAGAGCAGGTACTGGATAACTCCACACGCAAATAAACCACCTTGTTTTCTTTTCTTTTCCTATTTCTTCCCATTGTCTCAGTTACCATTACTTTCTCTAAACACAGAAACAACCAGAGAGGACTGAATCAGAAGAGCTGTCACCGAGAGGCACTGGTGTCAAAATCCAAACCCAACAACAGAAAATCTCTTTCCCGCAGAGTGTCCCTGACTTTGCATTCTCCACAGCAACAGGTACTCATCTGCAGCCAGTGGCTACCCCTAAAGAGAAAACTGAGAAGGCCAAAGGGATCATTGCAGGTGGGTTTCCTATCTATGTACCATGTACCTTCCAGCTCTTTGATTCAACAATCAGGCTATTTTCTCAGTGACCTCCCAGTCACCAAATCCATTGACCTTTCTCCTCTCTTTATCTTGCTCTAGTATTTGACATGGTTGTGACCATCCCCTCCTTCCTGGAGTCTTCTCTCTTGGCCACTCTATTTAACACCTCACTGTTTTGATTTACCTCCTTCCTAAGCTTTCCGACTTTTTCTTCTCACTTTTCTTTAAAAGCTCCACTTCCTTTCCCTGTCTCTTAAGTGCAGGTACTAAAATTCTGTCCCTGACCACCTCTCTATCCTCTGTCCCATCAAGATCTCAGCTGTGGGGGTGGTTTCTAACTTTGTTTCTTCAGTTATGGCCTCTCCAAGGAGGTTGAAATTTGCTGGTGATACTGTGTCCTCCTTTCCATTGTAGCACCTGTAGAAATTAAACTTGGCAAGAATAGGACTGAGGCTGAAGTGAAGCGGTACACAGAGGAAAAAAGGAGGCTTGAGAAGGAGAAGGAAGAAATCCGGAATCACCTTGCACAGCTTCGGAGAGAGAGGCGGGAACTGAAAGACACCATGGTGAAATGTACAGGTACAGGTACACTAGCTGGAGGCATGGATAGTATGTACATATTATGGAGTCTCAGCCAAAGTCATGTCTTTTAGCTCTCTGACTTCTTCCCAAAGGTAAAGAACCTAGCAATCTTGAGTTTAGCTCTTTATCCTGTCAGAACCAGATTCAGTTGGCTGAGCAGAAAGTCCTATGCATGGACTTTCTTCCAAATCAACTGAATCTGGTTCCTACATCAGAGACAGAAGACAGACCCTTGAGTGATGTATCTATAATCCCTTTGCAAAACACCTCTAATCCACTATATTCCTATATGTCCTTGACCTGGGAATCCCCTAGAGTAGTGAGTTTCTTTGGGTTACAAAGTCGAAAAAATTTGAGAGAATGGAAGGGACCTTAGCAGCTATTAAGTTCAACCCATACACAGAAAGAACTACCACTATAACATGTCCAACAAGTAACTCTCCAACCTTTGCTTCAAGACCTCATTCCTTTCAGTTCTTTTTTAAAAATCCAAAATAATTTTTGGATACCTTTTGATTTTACATTAGTCATTTTCAGGTAGAGCACTCCACTCCCCCTACAAAACAAAAACACACACACACACAGAGCACTGAACTCTTCTTTGTAAGAAAAATTTGTTCAGCAAAAACAACTTATACGGTGACTGTCAGTCAGTGTTTCCAATATCTTGTCTCTGTATTCCTTTACTTCTGCCAAAAAGAAAGAGGTATTTTTTTTAATCTGTTTAGGATTAATCACTAAAATTACTCAGAGTCTGACTTCCTTTTAGTGTTTTTTATAAGTGTAGTTATGTATATTCTTCTCCACTTCTGCTTTCTGCTATTTGGCATCTGTTCTTGTGATCTTATGACTATAGTGAGCTTCCAATGATGAATTTCTTCTCCAATAAAGCTTAGTCCCTTTCTAAGCACAAGGTCACACAGCCAGTATTTTTTAGTGATAGGACTTGATCCTTGACCCTGAGGCTGGCTGACTATTTATGCAATACTGCCTCATCATCTCTTACCGCACAATAACAATATTCCTTTACGTTCACACACCACAGTTTGTTCAGCCATGCCCCCTAATCAATTGTTTCCAGTTCTTGCTATCACAAAATATGCTGCTTGAATATTTTAGTATATGTGGAATTTTTATGACTTTAACTTCCATGGGCATACACCCAGTAGTGTTGAAGTTATTATTAATTAATAAACATTGGAGAGAGAAAAGTCTTAGAAGGCAAAGTTATCCTCTAATCACTAAAGGATATATGGCCCCTTCCTCTAAAGCAGAAGTTCTTACTCTGGGGTCCATAGATCCCTAATGTAGGTAACTTTCAGGGGATTCATGAACTTTGAATGGGAAAAAAAATTACATCATTATTTTCACTAATCTCTAACTGATATTTAGCATTTTCTTCAGTTGTCAATGTAGGCAACAAATATCATTCTAAGGGGGGGTGGGGTACATAGGATCCATCCAACTTATGCAAGAAGTCCATGACACAAAAAACTTGAAGAACTCCTGGACTGGGGATTCTTCTCCCAGAAGGGAGATAAAATTTTCTGTGGTTCATGTCCCCACTGAACCTTGGATTCTCTGGGGAGAAACCCAGACCTTCTGCCTCCAGAGCTTGGAATTCAAACCTTCCTTCGTAAGATGAAAGGCACTGAAGAGAACAGAGAGGGCCATGGGGTTGCTATACACAGAACAAGAGCTTCAGAGCCAAGTTTTTTTATTTTTTTAAAGGATTTCTGACCTCATTGGGGGTGGGGAATTCAATCATTTGTAAATCTTGTCCCCTCCCTCTTCAGAAGTGACAAATCAAGGGTAACACTATAGCTGGGCCTGCCTCTCTCTACTAGGTAACCTTCACAGTTTAATTATATAAGGGCTTGCTACTATTTCCCTGGGGTTTGTAAATAGATAATATGAATAATAATATTAAGCACATCAAACTATCTCAGCTGAAAAGCACCATCTTATAAATGAGCTTTGAAACTCCCACCGAATAGTGCCTCCTGTCAGCCTATACTTTTCCCCCCCATAGAGAACCAGTTTTTAAACATTTATCAGTATTAGCTATCTCTCTGTAGCATTGTAGATAGAGAAAAAGTCTCTGACCCACACTGGCTCTGGGACCCCTGGATAAGTCACTTAAAGTCTCAGGCAACCTTCTGATTCTTAAATGAAGGAGCAAAAATAATGGTCTGCTGTGGTAGGGAATTTCCCTATCAGATGTTCCCTATATCAACAAAAGCACAGATTGATTTTTTTAAAAATATTTCTATAGATTTAGAGCTGAAAGATAACTTAGAGGTCATCTAGTCCAGTGGTGTCAAAACTGAATAGAAATGGGAGGGAGAAGTACTCTGGGATTTTGAGAGCCTATGTATGACACGTCTAATTAGACTACTCTTCCACTACCCCCATTTTACAAATGAGGCCCAAGGAAGATAAGTAATAATAATAGCTACCATTATATAGAGTTTAGTATGTGTCAGGTACTGTCCTAAGCAAACAGAATTTAAGTGATTTGCCCAGTTAGCAAGTGTCTGAGGCTGGATTTGAACTCTTCCTGACTCTAGGCTTCATGCTTTATCCATTGCAGCTTGCCCAAGGTCACATAGTAAAGAATTTGAGCCCAAGCCTTGCCACTTTAAACCATCCTTAGCCTCCATTATGATAACTAATTGGGGGTAGACTTGACATTTGCGTAAGTGGAAGAAAAGTGATACTTCATTTTGTCTTTGTATCTCTGTAGCCTAGCACACAGCAGGCACTTAAAACACATTTGTTGAAATTGAACTGCTCGCTCTCCAAGTAGGGTCCCATTTTTCTTACCTGTCCAGCCAGGTACAGTATAGTTCTCCTGATGGAAACATAACCCCAAGTTCCATTCTCTTTGCAGATAAGTGTGCCCTGGCCTGTCTGGAGCAGAAGTTAAAGGAGCTGGAGGAAGAGTGCAGGGAAAAGGAAAACAGACGTGTGGACCTGGAACTGAGCATCATGGAAGTGAAAGAAAGCCTGAGAAAGGCGGAGGCCGGGCCTGTGACCCTAGGCACAGCAGTGGATACCACCCACTTGGAGAATACAACTCCCAAAGTACGTAGCCTATAGGCTGTTGCTGTTCTGAGCCAGCAGAGTCACATAGCATCATTTAACCCAGACATGGCTTTCATTTTGTCATTTCAGGCCAAAGTCCCCAGTCCAGCTCCTGCTGCAGACTCTTCTCCGGTCAACTCTGCTACAGCTTTAAAAAACAGACCTCTCTCCGTCATGGTAACAGGCAAGGGAACAGTCTTAAGGAAAGCTATGGTAAGCAGGATTTGGGGTTGTCAATGTCTAGCTGAAGTAGGTGTAATCCATTGTTCATGGTGCATCTCTGGCATTTGCTTTTCTTTCTCCAATCCTGTGGCTTCACCCAGAGGGAGGACGTCTGATGGTGACTGGCTCTGCAGCTCCATTAATACCAGGACAGCAGGGCACCATTATCTAGGTGGAGTCCACTGTTCTAAGTCCACAGGTATTCTGTGCTCCTGCTTATTAGGAAGAACCAACCCTGAAAGGGCCCTTCACTGCCTTTTATTTACTATACTCATTGGCTTGAGTACCAGGCTGTTACATTACATGGTAGGGCTTAAATTGTTATAAGACAAAAGGAACATAAATTCTATAACCAGCATCTGGTGAATTCAGCAGCAACTTGAAGAGCTGTAAACTGCAGGGGAAGAGATCTGAAAACTCCTGCTGAGCTTATTGGTTAAACAGATCACAGGAACCAAACCCTCATCACGCCTCTTTCAAGATTTAAATTTTCACTGCCAACTGCTTTTCTCCTGGAGTAATATTACTTGGCTTTCCCTTCAGGCTAGAATGGATGGATAGGAAATTTTAATGCATCCTCTGCTTTGCAAAGAAATACAGTTTGCTTAGGGCTGCCCAGTGCTTCTTTGGGATAAGGGAATCTAGAACAAAATCTAGCCCTTATTTTTATTCTGTAATGGTGCAGGAGGCTTTTTGGGAATCCATGAAACATTATCTATTTAAATTGATATGCTTTATCTCAGTTCTGGAGATTTAGTACAGTAACAAGCCCAGGAAACAAATTTCTAATACCATACCCTTTTCTATTGTACTAATGGTGATATGGGCATAATGTGAGAATGCAGTTCTGATGCCAGTGTACTGGGTTAAGGCAATCTATTTCAAACTTAGACCTCACCTAGAACCAGGGATACAGTTGTTTTAATGGAATGTACAAGTATTTTTGATGCATAAAATTCCATTTCTTTGATTTCATCTGTGTCTTTATACTTATACCAACAGTACAGACTGTGACCTGTTGCTGCCTTCTCTTTGTGGGCCTTTTGTATGTGTCCTCCTGTAAATTTTCCATCCAACATGCTGGGAGGCTTCCTTTAGATCTCTTGACATAATATGAATATCTGTGGCATAGGCTGTCTGCTGGGTATCCCTTTTCTCTCTACTCAACCAGCACACATCCTTTTAAGTTCGTACATTTTTTTGGATGGTCTCTTTGACACTGCTTTTCCTGCAATAGACTGCTCACACTCATCTCTCCCACTGCCCTTCTGGGTGATCCACAAATTTAAATAGTTTGAGACTTTGGTATTCCACATCTCTCAATTATCCCTGGCAGAATTATTGGTGTTAAAAAGATGCAGCTTTATTTCAGAGAAAAGTTAAAGATCTTTTAAAGCACCACTTTGACCTGTGAAACAAAAATTCTACAACAAAAAAAAATTAATTATTTTTGGGGGCTTGTGGGGGTGTTTATGTGTTCCAGGAATGGGAGAAGAAAGGAGCAAGTTAGAAAACTATCTTCCAATAAAAACTGACATGATTGCTATGGACCTTGGATGACAATCCTCCCAAGTTAAGGTCTGATATAAAAGCAAAGAACACTGGGCTTGGAGTCTGTTCAGAAGGAAAAGAAAGGATTGAGACAACTGTGAACAGTGGTCTTTGGCTAAGGACTCCTGCACCTCCCCAAGATGGTGGGGGGGGAGAGGAAGGACATCCCTTTTCACTCTCAAGGGAATAACACAAAAGCAAAAGACACTTTCATAGTATTCCTAACCCATTGTTTTAAACAGGAATGCTATTGTTCTTAGGGATGGTTTGTGTATTTCTACATACAAGTTTATCAATTACATTATTGAAATTTAGTTCATAGTTCCATAACAAGAAATTTTGTTTTTGTTTTTGTTTTTTGGTGGGGGGAGGGAGAGGAAATGTGTAAAAAATTCAGGTACCTGAATGGTCCTCCCATTTGGAATTTTGGCTTGAGTAACAAAGATGACTTAAAATCATCATCATCTTTATTCAATACTGGGCAAAAATTAGAGTTCAATTTTGCCTGCTTTGAGGGAGTTGGGCTCCAGGATTAGTGACTCAAACCCAAAGCAGTTATGAAATAGATAGTTCAAACTCTCAGTTTCAGGCTTTTTGGTTTATGATCCCATGCATGTAGAAATAGCCTAGATTGCTTTAAACAAAAAAACCCACTTGTGAAAGAGTGCTGCCCTTTCAGAGGGGAGAAAAAGACTATGGGCTCTACTTCAGGTAAGTTATTAATTAGTAAAAGACTCTCATTCACTGGTATAAAGGACAAAAGAATGTTTATTTAACATGAGGACACCATTCTCCTGGTTTTTATAAGTAACAGTGAGATCCTCACCTTAAAGCCTGTATTCAAAAGCCATTTTTGAGGAGATGTGGTTTCACATGCATATTTTTGGTCATGAAAAGTATCTCCACAGATCTAAAAATGTTCTTTTTATTCCCATGACTTAAAACAGTGCCTCAGAATAGTTGAAAGATATTTCATTAACTAGGTTCAGTGGACAGATAAAAATTTCCTTTTCTCTTTATCAGGTTAGTTCTAATCTGTGGATTAACTGTCTCAAATGAGGGGATCTAAGTATCCTTTTTCCTCGCTTGGTAGGCAGTGCCCAGGTTCCCTCCAAGAAAAGTACTGTGGAATTGGTTGAATGGGGCTAGGCGCTTATTTTACCCACCCCACCTTAAAAAAACAAACAGATCCCAACTAACAGATGATGACATTCCATTTAGTGGCCCTGTCTTTTTTCTTTGATAGAAAAATAAACATGGTGTATATTTGTTGTTGCTTAAAAGAAAAGGTTTTCAGACATTTCATCTTCACCTCAACCTTCCTTCCCTCCACCCTAAACCAAACATCTTTGTAATTCTCATTGTCTTTCTAATCACAGGGCATTTATTTCCTTTGTCATAAACTTGTTCTTGATGTTTTAGATATTTTTTAAAAAATAAAGTATTAAGTATATTTTGGGTTTTTTTTCTCATGTTTTATAGGGTGATCTGGGTTAAGCAGGGATTCATACCCAAAATCAAATTTATATTATATTCAACAATAATTACTGTCCTTCAAATGAAACAAATTACTTCTAAGCTGAGCTGTGTATACATCCTAGTAGATTCCAGCTATAAAAAAGTCATCTAATTTTATGATTAAGCTATTCAACAATAGTATCTACTGTCTTAAAGGGTTTTTTGGGTGAGTATCCTTTCTCTCTTCAAGAAACAAAACTTGCTAACCACAATCTCCTCATAATTACATTCTCCATAAACTGAAACTTAACCAATTGGTCAGGGTGAGTTCCATCACATTGAACGTCCTTGGATAAATAATTGTAAAAAATAGAAAGACAGGGGGCAGCCAGGTGATGCAGTGGATAGCGCTCCAGCCTTGGAGTCAAGAGGACCTGAGTTCAAATCTGGCCTCAGACATATGACACTTACTAGCCGTGTGACTCTGGGCAAGTCACTTAACACCAATTGCTCACCAAAAAGGCCAAAAAAAAAAAAAATAGACATCAGTCATTTCACATACGTGATCACTTCACATATATTTGTTTTAGCTTTTCACTAATCATTATCTGGTATTTTTTTTTAAATCTATGATTTTTATCTTTGTGAACAGCTTTCTCCAACATTGAAGAATGTGATCCCTCCATGCCCAAAGCTAATTATTTTATGAGGTGCTGTGGTCAAAGCAGCTCATACAGAAAATCATGTAACTTGAAATTTAGGCAAAGGTTTATCATTTCTTTTTGCAAACATGTTTAAAAACTGAACCTCATAAAACATTACATAAACTCAGCCCACAGCCTGTCATTGATAATTACCATATTCTCTGTGTTAGAAGCCCAAGCAGTCTCTCACATCAGTCTTCTGTTGGCAATGAGATTTTCTAGTAGTGATGCCATTGTTATATGCCAAATACAATCTCTAGGATCAAAGATTTAGAGCTGAAAGTAATTTTATTGTCTAGGCCTTCTTAATCTATTAAAGTCTCGATGGGCCCATGGATCCTCCAAGGGATCTGTGAGTGGAGTCCATGAACTTAGATAGAAGAGAATTTCACCTATCCTTTTTACAAACTTAACTAAAATTTAGCATTTCCTTCAATGATTTAAAAACATTATTCTGAGGAGTCCATAAACTTCACTAGAAACCAGAGGGGGTCCATGACACAAATAGAACTTGAGAAAAATATTAAGAAACCCCTAATCTAATCTAACCTGCTCAATTTGTAGATGAAAAAACTGAGGCCAAAAGAGTGTGAGTGATTTGTTCAATATCACACAGAGATGGCGTAGCAGAGCCAGAATTAGACCTAAGACCCCTAACTCCAAAGCCAGTGTTCTTTCCACGATAGTGCAGTAACAGTCATAAAGGAAAACGAAAATATGCCTTTAATATATATGTTTTCAGCAACACACACACACACACACACACATATCCAGATATCACATTCATAGAAGGTGACATGCTATATCAGATCTGTTTCTCTTTTAAACTCCAACACCAAGTTCTACACTAATAACCTTCAGCCTGCTTAACTAGAGCAATAAGACAAAGAAGAGCCATAGATGGGAAAGATGGCAGGGACACAGTCAAGTCCTCAAATAGATAATAAAAGCATTTATACAAAAGGATCTCTGGAGAGTTACATGATCCAGCGACAATTCACAAACTAAATCACTGATGCCTTTAGTATATGTGGCAGCGGCTTTGCCATAGCTGGTTTGGTTTTTTTTTTAGGTTCATTATTGCTTTTAAAGTAGATTCATATTTTAAAACCTTAAGTACACTTTTTATAGAGGGTCTGAATTTGGAGAATTGCTGAGCAGAGGTCTCCACTAAGAAAGCGGACTGGATAGAATCCAAATAAGAGCATGGGGCCAGCCAACTTCTCTAGAAAACTGAACATTTTCCAAACCAACTACTTTTTGTTTGACCAAGCCTTGTTAAAGAACCAGCCAACTAGGTTTTCTCCTTAATATTTTATTTTAAAACCTAGTTGATCTCTTTTAAAAAGCAAAATGTGTCATATTCACAAAATTTTTTTTCAATTTAAGGCTTTCTCTGCTCCTCTTCCTCTCTAAAATAATAAAAATGACAACTAAAAGGGGAGAGAAGAAAGATTGTCAAGAAGTCTAAACAGTAATAACATTAATCAGGCCTATAGTAAACTAACAAGTACTATCTGTCTGAGGGAACACAGCCTAACTGCATAGATTTCCAGCTGACTGAAACCCAACAGCGTTCCATTCTCCCTCTGGTCTGGACCTGCTACTCTATCCTCCCTAAGTTTCTCCCCCATGTTAAAAAAAAAAACAAAAAAACACCAAATGTCAAGCAGCAAATCTCCATTATAGTGGCTTTAGAGTTACCATTTGGCAAGTCTCACTTGGCACTGTGAAATCCATACTGAGGAATACAGTAAGTACAACTACATATTACAGATTATTTACCTTATGTCCACATACTTGAATCAATTGAATCAGTTTTCCAAATGGATACATAATGCTGCATGTGAACAATTCCCAAAATTTAAAGTCCTAAAACTCAGGTGTTGCAATTATTCCATGTGAGAAATATGTAACTAACATCATGCTGGACAGTTCCCTGTGCAGTCAATATTCCAATAAGTATTCCTGACTTCTACACCAAACGAAGTCAACAAGTTGGCCCATCAGTGCTGCTCCATATCCATGGAGAAAAGATTAAATGTGGTTTGGAAGTTGACATTTGGATGAAAATAAATATTGACTTATATTTTGATGTGTTGATTGCTTTTTAAAAAGATAAACAATAATTAATGAATTCATCTATTGCTAGCATTGTTGCTAAGTAGCACTGTCTCTGAGTTGGGATCCACTTTCACCATGCAACATGGTGGTTTTTGGGTAGTCATACACACTGTTGGCAGAAAGTGGATGGTCACACAGAATTGCCACAAGGTACCATGCTGATTCAACTGCCCAGGTGCAAATGCCGTGATTGGTACCAGTGCTGCCAGTTCGAGGAGTACTGATGCAAGCCATGTGGCCTGGGGGAATCACCTCTCAAGATTCCTGGGGAAGGGACAAAAGTATTGAAGTAAATAAAGGAGACTTTGTCTTTAGATCTGTCCTGGTAAATTGAAAGATACCTGGTCCCCTTCTCTCCCTAAAATGGTAATCAGAATCTCTCAAGGCCTTCTCCAGGCCATCATTCCAAAAAGTACCAGAGAAAAGACCCTAACCTATATGTTCTCTGCCTCTAACTTGGCCAACTGATGCATATATGAAGGTCCAACTGAAATGACCCAGTTTGGCTTTTAATTGGGAAATCTCCCAGAATAGATTCAAGTTTTCATTGTCCTCCAGGCTTCATCTCAGTCTGCAAATAGGGAAGAGGAAAAAGAGAAAGACTTGATAACTGTGAGGAATTTGAAAGATGAACAACAACCTGGAACCAAGGCAGCAGGGGATCCCACAGGGTAGTGAACTAAAAAGCTCCTATGGTGGCAGAGAAAACCAAGACACAAACTGAAGGAAACAACAATGTGAAAACCCCTACAAAGCCTCAAAGAAAAATGCTAACTGGATCCGAGCCCAATAAGAATTCCTGGAAGAGTTAAAGAAAGTGATAAGAGGAGTAGAGAATTGGGAAAAGAAATGAAAGTGATGCAAGAAAATTATGAAAAGAGAATTAACAGGGGCAGCAAGGTGGCACAGTGGATAGAGCTCTGGCCTTGGAGTCAGGAGGACCTAAATTCAAATCTGGCCTCAGACATTTGACACTTACTAGCTGTGTGACCCTGAGCAAGTTACTTAACCCTAATTCCCAATTGCCTCACCAAAAGAGAGAGAGAGAGACAGAACCCTAACAACTTGGTTCAAAAGGACCAAAAAAAAACTGAAGAAAATAACAACTTACAAAACAGAAAATTCACTGAATTAAAGAACTCCTTAAAAAAGTAGAATTAGCTAAATGGGAAAAGATGTACGAAGTTTCACTGAAGAAAATATTTCCTTAAAAATTAGAATTGGGCATGTGGAAGCTAAAGACTCCATGAGACATCAAGAAACAATAAAACAAAATCAAAAGAAAAATAGAAGAAAATGTGAAACATCTAATAAAAAAACTGACATAAAAAACAGATCAAGGAGAGATAATTTAAGAATTATTTGGACTATCTAAAAGCAATGATAAAAAAAAAAGAACCTAGACAGCATACTTCAAGAAATTATAAAAAAATTAAATTATAAAAGGAAACTGTTCCAATGTTAAATCCAGAGGATAAAATAGAAATTGAAAGAATCCACTGATCACCTCCTGAAAAACATCCCAAAATGGAAACTCAAAAATATTGTAGCCAAATTCCAGGGTTCCCATGTCAAGGAGAAAATATTACAAGCAACCATAAAGAAAAATATGAAACCACAGTCAGGATCACACACTATTTAGCAGCTTTCATATTAAAGGAGCTAATAGCTCCAAAACCTTGGAGAACTGGGCAAAATCAACCTTGAGGAAAGCCATGTCTTTCCTCTCTTCCCCTGCCCCCATTTCTTTTCTATCCAAAGGAATTGAGTAGCTGCTGTATCACTTACTGTTCTCACAGTGGGGGCCTTCCCAGCCTCTGCACTCACACCGGTAGCTTCCATTCTGAAGAATGCATGTCCCATCATTCATGCATGGACTGGGTTTGCAGAGGTTAACTGGCTTCCTGGCTTCTGGAATAGAGAAATTCTTGACCTAGAAAAGGCTCAGTCAAGCCCATGGGTCTTCACTTAGACTGACTAAGGCAGGTCTAAGGCAAACTGAACAAATGTTCTAGCAGAAAATCATAAGGGTAGTGGAGAAGACAGCCACCATATTCCCCTCTGTGCTATCAGGCTAGGGACAGGCTGGGACAATGAGAATAGACAATGCCACATCTCAACACTAAAGAAGACTCTGTGCATGTAACACCCCTAGAATCTTGGAGTTGGAAGAGATTTCAGGACCATCTATCCAGCCCAGGGGTTTTTAACCTAGGACCTGTGAACTCTTTAAATATGTATTATTTTCACTAACCTTTATAATGTATATTTTATTTCATACATTTAAAAAACATTATTCTAGGAAAGAGTAAATTGACTTTGCTGGAGAGTAAAAGAGTCCATGATTGAACAAAGTTTAAGAACCTCTGATCTAGTCTATCTTCTTATTTTAGAAATGAGGAGGGTTAGGGTCCAGAGAGATGTTACTTGACCAAATTTAAAAAGCTGGTAAGTGGCAGAGCCAGGGGGACAACCTGGGTCTTATTTTCTTCCCACTATGCTTGTTAACATCATGCCTAGTAACTACTCCTCAGTTGTTTGAAATATATTTTGTACCTCCATCTAAAAAAGAAAAAACCTTTGTAGATTTGGAGTGAGATGGCCTATGCTCAAATCCCAGTGATGCTACTTACTATGTGATTTAACCTTTTGGAGTCTCAATTTCCTCATCTGTAAAATGAGGGTGTTGTTGATCTCTCAGATTCTTTATGCCTTCAAATCTATGACCCATGTTGCCTTTTGACAGGAAAAAAGCAGGGTCACTGACAAGAGAACTACAATTCCCCCCAGGCTACCCAAGGTCTAGAACAGTGAAACCATTAACAAGCAATCATAGCTCACCTTCACATATTCTTTCAATGAATAAGTCTTGGTAATTCTCTAGGTCTTCATAAGAAGGCACATGTATTAGGAAGTCATGAGAGCCTGCAAGTCTTAGTAGCGTCTCCTTCAGGACAGGTCCCACACCTATGACCAGGACAGAGATGCCATTTCTTCGAAGCTTCTGAGCAGGCACCACTGCATCTTCAGTTCCAGTCCCTTCTGTAATTACGACCACCGCCTTACTCACACCAGGCCGGGCCCCCTTCTGGACAGTCATCACCTCATCATAGACATGCAAGAGAGCACTGCCTGTGGAGCCTGCCCCACCCACATAAGGGGCCTGGTTGATGGCCTGCAGGAGGTTGGAGCTAGTAGGGTGTGTGTCCAAGGCAAATGTGGTCTGGACCCTGCTGCCATAGACAACCAAGCCTATCTGGGTCACATCCCGGTTGATGTTGAATTGGAGGGAGCTCCCTCTTACAAAGCTCCGGACCTTCGTGAAGTCCACTTGTCCTACTGTCGCTGATGCATCCAACAGGAAAACCAGGTCCAGGGACTGAGACTGGCAGCCTAAAGAAATGTAAACATGCCAAGTCTTTAATGAATCAGCATCTTAGCCCAGAAGTTCTTTACCCGGGACCAGTGAACTTTAAAAAAAAAAAAAAGTTGATAACCATACTTCAATATATTTTGTTGGTTTCCCCTGTAATTCTATTTATTTTATCTATTTAAAAACATAAGTCTAAGAAGAGGTCCATAAGTTTCACCAGACTGCCAATGGGGTTTATGACACAAGAAAGGTTAAGAACCCCTGCTAAACTGCAACCTGAAAAACCCAACCTGTGTTATCATACAGGACTAACCATGGCTGGAGATGACTTGGAAATCTCACCTGTGCTTCATGCTTTTAGCTTTTGGCTAAGGGGTGGCTGCTAATCGGTTAGAGTTCATCAATGTAGGCAATCTCCCCATCTGTACCTTCTTGATCAGAACCAGTTAGGAAGCCACTCTGACCTCCAGGGAGAATCACAGATTCAGCAAATGAAGGCTGCATGGCCAACCACCTGCCAGGGATGTGAGAGTGGGGAATGCATACCTCAAGTATGCAGTGGGGGGAAGCACTGAACCAGCTGACATCAGAGGTCGTTTGCAGTTCTTAAAATTCCATGATTTTAATTAAGTCCACTAACACCACCATCAAGTAGAGAAGAACCCTTTTCTAATGCTATCAGAGGACTAAAGGACCTGCTGCCTTATAAGCTAATTGTAACACAACAGATAGAGAAACGGTGGTTACATTTGAGGGAAACAATCTGATCTGTGCAATAACCATGTTACATGATAGGGCTATATTATACCTGATATTCAGTGCCCAGATCAGTACAGCATGAGAGCAACTGCTTTTTAGACCTTTGCCCTCCTAGGGGAATAATCCCTTAAAAAGGATATGAACACATTGTACTAAGTATAAATTTCTTTCAACATAATACCTGTTGTGTTCTGAAACACAGCTTTAGATGACCTATGGACTAAACTTATGATTTCCTTGGTATAGGGAACTCCCAAAGAGGAAACTCAACCACCGAAGCAGACGGGTACCTACACTGCAGCTTGTGTTTGTAGAGACTTGACTGAGAGGGCCCAGAGTCACATAATCTGTCCAAGGCAGGACTTGAATACAGGTCCTACTGTCTCTAAGGCAGCTCTCTACCCATGATATTAACATACCACATTGCTTCTCTAAGTTACCTATATTTGTAGTAAAAGCACCATTTACTTTACATCAGTGTTCTCTTCAGCAATTTTTTTGCTTTCCAACTGCATACTGGCCTTGTGACATATTGAATATCCTTCTTTCCCCAGGAAACTAACTCATCATTGGGAAATCTCACTTTCCTGCAAGACTGAATCTGCCTGGTACTCTCTGCCTCTCTGACTGAAGGGCAGGGCCATGGGCTCCAATGCCTCTATTTAAGAAAAGGGCTCAGCCCAGTCTTTCGCCCTTTCTTACCAGCTATACTGCTTTTGACTTTTTTGGACTTTTCTCTCATACTCCTGCACTGGGTACTGCCTCCTCACTTTTCAGTTTCCTTTTTTTAGTGTCATCTTCCCCAGTTAGACTGTAAGCTCCTTGAGAGCAGGAATTCTTTTTGTTTTTTAAACTTGTATTTGTTTTTTAAACTTATATTTGTATAACCAGCATCTGGCATAGTGCCTGGCACATAGTAGGTGCTTAATAAATGTGTATTGGTTGACTGACTGCATATATATATATATATATATATATATATATATGGATAAAAATCAGGAGGGGTATATTTTTCAATGAGCTCTGGGTTATTTGAACCAAGATTCCTTTTGAGAGGCAGTTTACCATACCAACAAAAAACCAGGTAAGTAAACATCTTACCTGGTCTCTGGAGACTGCAGATTTTTTTCTGGAGTTCAGGTATTTTATTAAAAAGGTCTTGTGGGTTGGAGTAGGTTATCACCTGCTTTGGATTGCCAGTGATTTCTTCCAGCTCTGCTCTCAGAAACTCACTACCTACCCCAATCAGGAAGAGTTTCTGATCACGGGCATATCTTACTGGTCCTGCCACAAGGTCTTGGGACCTTGAGTCAGTAAGCAGAACCACCACCCGTTGAGGCTGGGGATCATGAATCTCTCCAGACGGAAGTGTAGCTCTGAAGCCATGATCAGCAACATACTCCAAAGCTCTGCCTGTCAATGTGGCTCCTCCAGTGAAACGCATTCTGTCCAGACTCTTCATGAGGCTGGGCACATCCTGGTATTGTCCCATTTGGATTGGGATCTCCACCTCCTGACTGTACTGGGCCACTGCCACATCTACTGGAGAGTCCATGTTCACCACAGCCTGGACAAACCTCTTTAGAAAGGCCTTGGCCTGAAGGAATCCCTCCAGGGTTGTACCAGACGAGCTATCCAGCAAGAAGAGGAGGTTGACACTGCATTCCAGGCTCAACTTTGGTGCTGAAAGGAGAGGAATCATCATCAGTAGCAATCAATCACCGGGGCAATGGCACACAAATGGAAGACAGTGTCACATTTGAGGAACAAAAAGTAGGAAAAAAGCAGGCCAATAAGATTGGATCACAGTGTGTGTGGAGGGGAGTAAAGTGTAAGAAAACTAAAAATACAAAGGGACTAGGTTGTAAAGAGCTTTATAAATGCCAGATGACTTTATATTTGATCATGGAGGTGGAAGGGATCCAAAACCAGTGGACAAGGGAAGCATTGGCATCCCCATTTTACAGATGAGAAAAAAAATGAGGCCTGAAAAGGTTATACCCAAGGAGGTTAGACAGCTAACAGCCTGCTGGTTGGTCTCCCTACCTCGTGTCTCTCCCCACTCTATTTCATCCTCCACTGAGCTGCCAAAAAAAGCTTCCTAAAGTGCAGATCTGATACTGACCATGTCACGCCCCCTTCATTATACCCCAGTGGTTCCATACTACCTCTAGGATCAAATAAAATCCTGTTTGGCTTTTAAAGTCCTGAATAACCCGGTCCCTTCCTATCCTTCCAGTCTTCTCACAATTTACTCCCCTCCATATACTCGATGATCCAGTGACATTAGCCTCCTTGCTGCTCCTCACGCACAATACTCTAACTGCTGATTCATGCCTTCCAGGGCTGTGGCCCTTGCCTTGAATAATCTCCCTCCTCACCTCTTCCTCCTGGCTTCTCTCAAGTCTTTTTCAAGTCCTGGCTAAAATCCCTCCTTCAGACCCTGGGCAAGTCACTTCACCCCAATTAACTCACCAAAAAAAAAAAAAAAAAAAAAAGATTGCCAAAAAAAAAAAATTAAAAATTAAAATCTCTCCTTCAGCAAGAAACCTTTCCCAGTCCCCTCAATGCTAGTGCCCTTGGTTTGAGATTATCTCCATTTTGTCCTGATAGGTCTGGTATGTAAGTACATCTTTGCATTTTGTCTCCCCCACTAGAATGAGGGCATGGACTCTTTTTTGCCTCTCTTTACATCCCCAGCACTCAGCATAGTACCTGGCACACAGTAGGTACTTAACAAATTCTTGGTGCTTTGGTAGAGATAACACTCGAATTCACCACAACTTCTTCCAAGTCTGACCCTCTTCTCCCTATACTATACATAGCTTCATGTTGTAGGCCTGCAAGCTACACACACCCTTAAGGCTGAAAGCATATCGACCACATAGCTTACTTCTACAGAAGGGAGGAGAAAGACATCACAGTTGTGAGCCCAGGCTCAGAACTCAGAGGTTGACACGGATGCAGTCTGCAGCTAGGGGCCCAAAGGCATGTGTTACTTGTGACCAGCAACAATTATTTCCATTTTGAAATATCTCAGTGTAGGTGAATGGGATCATCTTGCCTTCCATCATAGCTCCATGATATGGATTTATTCATAAGAATTGGGAAGCACAAGGCATTTCAGAGAAGGCACCTACAAGGAGGCTAGAAAATTAAACAAAACTAAAGGGAGTAGTCTGGTCGGATTTTGCATGGCTCTCCAGCAAGTTGCTGCTTCCAAAACATTTGTTATAGATCAGCAGAGACTGATGGTTAAGAGAACAAATACTTACCACAGTTGGCCTCCCCTCCAAATCCAATGGGACAGAGACAATGGTACTTGTCTAATCCCTCCAGAACACATGTGCCTCCATTCTGGCAGGGCTGGGAATCACAAGGATCTATCAGGCAGAGTTTGCAGAACGAGATGTGCATTAACCAAAAACCAAATTAGTCCGAGACAAAGTGATGGTATGGCATGGGGCTGAAAATCCAGTCTAGCCTCTTAAGCCAGGACCACCAGTGCTTTGCTGAACCTATCAAAAGCAGGCACTCTAAGCAACATTAGTCAGTGAGACTGTGTAGTATAAGTGGAAAAAGTGCTGTCTTTGAAATAAGTGGGCCTGGGTTCAAAACCTACCTCTGACACTTACTACCTTTGTGATTGTGGGCAAATTATGTAACCTCTTGAGGCTGAGTTTACTCATCTGCATATGGCCTTTTTGATCCTATGATCTCCATCTGTTCAATGGAAATATTTTCTCAGGTCGATGACTGACTCTAATGTTTATAGCAAGGAAGAACAAATAGCTAATTAATCATAGAAATTTCAGCTAATTAACAAATCGGGTCCATCTACAGTTCTGTTGCTGAATAATAATTTCTCAGAATAAGTAAGGCCCTACACATCTTAATTATATCATGGGAGAGAGTGTTGATTGAACCTGGAGCCTGCTGTGAAATTCAAACTTTTTTTGTTGGTTTATAGGAACTACTGGTTTTAAATGAAGCTAGTTCTTTTCACTTAAAACAAAATGTTGTTAGTTTTGGACAAGATTGGCACAGAAAGAATCCTGAAAATCATTTTTCTCCCTTGCTGCTGAGATACAAGTCAGTATTTGGTTTTGAACTTTGACAGGGATAGAGTTCAATGACACAAGGTATATAATGTCACATTCAATATTACCACAATTTTGCTCCCAAGATATAGGTTGGAAGTGTCAACTTTTAAATTCAGTCTTTCCAAAGGGATAATTAGACCTGTGATTTCATTGATGTTTTATTGATGTAGGAAAGCCTTTTACTAATGCATAGCAACATCTTCTCTGCAATTTATAGTGTTAGAGGGATACCTAAATCACTTAGAGCTTACATGACTTGTCCACAGTCATGCATCTAGAATGTGTCAGGGATGGGCCTTGAACCCAGGTAGCCCTGGCTTTGATGCCAGCTCCTTCCCTACCATGATTCCTCTCAACCATTCCAAAAGGCCTTCAAATTAGAGGTATGGTGTCAAAGACAAGCAAAGTCTATTTAAACATGAAGTATTATACAGTTATCCCTTCCACATTGTGATTTTCCCCATTGTGGTTTTGACATATCCTGGATCAGCATAAGAAATTAAATGGGAACTTTTTGAGAATTTTGCAGAAACTGTAAACAACATGTGAAGGCAAATAGACAACACAGAGCCTATGACCAAATAATTAACCTAAATTTTACAATAAGGTACTGTGAATACCTCATAAAAGAAAAAAAATTCAAACTTCTCCTCTGGTACAAAAGGGGGGCCAAAAATTGTTATCCAGATTTTCCAGATCATGGGGGGCTTGCGTCCCTAACCCCTACAATGTGGAAGGGATAACTGTATGTGCAGCCATAACCTCTGTGAAAGCAGAATCCATTCTGAAGAACTCGGCTATCAACTCTTGGGACCAGGGGCTTGGGTAATTGGGTGATCCTGGAGAGAAAACAGACACATTTGCAACATCCAAGCACTGCCTGCCCTAAGCTGTTTTCAAGAACTCTTTTACCAAAAGGCCCAAGTTTGTTCTTGGGAAACAGAAACAAAAAACTACACAGAAATCATACCTGGACATACCGTTCTGTAGCATGTGGCCAGGTGAGTTATGAAAACTTTCTTCCAGCTAAAAAAGAAGAAAAAGTATAGGACTTGATTCAATTCAATTCATCAATCATTAAGTTCCTGCTATGTGCCAGTGACTGTGCTAGGCCCTAAGAATATAAAGACAAAAATGCAATATGTCTAGGAAATGTAAAATATCTGTAACACATCTGAAAGGGATGTAACATATACTCAAGTAAACGAAGATAATCTGAGGATAGAGAGAGAATTAACAGCTTGGCTGGTGGGGATGGTGAGATGGGGAGGATGGGGAAAGGCCACAGATAAAGAGAGAGCACCCCAGACAAGGAAATAGCCTGGGAAGGGGCTTAGAGATGGGGGATGGTATAGTGAGTTTGGAGGATAGTAGTATAGTTTGCCTGAAACAAAGATTACATGAAGAGGAATAATGATCATGAAAGGCTCTCTGTTCCTCTGAGCAAATAAATGGGACAGTCCATCTGAGTTTTAGAAATATTTATTTAGCCGCTATGTGAAGCTTGAATCGGAGAGGGGAGAGACAAAGTAGGCAGGTCAATTAGGAGGCAATTACAAGGTTGGTGAAGATCTGAATGGTGACCATTACATAAGTGAAGAGTCTTGGAGAGGTGGTAAGGATGCTGGAGGTAAAGCTGACAAAATTTGGTTTAGATATGAGGAATGTGAAAAAGAGGGAAGAATCAAAGATAATTCTGAGGCTACTCTAATAACCTAAGTTACTGGGAGGATGGTGGCACCTCTCAGAGAAATAAGGAAGTCAGGAGGAAGGTTGGAAGTGGGGAAAGGAAGGGGGAGATAAAGAGTTCTGTTTTGAACATGCTGAGTTTGAGATGTGGGATATCTATGTGGAAAGGTCCAGTAAGATAAAAATGATAATTGAATCCAACTGAGGAGAAGCAAAATAGAGTTCATAATTGAATCTATGGGGAGAGGAAAGAGTGAGATAGAAGGAAAGAGGAAGACAGTAGCAGAGTTGTCCATGACAAAGCTTGTGGAAGACCCACAATCAGTAGATGGGAGATGGATGATGATCCAGTAAAGAAAACTGAGAAGGAAAGGTCAGACAGGTAGAATAAGAGAGAGCAGTGTCACAGAAGCCAATGGAAAATTGCTTCTTGGAGCTGGGCACAATGGCACACACCCTGCTCCTGGGGAGTCTGAAGTTGGAGGACAGTTTGAGTTTTGGAGTTCTGAGTGGTATGGGGCTAAGCTAACTGGGTTTCTGAACTAAGTCTGGCACCAATATGATGTGCCTCTAAGCTGGAAGGAAGAAAGGGAAGGAGGGAGAGAGGAATAGATGAAAGAAAGAAGAAAGGAAGGAAGAGGGAGGAAGGGAGGAATAGATGAAAGAAGGAAGAAAGGAAGGAAGGGAGGGAGAAAGGAAGGGAAGGAGGGAGGGAGGAATGGATGAAAGAAGGAAGAAAGGAAGGAAGAGAGGGAGGAAGGAGGGAGGGAGGAATAGATGAAAGAAGGAAGGAAGGGAGGGAGGAGGGAAGGGAAGGAGGGAGGGAGGAATAGATGAAAGAAGGAAGAAAGGAAGGAAGGGAGGGAGGAAGGGAAAGAGGGAAGAAAGGAAAGGAGAGGAAAAGAGGGATGGGAAGAAAGGAAGAAATTACTTCTTGGTCTTTTGGCTACGATCAAGCCAAGGAAAGAAAGGATGTTCAAAGATGTCAAAAGCTGCAGAAATGTCAACTGAAACGAGGACTAAGGAAATGCCATTGCATTTGGTGGTTAAAGAAAAAATTAAAAATCAGAAAAAGAGTGGGAAGGAATGATTGAGAGAGCAAGTCCCTGCAGGAGACGGGGGGGGGGGGGAAATGGGATAAAGGGCATAAGTAGAAGGGTCAGCCTTGGCTAACTCTAGAGCATTGGACTTGGAGTCTGGAAGACCTGGATTCAAATCTCACCTGAGATCCTAGCTGTGTGACATTGAACAAGTCACTTAACCTCTCTGGGCCTCAGTTTACTCATCTGTAAAATAAATGGGGTTTTACTTGATGACCTCTGTGGTCTCCTTTAGCTTTAGATCTATGATTCTATGATCTTCCTCAAAAAAAAAATAGGAACAGAAGGAGGGGCAGCAACGAGGAGGTTTTGAAGATCAGGGAAAGGGGAAAGAGAAGCAGGCTACAGATGGTTTTTATTTTCATCAGTACACTAGCAGGTAGGAGAGAAGGTGGGGGAGAGATTTGGAAGAGTGACTGTGGGGAGTATGGTAGAAAGCCAATCAGGAAAGAATAAAAAGCTTGCTGTACAACAATGGGGACTGAACTGAGATCAATATATGCAAACATACATTTGCAGTCAACTAGCTGTGTGACTTTCTCCAACAAAGTTCAGTAGGCCATAAATTGGAATGAAAAAGGAAGTGACCCAAGGTTGGTGTTTATCAAGGCGTAAGCAATAACAAGTCGAGGATTCGAAGGAATCCAGGATGATGGTTGCGTCAGGTAACCAGAGTGACTGTGAAAGGAGGAAATGAAACCAGCACAGGAAGGTTGGACCAGAACAGACGTGGAGATGGGGTGGAAAGGCTGACCGTCACAGTGAAGGTCGAGGACAAGGCAGAAGAGGGGCCGCTAAGTGGTGCTGTGAATAGAGCAACTGGCCCTGGAGACGGGAGGACCTGAGTTTTGGATTCAAACCTACCAAATTAAAGATCTTTGAAGAATTAAATCATCTCTTATGGAGGCAATGTGGTACATACATTTATAGAAGATTCCTTCCAGTGCTAACATTCTATAAAGCAATCTCTCCCTACTCCTTCTGATCTAGGAGAACTTGCTTATTTCCTTAGGGTTGATAAGCACGCCTGTTGGATCTGCAGTTGGCTTCTAAAACATCAGTTATAAATCTAGCAGGGGGTGGCTGATCATGGAGTGAAGGGATGGTCTATGGCAGGAGGGCTCCCTGGCTCATCCCAAGTCAGCCTTTTAGAATTGGAAATAGGTTTGTACTAGTGTCAAATGTGCTCCCAGGAGAAAAAAGCCGAGTCAATTAAGGCTCCAAGGAACTGCTAAAATGTCTGCCAAATTGCTAGCTCATTAAGGATTTCTCTCCCTTGTTTAGGGCTGCGTCCCACAGGTTTCATAAAATTACAAGCCCAAGCAAAGGCAACTATGCATGTCTTTGAAATGGAAAGAATGGAATTTCTTCAGCTGAATGAGGCTCTGGACCTAGTAAGAATATCTCTATTTCCTCCAATAGCACTGTTCTCCATATTTAGGGAGGTCACTCCTGACCCTCTATCAGAAAAGCAGAATGACGAGTTGTTTTTCCAGTATCAAGATGGCTGCACGTGGCGTTTAGCTATTCCCTCTTGTGACTGTGTCACAAGGGACACCTGGGGTCAGAGGTGCACCTGTGGTCAAAGACCCATGGACCTTGCAAACTGGAAGGGATCGTAGAGATCACAGGCTCACATACTGGGAGAAGAGAGGGACCGCCGAGGCAACCCCTGCTGTGATAGATGGGAAAAGTAGGCCCCAGAGAGGAGAGGTTAAATGACTTATCCAAAGTCACAAGGAAGTATCAGTCAGGATTTGAAACTCTCAGTATCAGAAGCAGTAGGACCTACAGTCAGATTTTATGCTTGCCAATTCAGTGCTCATGTTTCTATGCAAGGCACCTAGATGGTACAATGAATAGAGTGCTAGGCCTGGAGTCAGGAAGACCCGAGTTCAAATATAGCCTCAGATACTTTTAGCTGTATGACCCCGGACAGTCATTTAACATCTGTCTGTCTCAGTTTCCTGTTGTGAGGATCAACTGTGATCATTTTAAAGTGCTAAGAACAATGCCTAGCACATAGTAAACACAATATAAATGTTATATATTATCCTTATTATATAAGAATCAAGCTGAGCTTCAGTAATACCATGCTCTAGTAACCAATACTCCCACCTCCCCTTCCAAAAACCCCTTATACCACATCTTACTTCAGAGGAACCTCAAGTGTTTGGGGCCTTTTCCTGCTTCGGTTCAAGTTTCATCTGATATCACACTCAAGGATGGGTGACTTACCTGGTGCCACACAAGTTACTAGCTTAAGAACCCTGGACTTGGAGTCAGGAGAACCTGGGATCATAGCCTGCCTCAGAAATTTATTCTGTAACCCTGGGCCTCATTCCCCTCATCTGGAAATCTGGGATAACAGCAACCTTCCTCCTGGGGTTGTTGTGAGGATCGAATGAGATCACGTTTATGAAGGGTGTTATAAGGGTGATACAGATGGCAGCTATTATATAATGAATGTTTATTGCTCAGGTCTCCAGCCTTCTAGATCAACTAGCCCCAACTAGTTTTACTTAAAGGCCTCACACAGTAGTAAATTACTGAGACATTTCAGCCTGCTAAACATTTTCCTAAATCAACAGAGACCTGTGGTTGGCTCTTTCCCATCTGGCCCCATTCCCTGGGCCATGTTCTGCTCCCTTCTGCTGAACACTCTACTGATGTATTTTTATGGAGAGCAACACTCCACAATTCCCTCTGCCATTGCACCCCAAGTGCATTGCTTCTTTCAGAATTTAATTAGGGGAACCCCGCACTCCTGGTTTTGGCTGTTGGACCCAAAGAAAATAGTAGACTCACCTAGAGAATGGGCAGAGGGATGAAAATACTGCATTGTTTTTCTTTGAACCTCTCCAGCACAAAGAGTTTCCAGTGACTTCTCTGATGGTTTCCAGTGTCTTTCGTTCACAAAGGTGAGGCTCAATTCTGCAACCTGGGGTAAACACCCCCAAAACAGACAACCAGGATTTCACCCTACTTTCCCCTCATTGTTGATGCTAACTACAATATATAAGTTCCACTCATCTTTACCAACCAGTTGCTTACACTTTGGGGAAAGGGGTCCTAAGGAAAGTCAAGCGAGAGGAAATGATTATGGCAGAAGGGGAGGGCAGGAGACCCAATAGCCTAAGTGTCCTACATGGAGCTTCTCAACTTTTCTCAGTCTGAAATATGTTTATGAACTTGCTAAGATATATCAGGGGGCATCCCACTACTTTTTCCAATCCAATCATCCTCCAATCTACCCCATCCATCAACCATGTCAGATAGATAGATACATAGATATATACACATTTGTGTACATGTATGTAAATATATACATAATATATGCATACACACATGCACAGAAGCCCTTCTTTTCTCATAGTCAGCACTGTTTCCATTCTCCTGCCCCATGGTTGAAAATTAGCAAAGGGGAGTAAGAAAACCTATGCCACATCAAATCTGCCATAATAATCCAGCTGAGAAACAGGAGCTAAGAAAATTGGTTTGGGGAGCAAGAAAGACACATGAAAGTATAAGGGGGTAACAATTTCTACCTCTCCAAATCTGTTTCCTCAAAAAAACAGGGAGGCAAGTACTACCTACTCACAGGTAAAGGAAGTCCCAGGTCTGGCACTAAAGTTATTGGGCCCAAAGATGAGCCCTTCAAAGTAATGCTACCATTAGCTAAGACTTCAGACCCTAAGCCCTGTCCATCTTCAGGTTAGATAAACACATGAGACAAGGATACTCATGGACTAAGCATAGGGTCGCAGGAACAGAAAGCAAAATGAAAGAGCATCTTACGGACAAGCTGTCATCTTCTCATCCTTTCCCCTCACAACATGGTCCTTGGAACTCCCAACCCTTTCTCTTTGAGGACCACCTCTGCTCTCTGAAGCCTGAGGCTGTACCAGCAAGCAGGAAGAGCTTTACCTGGAGCTGTGGCATTGCAGATGGCCAAACTGGAGAGAGTGCTGTACAGGCCATTGGTAGCATCATCCACATGTTCTGCAGACAACATATATTGATCCTTGGGTTCGCTTGCCAAGGTGTGCAGCTCTGTCCACCTGCCCAACAGAGAGAAATTAAAACAGCTCCTCTCCCTGTGGTCACAAGAGCAGATGGGGGCCTGCACCACCAAATGAGAGATAGTCTTATTATTCCCATTTTGAGAGTATAGGTGAGTGTGAGTTATCTTATTGAGAATCTTGTGCCTTTGGACGGAGAGGTCAAGACATTCAGACCACATAGATTCTCCTCCTGAACAATGGCTACCAGATATCTCCCAGAAGAGCTAAAATTGGTATTGATAGTCATTTCCACTCAACTAATGACAGGCAGAGTGGTATAGAAAATATCGTACTGCTTCTGGAGTCAAACTTGCCCTTGGACACTTATTAGCTGTGTGACCCATAGAAAAGTCATTTAACTTCTCGGGACTAAATTTCCTCATCTGTAAGTGAGAGGGTTGGACCCACTGACCTCTAAGTTCCCCTCCATGTCTGTATCTATGAACTAGTAATTAATTCATCACCATCAATTATTCACTGAGTACCTGTTAAATTCAGGGAACTGACTAGTTCTCTGAGAGCTTATGAAAAAAAAATTGTAATGTTACCATGGAAAGAACACTGGATCTTGGGAGACTGAAAGTCTTGGTTGGACCTCTGTGGCTTTCTTTAAGTCCCAACTAAAATCCCACCTTCTGAGGGAACCTTCCCTAACCTTTCTTCATTCCAGTGCCTTCCTACCATTAATTATTTCATATTTATCCTGTAAACAGTTTGCTTTGTATTTATTTGTTTGCATGTTGTCCTCCTCATTAGATTATAAACTCCTTTAAAGAAGGGACTGTCTTTTGCCTCTTTTTGTATCCTTGGCACTTAGCACAGTGCCTGGCATATAGTAAGCCCTTAATAAATGTTCACTGAATGAATGAATTGAATTCTAACTCTATCAATTAGGAGTGTGACCTGAGGCAAGAAATGTATTATCTCTGAGCCTCATTTTCCTCATCCATAAAATTGAGACGGTATTTGTTCTAGCCACCTCACAAGACAGTTGTTATAACCAAATGAAAATACTTGAAGTGAAAGCATTCTGTAACAAAGTGCTGCGTAAATGTGACTTGTTATTACAGTCTAGTTGGAGAGACAAGCCACACACAGAAAAAAATAACTAATAATACGAGGAATATATATACTACTAGCTGTGTTACTAGGGACTTATAGGTAGAAAAATGCCAAGGCGGGTGACTATCAATTGGTGCCAGTACTGGCCAATGAATACGGGGAGACACTTGAGATTTCACAAGCCTAAGGCTCCACACACCAGTCAGTTTTCTCCCTCTACTGCTGCTGCTATGACAAGCTGCTTCTTCCCGAGAGTTTCTTACCTTGGGAACTTGACTCCCACAGCAAACACCACAACTCCCTTTTCCTTCAGCTGCTTGGCAGGAAGGGCAATGTCTCCTTGGGACTTCCCATCAGTGACAATGACAAGGGTCTGAGGGACAGAAGAGTTCCTTCCCCCAGGGAAACCTTTGTGGAGAAGGTATTTCAGAGCAAGGCCTGTTTCAGTGCTCCCTCCTCTGAAAGCACAAGGGAAAAAATGGAAAGAAAGCAAAGTTGACAAGCTAAGGACAAGAAGCAAGGATCAGGATTTAAAATTTGTGGTATCTCCCATTATTCATATGCCTCCTAGCTACAGACTTGGAATGATACTCGTCCCCATGAAATAACACCACAGTCTGAACAGTGGGGTAGGAAAAGTCCCAAGATAGCAACAGGTTCCAGCTCTACCATGAAGTGTGAGACTTTGGAGATATCACTTACCCTCTCTGGGCCTCAGTTTCCTGAAATGTGAAATGGGATGGGACTGAAATCTAAGGTTCTGTGGGGATTAAAATTGTCCAATCTACAGTAAAAGAGACTGACTGAGGTAGAGCTCTGAATCAATGGCACTTCATTAATGAATCTAATCTAACAAAGTAGACCTCAGACCTTCCTCACAATCTGATGCCCCCTTCTTCTAGGGCCTTATTTTTATAAGCGTGATACCAGGTTTGATACCTGAACATTCTAAAGAGGTTATACAAAGTACAGAATCCCATTGGTTGATCTCGAAGGCCAAAAAATGATACATCAGCTAGAAATGGTATGTCAGCAGGGGGATCTTGGATTGGGCGAAGCATGGGGCAGCTCCGCTGACTAAATAGTCATAAGATGGTCACTTGCTTATGTTGCACAAGAGAGAGAGGTCCAAAGGTACAAAAATAAGTTGCAGGACTCTCCATGTAATTGAGTCACCTCCGCCACATTGGGCTTGGTCACCATGACAATGAAAAACAAGGGAGGAGGGCCTCTGATTAGCTTCCTATGATTAAGCAAGTGAACTTCCAATCTGCAGCTCACAAATCTGAGGCCTAATACACAGAACTTATAATCATTACCCCTATTAAATCATATCAAACTGATTAATGCTGATTGAGGGGTTCAAATGAATTATTTCCCACAGTTCCTTCCAGCTCTAACAAACTATGAATTTATAAGCATGCCTTAAGATTGTAGATCTAGGACTAGAAGGTCCCTTACAGGACATTTATCCCAACCCCTTCATTTTACAGGTGAGGAAACTGAGGCTAGGTGACTTGCCCAAGGTCAAACAGACAGCATCAGCGGCGGGATTAGAACCAAGCTCCGTTGTGGTATTTTGGGGGAATTATCTTTTCCATATATGTGAATTTTCCAGGTAATTAAAGCTTCTTCCTCTCAAATGCTAAATTAAAAAAATTTAATCATTTTATTCTATCCAACTCCAGAGAAAGAGCTGATAGAGTCGAATTGCAGATTGAAGCATACTTTTTCTTTATTTTTCTTACTGGTTTTTCTTTTGTCTGTGATTTCTTTCACAACCTAACACAGAAATAAGTTTTGTATGACTGCACATATATAACCTATATCAAATTGCTTGCCTTCTCAATAGGGAGACAAGAAGGAGGAAGAAAATTTACAACTCAAAAAAGATTGTAAGCTGCTTGAGGACAGGAACTGTCTTTTTTATATTTGCATTCCCAGTGCTTAGCACAGTGCCTGACACATAATAGATATTTAATAAATGTTTATTGACTACATAAAATTTTAAATCATTTTAGATGTAAATCTCCCTCAAGTGCATCATAAGCTTCTCTGACTTACTAAACAGAATATACTGAACAAATTTTAACTTTTCCATAATGATGTTGCTATCACTTTGAAAAATGTGCAGTAATATAGTCCTCTGGAGGGATGTATTGCCTACTACTGCCTTTTTAGTATTTTTCTCTCTCTCACAATTGTCAAGCTATCAGCTATCACTTCTCCTACTAACACTCCACTTGTCCCTGACACCTCAATCCCTGCTCCCTACCCCAGCTAGTGTGTACCTCCCCTCCCCAAGTTTGATGCTTCTCATCTGTTCTGGGCTAGGAAACCACATGAACACATTTTTTAAAAACTGAATTAATAAAGCTTTTGGTGAGGTTCTCAGAAGAAAATACTTGTGTTTAGTGCAGATTTTATATCAGCTGTTTCAATAGCTTACAAATCTTTTCGGCTGCTACTGAGCTAGGGGCTGTATTCTAACTACCAATGTACTATGAGTTTGAGTCAACTCTAACCCGGACACTGCATGTATTTGTGGGAGACTATGGCCCAGGTTTATATGGGAAATGTATTGTAGCTACTATTTTTATCTTGCCATCTTAGTAAAAAAGGCATTTTCTAAAAGATAATTGTCTCCAGGCTGATTGTACATGGAAAGCAGATCAATGGAATGCAGTCTTACAAGGTTAGAACCTGGGAGTCACAGATATACTTTTTAGTAGCATGCCAAATGACCAGTTGTACTAAGATTTCAACTTGGAGTATCAGCTGTTAAATGGTACACATGTCCTGGCCATGACTGGATTTCCCAGTAACCTCAATCAAAGTAGTTAATCCCAATCCATTGTTTTAGGAGCTAGTCAAGGCTTGCTTACTCCACTGAAAGAATTCATCTCCTTGTTTGCTTGCCCATGACTTCCCATCCCACAGTCTCAATCACTGTAGCTAAAAATAAAAAATACTCACTATCTATCTCTTTGTTCTCTTATTTTTCATAACTCATTTTCCATTGCAATTGGGCTTTTGAAGAAATTCTCTTTTGTTTGAACACCTGCCAAAGGATGTCTTTTATCTGATCTCCCCTGTGCATTCTAGCCTCCTTCTCCATATCTGCACTCTTGTGGCTAGGGCACAATTTCAGGGATCTGACAGTCAAGTAAGTAGACTTCCCAATCCTTTTGATCCAAATGGAGGAGGCAGGCTTTCCCGCTTGTGCTCCATTATCCAGCACATTTCCCTACACCATTACCTACTTCCCCATCCAGAGGTGATATGAAGCCATATGGATACTGCTGATTGACCAGGGACAAACCTGGAAGGGTAGAGGAACCAAAGAGATCTGGATACAGAGGATCCTCAAAAGCAGCTCCCCAAGTTTGCAGATGAAGACTTCACCTTGTACCAGAGCAATGCCATCACAAGATACCTGGGCCATAAATCTCAGGCTGCACAGGAAGGACACTTGAGAATCTACTGTGGCAAATGATGGGATAGATGGAGGACTGCTCCCCTTTTCTTGAATTATGAAGAGGGGAAGGAGCATTATGGCAAGGTATTCCCAGCCAGCTGAAGACTTTTGGAACCCTACTGACCCAGAACCAGAGAGGCAAAGCCTTCATCATGGGGAACCAAATCTCTTTGACTAATTACAACTTGCTGGACTTCCTGCTGACTCGCCAAACCCTGGAGCTCAGCTGCCTGGATGTCTGCCCCTGATTCTCTGCCTATGGAGTCCAGCTCTGTTTTTGGCTAAAGCTCAAGGCTTTCCTGGCCTCACCCCAGAACACTGATCATGTCACCCACCAGTGACAACAGTAAACAATGAGGGGCTTGTTGCTGGCTCCACGTAGACAATAAAGGCTTTAAAACACATATGAGGTAATACAGGCAGAGGGGTCAAACTCAAAAAGAAACTGAGGTCACTAAACCAGCTGGATCCCTGCAGCTGCGTATTATGTTAGAAAACCACATATACACACGCATGTATGTATATATGTATTGCGTCTATATAGATTGTGTCTATATAGATATCATTCAATACATTAAAATTAGATAGGAGCTATATTTTCATCTGGTTCGGGCAGCTCTCAGGAGTGTTGTGGGCCATGTCTAACACCTCTGACACAGGGGATTGAGTGTTAGACTTCAAATCAGGAAAACCTGGATTTGAATACCACCTCAGACAATTACTGTGTGACCTTCAGAAAGTCATTTAACTACTCTCAGACTCGATTTCTTCATCTGAAAAATGAGTATTATAATAATAACAACAGCATTTAACTCAAAGGTTGTTATGAGGATCAAATAAGATACCATATATAAAGTAATTCCCAACCCTTAAAATGTGGTAGAAAAGTCAGTTTTTGTGATCTGGGTTATTAAACTGGTTGTGCAGTCACTTCTGGTGATTATGCTATAACAGTACAGTTCTTCTACTACTTGGATGGTCTTTGCATAGCAAAGTAGTTATCATAACTGACACATACATATTGCCTTAAAGTTTCCAAGGAGCTCAACACACGTGATCTCTTCTGAGCCTCATAACAATACTATGAGGTAGTTGATATGAGCATTATTGCTTCCATTTTGCAGATTAGGAAACCAAGGTTCAGTTACTTTCTCATGGTAACACAGCAAATGGCAGAGGGAGGATTTGAACCCACTCCAAGTTCATCACTCTCTAATGCCTTTATTATGTTGTTCCCCACCAACCAAAGTGAATCAAGAAGTTTTGGCAAGCATTGTCTAGTATGGGCTCTGCTTAGTTTGTGATGGGGTTTCTGACTTTAGATTCTGGAGGCCCTGGGGGAGAGGGGGTAAGGATGGGGATAAGGGGAGTTGCAGAGACAGGACCATAGTTGAAGTATTTATTTTCTTTTTAAGGGACTGAATTTATTTAAAATTAAAGACACACTTTGATTATTGTTTTTATAGAATCTGATTGTAATGCATCCTTACATCTTTTTTTTTTTTTAAAACTAATGTCATGATAACCCCTTAGGATGGGGATTCTTAACCTGGAAGTCTATGAAAGTTTAAAAAAATGTATATTTTGGTAACTATTTTGATACAATTGATTTGGTTTCTAACCCTATACATTTTATTTAATGCCTTCAATACTTTACTCTGAGATGGACTCTCTTAGATTGATACCCAAAAGGTTAAGAACCCCTGTTCTAGGATATCACCCTTTCAAAGGCTAATCTTCTAGGGCTTAGAAGAGAAGCTGCCTCTCCTGAGGTCCTGAATATAGGCACTCGCCGATTCTCAGCAGGCATGGCATAGTAGCCGGCAAAGTGACGGACCAGGCACTGAGAAAAGCTTGGCATGAATCCCACCTCCAACATTTACTAGCTATGCTCAGGTGGCCAAGTCCTTTCTGAGGCTAATCCATACTGAAAACAGTACTTGTAATCCTTCAAAGCATTCTTTGGAGGCTCATATGAACCAACTTAAATATCTGCAAACTATGAAGAACGATATAAATATCAGTTATTATTAGTTTAATTGTAACTATAGAAGATTAAAAGTTACATATCTTTTTATTAATTCATATTCCTACATGGAAACACTGACCTCATTGGCTTTTGGAGACTACTCTCTGCAGGGTACAACTGCTTACAAGGTCCTTCCTGGCCTTGAATGGGCATTGCTGAGACCACCATTTAAAAGCCCGTTTTATATCAAAGGGACTTACAGTGCCAGGGTTATCTCTAGACCCCAAGATTTCTTTTTCCCTGGAAGAAAGATAAACTAGTATTTTCTGTCCCCCAATCCCGCCCAATTATTTGATCCAGTCCAACATTTAAACCTTTCATCTCTAAGAGGGATAAATAACCAGTGCAGAGGTCATCGTTTTGTCCACATTTTTTTCATCCTGATTCATAACATTTCATCCTGATGTTAAGCTCCAGACTTTTGGCACAACCTCATTTTCAGTGTCCCCCAGGACCTCAACAGTGGTCAAAAATAAGTCACTGTTACCTTCAATAACCTTTGTAGACTATACAAAATGAGATAGTGAATATATAAAATCTGTTCTGGCCCCACCACTTACCTCCAATAGAGGATACAGACCACAGCCTTGTTTGAACATCTTTTAAATATCACTGCTTTTTACAGAAAAGGGTCTCCACCACCACTAGTGGCTCTGAATTAGCACAATCTTAACATTTTTATTTTTTAAAATGTTTTTAAAAAGCACTTTGCCACCTTTAGTTGAAAGGCAGTATGGGGGTAGTGTGGACAGCTAGGTGGCCCAGTGGATAGAGTGCCAAAGGTTGTTATTTAGTCATGTCTGACTCTTCGTGACCCCATTTGGGATTTTCTTGGCAGAGATACTAAAGTGGTTTGCCATTGCCTTTTTCAGCTCATTTTACAGATTTTACTGAGGCAAATAGGAGTAAGTGACTTGCCCAGGGTCACATAGCTAATAAGTGTCTGAGGTCAGATTTGAACTCAGGAAGATGAGTCTTCTTGACTCCAGGCCTGACACTGCCCAGGAATCAGGTGGACCCGAGTTAAAATCTGACCTCAGATACTTACTAGCTATGGGACCCTGGACTTAATCCTGTTTGCTTCAGTTCCTCATCTGTAAAATGAGCTGGAGAAGGAAATGGCAAGCCACTCTAGTATCTCTGCCAACAAAACCCCAAATGGGGTCATGGAGAGTTGGACAGGACTGAAACAATTCAACAACATGAGATAGTGCAGAACTGTCAGCTATGCTGGCTGCCTCCAAAATTTCTGAGTTGGGAAATGTTTAACAAAATAAATAAAAATACAACGTAGATAATGTTATTTGTAGTTTTCTAAGTGAGTATGTGGCTGGGCAGGGATAGATTTCTATTTGAGTTTGATACCAATGGTGGTATAGTAGAATGGGAGCTGGCTTCAGAGTCTAAAAAGACCTGAGTTCAAGTTCCACCTTTGATGATTTAACTTTCCATTACCCCAGGCAACTCTCTGAGACTATAAATCACAAAGTAGAAGTCAATCTGCATTGGTAGAAGGAGTAGTTTTCTCTGGAGTTCCCTCAATCAATAAAATCACACGTACACCCCAACAACAAAAACTTTAGTTATTCCAGAAAATGGTTAGTAAGAGGCTAATCTCAATTCTTTTCAAGTGGGATTGCCTAGCAGTGGAAAGAGCCCTGGCCTGGGAATTAGGAAAGCTGGCTTCTCGTCTCAGCTTGGCTACCAACTGCCTGTATGACTCTGGACAAGTCACTCGCCGTTTTTAGACCTCAATATCCTCATATGTAAAATGAAGCTAGACTAGATTATTTCTAAAGCACTTCCCCACTCTAAAAATCTTTGATCCTTGGTGAGGCTCAAGATAAAACTTCCCAGTTGGGGCAACTAGGTGGCGCAGTGGATAGAGCACTGGCCCTGGATTCAGGAGGACCTGAGTTCAAATCCAGCCTCAGACACATAACACTTACTAGCTGTCTGACCCTGGGCAAGTCACTTAACCCCATTGCCTAGCCAAAAAAAAATTTTTTTTTAAATTAAAAAATTAAGATAAAACTTCCCAGTTCTCTGGTTATCAGCCATAAGCTTAATCTAATAAGGGCTATGATGAGGGAAGGGAAGAGACTCTGGCCAATCATATATGAAGGTTTGTTAAGGTCCTCCATCATATGCTGAGGTCTGTTCCAACTCTAAGTTTCAGTGATTCAGTGACACAAAAATAGCAAGAGAGATTTCATCAAATGCTTTAGGCTAATCTTATCCATAGTGTTCCACTGAAGTACCAGCCTAGTAACTGTAAATGAAGGAAATAAGGTTAGTCCTAGCTTTCTGATCACTGCTGCCTTTTTTAGACATTCCCTAATCATCCTTCTCATTCTGAAATTCTTCCAGGAACTGAAGTGAAGCTCAGTGGCCTATAGTATACAGATGCCATCCTCTTCCTTTTTTTTTTCTTTCTTAAAATTGGGACATTTGTCCTTTTCCAATCCGAGGGAGATGAGATGGGGAAGGAAAGGGAGAAGCAGCTACTATGTGCCAGATACTGTGCATTTTTTTTAAACAAATCTTACCTCATTTGATCCTCACAACACCTTGCAGGTGCTGTTATCCCTATTTTATAGCTGAGGGAACTGAGATAAACAGAAGATAAGTGACTTGTCAGATTTGAACTTGGGTCTCCCTGACTCTAGATCCAGCACTGTGCACTATGGCACCATTTAGCTGCACATGATATATGTGTGTATGTATTTATGTGTGTACATGTGTATGTGTGTATACACACACACATACACACACATATATATATAGTATACACATAAGTACACATACCTATGTGTATATATGTATGTAATGGCAGCACCCAACCATCTTAGTCCCCAGAGCTACAGCTTTATAAAGCTACAACATGCCAGGATAAGGTGAGGGAAGGGGCAGAATCCTCTAAAAGGAGTCATCTTAGAAGATGTCATCATCAAAAACCTGAAGTTATTGAATCATACTTACTTGAAAATTATTTTCTTGATTTTTTCTTTTACTTCCTCTTGGGTGGAAAATGAATCCAAGGAGAATTCCAGCTGAGGAGCTGAGCTAAATTGTAATACACCCACTCTGACCTGCAAGGAAAATACTGAACCTAAGCTGATGAAATAGTATCCCAACCAAGCAACCACCAAATTCATCCCAAAGGTTTTTTGTTTCTGTTTTTTAACACATGCCCCAAAAGGAAGCATAACACTGAGGAGAAAATGAACGTAAAAAGTTGTGTCTGTAGTGGGTTTTTGTCAAGAGGCTTTTTCCCCGGTCCCTTTTTCTATGGATCTAATCTCTGCACCCCAGAGAATAGGCAGATATTCCTTCAAGCCATTTGGCAGACTGTGGAGATGGAAAAGCTACACCTGTTTTCAATAGCACGTCTTCATCTGATAATCACCCACTTATTACAGTCTCCTTCTTTGGTGGTCAGCCACATTGTATTCCACGGAGTGCCTCTGGAGCTAGGGTAACATCAACAGTTCCCAAGTCCGTAGTTCTCAGGTGGAGAACCAGTTAAAAGTCCAAAATGAAACAAAGGCATGGCAGGATCTAGAAACTAATTTGAAAAATATCAAGATATCTATAGCCCAGAGACTCCCAAACAGACTTCAGCATCTTAAGGAAGAGGGAAGACGTTATACGCTAAAGCACACAGAACCAGTGTATACTGAGTTGTAGGAAAGCAATTCTGAGTAAAACAACTTGCTGAGTCCCGGAAACAGAAAAAACATTTTACATAACATGAGCCATAAACATCTAAGTATCCCCTCTATGACTCAAGCCCTCCATCCAATCCTTTGTTATCCAGAATCTCAGAAGAAACAATATTCCCAGATAACATTCCAGTCGCCTTTCCCTTCAGCAGTCCCCAACTGAGACTAAGATCTGAAATAGGAAACATTCTTCACAAATAAACAATCACATTTCCCATTTCCCATTTACTTCATCCGCTCCAGTATCTAATACTCAGAGTTTTGAGATACTAATCAAAATATATCATTCAATTAGTCACACTGTACTACTCTGGATCAGCTCAGCACATCTGCTTTCCTTTCTAGATGAAGTGAGTTCAGGGAAGTAAACATCAGGTATTTTGAGTAATAAGGTAATTAAGCCACTGAAGAAGAGAGAGACAAAGGCTGCCCCTGAGCATCACATTAAGAGTCAAGGCCCAGGAAGAAGCTGCTCTGGATCATGTTGGGGCAAGAGATGAGATTTTTTGAGATAAACAGCTATTCATGTTTACAGGGTTAAGCAGGAAGAGGGAGGCTTCCAAATAAGTGGAGGACAGCTTAAACCAGCAGTTCAAAAGTTAAGGCATTTAACATAATTGATGGTTTAGAAGAAAAACAGTCATCTTCGCCTGCCTCAGTTCACTGTGTGTGAAGGAGTAAGGTCAGCATAGCTTTTTAGACCATGGTGTAATTACCATATTATATACAGGAAATGAACTTCTGTGCTTTTAAAAGCCAAGAGGAAGACTTCAAATACCTTAAATCCACCCCCTAACAAGATGGCAACACTAAAATGCTTTAATTTCTGTTTATTTAAAAGTTTCTTCCCTAAAAGCAAAAGTATGAAAAGCAAAGTAAGTTACAAGTCATCAGCTCATCCTTGGAGATAACACTAGGAAGACAAAGATCTGTAAAAAGTGTGGGTGACAAAGCTAAATCCTGAAGTACAAATAGTACAAGGGGGAAAAAGGATGGAAAGAATAAACCTATTAGGTGGTCCTTAAAACTCAATGTGTTTCCCTTCAATTGGACATTTACAACTGCATAAGATCTCAGAATAAAAAAAGACCTTTTAAAAAAGAAAGCCATCTCATCCAAACTCCTAACCCATGCAAGGATCTCTTTCACAACATACCTGACAGGTGGTTTTTCAGCCTTTGTTTGAATGCCTCCAGTGACCAAAAGCACCCTAGCTCATCATTGTAGGACAGCTCTGTTAGAAAGATGTTTATATTAAGCCCAGTTCTGCCTCCTAGGGTTCAAGTTCTGCCCCAAGGAACAACATGTCTCCTTCTTTTATATGATCACTCTTCACATAATTGAAGATAGTTCTTCTATCCATCCCCAAGTCTTTTCCTCTCCTCAATCATTCCTCAGATAACACAGTTTCAAGTTCCCACACCATCCTGACCACCCTTCTCTGGACACATCCTAGTTTGACATCCTCTCTCTTAAAATGAGGAGCTTAGAATGGAGATACTCCAAATGTCATCTGGCACCTTCTATCTCAAATACTGGACTTTTTTTTTTTGCTGATGACATATGGAATAAGACTTGAAAAAATTTCCCCAAAGTTTGCCTAACTGGCTGGTTCTAAATGGAATCTGTCAGATGGGAAAGGCTCAGAGGATGGCTAAGGACAGCTGTTTACAGCAACATCAAATGCACAAGTTCTTACCCTGGCACTACTCCAATCCAAGTGATGGGTGAAACAGATTAAGGCAGTGTCATGTCATGGCGTCATTGCCTCACTTCAAAATGAGGAGGAGCATAAACTGGAATCTGTTCCCCATAGCCACGAATCTAGGAAGCTTCTTTATTCTACCGCTTTACATCCAATAAAAGTGTCGACAACATTCTCATTGTCTCTCCAGTGGAGACTTAGACTACAGGTCAGAAGACCTTGGGGCTCAACAAGTTCTGCAACCAGTTAGCTAGGTGAACTGCACAATTCACTTAGGGTCCCCAGACCTAAGCCTCTTTATCTGTAGAGAAAAGGAGATGGGAAGAGGGCACTATGGAGTCTCTCCCAACTCTGAACTCTAGAATTTCTATGACAGCTGAGATCTGCCTCTCAAAGTGCTTCCCTACATGTGTTTACAGAAAGCAAACCAACTAAATATGCAAAATGAAACACATTTTTTAGACATGGCCAATTTAGGAATTTGTTTTGCTTGATTATCAATATTTGTTATAAAGGTTTTGTTTTTCTTTTCTTTTTTTTTTCTGGCGTGTTTTTTGGAAAGAGGGGCAGTTGAAGGAAAACAATGCTTATTAATTGAAAAAAAGTTTAATTTTTTAAAAAAGTAGCTTAGCATGGTGATATGGGCAAAAGCTTTCAATCTATATCCAACATACCTGTTCCTTTCTAGGGCTGGTTATAGGTCCGTTTCAGCCAGCATACAGGTACTGCTATATTGGTAAAGGCATTAAATGCTATGCTAGGTCAAACTCTCCAATACAAGATGATCATTCTCCCATAATGACACCCCAAAGCAGGAAAAGGTTTGCCCTAATTAAAAGCCTGTTGGTTTCCCTGAGATTAACCTAGGAATGTCAGCTTAGAATCCTGCTTTCTTGCTCACACTATGTGTGTTACTCTGATCTCTAATTCAAGAAAATTATGGTTTTCCCAATGAAGCTGCCAATTTTCAGAAAGGAGATTCAAGGAATTCACCTATTGCTCTCAAAGAAGAGGTACTACCAGTGTACAAAGATGCTAATTTCATTACGTTTGGTAAGAGGAGAGTGTCTATAAATTTGGAAAGGGCTAGATTCATTCTTGGTATCACTCATGTAAAGTTTTTAGGTTTATAAAGACCAACAAGATTGGTACTCACTCTATCTGGACCGATGGCCAAAGCATCGCACAATTTAATGGCAAAGTACTTAGACCTTTCAAAACTTCCTTTCCCAATGCTGTGAGAGCCATCCAAGGCAAGCAGGACATCCAGGGCAGCAGAGCAATGCATCACTAGGACAGAGAAGAACCTAGGTGTCAATGCAGATCCATTGTAGACCAAATTAATACATGGGATTCCCTCCAGAAAATACCACCAATTGATACTGTGAACATCATCTTAGCAATATTCACCCTGGCAAGCAGTTATTAGACTTGGGTCAACACTTTGTAACCAGTTGGGGAACCATACTTTATACTATGCTGACAGAACAGAGAGTCTATAAATATTCATAGAATGTCAGTGTGGTACCTAAACAGAAGGAACCCTGGACTTAAGGAGTCAGAACACCTGGTTTCAAGTGCTGGCTCTACCTTGTTACCTGAACAAGTCAGTTAAACCCTTTGGATCTGCTTCCTCATCTCTTACTTGGCGATAATAATTGTATTCCATACTTCACAGGATTATTGGGAGAAAAACACTTTGCAAACTGTTAGTTGCTATATAAATGTGACCTGTTATTACTTTCAGGGATATGGAAGTGAAGGTTACCCAGCAGAAGAAAGTGGCACCGATGGCGTGGCTACCAAAATAAATAAATTGTAACATGACTGAGGATCGTGAGCAAAAATGTCCGTAAGTCTTGGTCAGTGTGATAACTTAGCAACACAAAGAGACAAATAGGAATAGAGATTTGGTTGTTGCAGAACAGGGTCATGTAAATAAAGTATATATAAGGATAGGGATTAGACCTATGATTTCACTGGTGTAGGAAACTCTCAGATAAAGAATTTCTTTCTAACAGTACAGTTTGGTGCCTTCTCAGCAATTTAAAGATTGAGGAATTTCTAGAGCATGGAGAGATTAAATGACCTATCCAGAGTCACAAAGCCTTTATTTGTCAGAAGCAGAATTTGAACCCACGTCTTTTGGCTTTGAGGCTAGTTCTCTGCCACACTAAGAAGTCAAATGCTTTAAAAATTAGGACATTTTCTTGACCCTTCCTCTTCAGGGAGGAGGACCTATCTCTGGTACTTCAGAACAAGGAGACAGAAACAGATATCCTCCCTCTCTGTATCACAGATCCTGTTTTAGGTGTATCAGCTGATGCCTTAATGTCATTCCCCATTGCTCCTGTCCCATCCCTTCCCTGCTCTCAATCTAGGGTACCTCCAATTAAGCTAGAGATGTCTATCAAATGGACCAGAAAAAAGCTCATCACCTTCAGCATCAAATAGCTGCTCTTACTCTTCTGAAGAAGCTCCCTTTAAATACCAGACAAACTGGTATAAGGAGGCTGTGTGTCCTCGCCTGTTCACATCTATTTCTCTCATTTTAAATATGATGCCATACTATTTGCCAATTTTTTTCTTCTGTTTTATTTTGTTTCCTCTTTCCTATGGCTCCTCCTATTGGTTCAAATTCTTCCTTACAACATGACTAATGTGAAAATATGTTTAATAGGAATGTATATGTAAAGCCTATCAGATTGAGCGCCATCTTGGGGAGGGAGGGGAGAAGAGAGGAGAAAAATTTAAAACTCAAAAGCTTATGGAAGTGATTGTTGATAAATCAAAATAAATTAATAAAAAAAATGATGCCATTGGGCAAATGCCTAGCTTTCTAATATTTTGCATAGCCCCTAGGTCTGTGTTTGTTAATTCCTTGACTGGGATCACATTTCACTTATTTTTCCAAAATAGAAAAGATGATTTCATTTTCCCTTGTCCAAAAGATATAGAACTAGTTCATATGGATGTTAAACCAGTTCAGATATTGGATTACAATGGCCCACCTGAGTTCCAAACTTAACTCCTGCAGGGCCCTGGTATCACCTGGGTTTGGGTGAACTTGTCTAGGGAATAGGGAACTTGTCTTTGGAAACAGGCTTAAGGGCAGCAGCAAATTGGCAGAAAAAAATTATGAGTCATGTTTGGTAAACAATGAAGTTAAGAACATATATTTGCTACGAAAAACCACATCTCAGAATTTAAAAAAAAATTTTTAATTTAAAAAATTTAGTCACAAAATTATAAAATAAAAACCTTTTGTTGAGTAAATAGAAAAATACTAGAATTTTAATTGTTTTATTTTATGAGCTGACAGTTTTTTATTTCAATCATAAGATTATAGATCCTCTAGAGTTGGAAGGGACCTCAGAGACCACCTAATACAAGACTCTTGTTCTATAGAGGAATAAAATAAGGCTTAGTGAGGTTGGTAACCTGACCAGGGTCACACAAGTAGTAAGCATCAGAAGTAGATTTTGAACCCAGCTCCTCTGAATCCAGAGCCAGTATTTTTGCCATGGTATCACAATTGGACTTGTATGTACTTTTCCACCACTGTGCATTTTGGGGAAATAACTTTCTTTGGGCAACATGTAAAAATCTCTTTTGGAGAAACAAGACAGCAAACAATAAGCAATAGACATGCTTCAAAGACACAGTTGTGTTAATGATAGCTAGGACTTCAAGCTGCTGCTGGTGTGGTCTCTGGTTAGAACTGTATCTTGTCACTGCTAATAGCCTGGCCAAAACTGCCCATACCATATGCACTCCTCTGAAAAGAGGACACCCCAGCTTGGCATTATAATTGTTATTATACTTCAATATTTCAATGGATCTGTGATCTAATCAATGTGAATAAAAGTGGATTTCTAAAATAATGGTTTAAGGTCTTCAGGTTTTTTCCACACTTGGGCAGGCAAGACCCAACAACGTGCAGACTGGTCACGAAATACACAGTTCAACACAACTTTGAGCTCTTTTCAGTGACCTGGCCAATGGCTTTTTATGCTTATTCACCCAGGCAACTTAAAGAAGTCTAGAAAGATAGGATTAGCAGAAGGGACTGTGACAATATTCCCAGACTGTCTCTTTCCAGAGATTCCTGAAAAAAAGAATCTCTGTTTACAGAGTTCAATTTAATTCAACAAGCATTTATTATAAGATTTAGAGCAGCAAGAATGGGCCATAGATCATCAAAGCCCTGATGAGGGAACTATGAACCCAAGATGTAAAATAATTTGTGCACATAGGTAGCAAGTAAAAAAGCCATAATTTGAACCCAGGTGTTCTATCTCCTAATTCAGTGCATTTTCCACTCTACCATGCTTACTAGCATGTCTGGATGATTGGGGGCAACCTTAGCTTATCAAGACATGAGGATTATAGGCATATAGTAAATATTTAACAACCAGCTTGGGGAGGGGTAATACTGCAAGCCATACTTTTTAGTTTAATCTGCACTATTAAATTTTCTTCATCACTTTAAGTCTAGGTAACAAAAAAAAAAAAATAAACCAAGTCCTGATTTGTAATGTTTACTGATTTCTAAATTGTAAATGATCACACTGAAAATTTAACAATCAGCTTGTTGGCAGGAGTTGGCTCCAGTACACCCTTGGTTACAGGACAACATACATTTGTGTGTAATTTGGGGAAATGGGGAAAGGTAAGGATTTGATTATAGAAAGGAGTTTAACCATCATTTCACTGACCCAAGAGACTTTTAAATCAAAACTACCTTCAACTAAAATTTCAGAAATTAAAAATCAGTTCTTAGAAGCATCAGCATTGTCCTCATCACTTAAAGTTCCAAAATTTATTATACTATTTGTGTCTATAAGTACAGTTTATAGAATTATAGGATCACAGAGCGAGAACTGGAAGGGACCTTAGAAATCATCTAGTCCATCATCTACATTTGAGAAAACTAAAACCCAGAGAGGTTAAGTGATTTATACAGTCATACAAGCTAGGCAGTGTCAGATGTAGGATTTAGTATTTTTTGTGAGGGGAGGCAATCGGGGTTAAGTGACTTGCCCAGGGTCACACAATTAGAAAATGTCTGAGGACAGATTTAAAGCCACGTCTTCCTGACTCTAAATCCAGTACTCTGGCTACCTCATTGTGCTGCTTCTCAAAAGTTGGGAAGGAAAGAAAGTCAGAGCTGGGTCAGCAAGATTCCTTCTGATCCTGAGAAGTCATTTCAGCTCTAATAATATGACATCATTTCTAGTCCATCCTGGCCATCCTCAGTGGTGATTCCAATTAAAATTATAAATAGTTCATATGGACTGAAATAAGTACCCTGGGAGAAGTGGACCAAGGTGACCAATAATCACACATTCTATTGCTACATTTTTTTTGTCACTACCAAATATCTGCACCCACCACTATCAGGTCAGTGAACTTGAATAGCATCAGTTTTAGTAAGTGAGATTAGAACCAAGGTAGGTACTGGTTTAAAGTCAGTGATTGCCATCTTAGATGTGGTCCTGGGGCTTCCAGAAAAATGGACAGAGCTAAGTGTAATAAGTTGTTTTCAAACCCCAATTGGTAAAAACCCAACTTGACATGGCCCTCAGTTGCTCCTATTTTTTAAATGCAACTAAATGGTGGATGCAACATGGTCTAGTCAGAAGAGCCCAGGATTTGGAGCCTGGAGACCTGGTTTCTAACCCTGGCTCAGTGAGCAACTAGTTGTGTACCATTAGATGAAAACCTTCATTTTTTCTGGACCTCAGTTTTCTCATTTGTAAAAAGGGAGGTTAAGGATTGGAACAGATGATCTCTAAGGTACCTTCCAACTTTACTTATGATTCTACTTTTCAGCAGGTAACTCATTAGCTAAGGATGTATCTACTTCTCTTTATCCATCCTCTTTACTCACCTGGCCACTTTACCTGGTATCCCCCACTCTATGGACTTAAAATTGCCTCCTCACCCCTAGATTACTTTAACCCTGGAGTACGTGCAAGTAACTCTACTATACAACTACTATGCAGTGTTTATGGAGCTAGCTGATTGTCCTGTACACTTGCCTAGACTTGCCTGTCCCATACTGTGACCTCTCAGAAGGATGGTAGGTCACTAAATGCTTTTGGTGATGATAATGACTTATCTGGAGTAGGAATATCACATCATCATGCAAAAAGTCCCTGGGAAATAAAAATAGGTGCTTGGACATCTCTTCTGTTTAAAATAGAAACTTACATTGACTGGCAGCTGAAATCTTCACAATAGTCTCCTGGCTTGCATAGAGTTCCTGGAAAGTGAAAGATGGTAGCACTATGGGAACAAATAAATAGAAAACAATTATACCAGCATGCTTTTAAAGGCAGGTGAACATTTCTGTTTAATGCATATTGACAAATATCAAGGGAGAGATAAAGCTCTAGGAGTTTTTATGTGCTTTATCTCTTGCCCAGTTATTTGCACAATATCGGTAATAAGAAGACAGGCAATACAGACAGAGGGCAAGCCTTGGAATCAGAAAGACCTGGGCTCCAGTCCTGGCTTAGACACAATACCAAGAACAAGTCATGTAACCCCTCAGGTAACATCCTAGGACTACAAGGGAAGTAGATTTGATGAACTACATCAGTGGAAGGTGTCTCCACACCAAGAGTTTCCCAACCTGAATGAAATCATGAGTTTGGACAAAAATACGACTATAATGTAATAATAATTTAGATATAAAGCATGTAAATGCATCTAGAAAATATATATACATATACTATATAAAGTATATATAATATAAAGTAATGCTAATTAATGTTTTAAAGTTTATAAAGTACTTTACATACATTATCTCATTTGATCCTCATAACTTATCCTGTGAGGTAAGTGGTATTGTCATTATCCCTATTCTGCAGTAAAGATACTGTGGCTCAGACAGGTTAAATGATTGCTCAGGGTCACAGAGCTGATTAGAGGCTGAAGCAGGATTTGAACTCAGGTATTCCTGACTCTAAGTCCAACACTCTAGCCACTGCACTAAGGCCAAGTCCCAGTAATACCCTGCCTATGTCCCAGCTCCCTAGCCCTGCACTATTATGTTTGTTTATATTTATTTAAGTAATCAAAGAATACTCATTCATTTTGCTTTTAGAATTTCATATTAGTCACGCCTGATTAATAATTTGTCAGCTTTTGCAGGGCAATGAGAAAGCTTGCTAGAAAAAGCCTGTCCCAGGGGCAGCTAGGTGGTGCAGTGGATAGAGCCCTGGCCCTGAAGTCAGGAGGACCAGAGTTCAAATCAAATCCAGCCTCAGACCAAACACTTGACACTTATAGCTGTGTGACCCTGGACAAGTCATTTAACCCCAATTGCCTAAAAAAGAAAAGAAAAGGCCTGTCCCTAAGTGCATGATCACATCAAACCTTTCTGCCAAAAAAATATGTAAACTTTGGCTGCCTGGGGCCAGGAGGAATTTGTCAAGGTAACCAAAGACTTTCAGGGAAATACTGGGAAACAATAAGAAAGGGAAAAACCCAGATGAAGAAAGTGAATTTCTCACTGGGTGGTGTGCTACAAGTAATTTCCCCTCTTCAAATATTTTTTTTGTCTAAAGCAAAGATGGCATGAAAGCAATCTTATCCATGTTAAATGTAAATGCTAATGCCTTTGTAAAATGTAATGTCACATGCAAATACAAGTGCCTTTATAAAAAGGATGAATAAGTCTAAATTTACTCATCCTACTCATTCTGGGAGGAACCAAACGATCAAAGGAAGGGACCACAGGAGCAGAATGAACTTCCAGGGTGAGAAGGTTACTTAATATATGTTTGTTGAATGAAGAAATCAAATCATTTCTGCTAGATTGGCGAAGGGAAGCAGCTAAGGCATTGCCAAGATATTGCAACACCCAGAAAAAGACTATTCCTTTCAAAAAGTTTTAATGGCTACTTTGGGGGCTGTGGCTGGAGTAAAGTCAAATCATGTCTCTGAGGAACAGGTCTCTGATGAGAACTGAAGAGGGTGCTTGGCTGTGAGAGATCATAAACCTGTCAGCGCCTAAAGCTAATTCTCTACTTAGGAACATCTAGCCTAAAAATGTAACATGTTGCCAATGTGGAGGCTTAGGCTCTGTACCACCTACTCACAGCCTCTTTGTTAAGCTAGCCTGATGAAATGAAAGCAGATTCCTGGGAAGCAAGCAAAGGATGAATGTAGTCTCTGCTGAAAATGAATGGCAAACTCTGTTGGACTCTTCCAAAGTTGGTCCACTGAACAGGATGCATCAGGAAGAAGTAAACATTGGGGGTCACATCTACTAGGATTCAAAAGGCCCGAGTTATAACACTGGTTTTTCCTTTAACTGGCTCTGTAACCAGGAACAAGTCTCCTAACTCTCTGGAGACTCAATTTCCTCAGCTGTAAAATGAGGAGATTAAAGAGGTCTCTTCCAACCCTAACATTCTTCATTTTTGGACAATCATGAGCTCAGAGGTTTTGTCTGAACTTAAGAAACAATATAGGGTTTTGCCCCCCTTCCCCCCCCAAAAAAAGAAAAAGGTAGAAAGAATTATTTTTCAAACTGAAAGAGACTTTGGAAATCCCACCTTCTTCAAGAAGTCTTTCCTGGTCCCCCTTAACATGCCTTCCCTCTGAGATTATCTGCAATTTATCTTGTTTGGATCTAACTTGTACATATTTGTCTGCATGGTGTCTCCCCATTACATTGTAAACTCCTTGAGGGTAGGGTCTGATTTTGCCTTTGTCTCCCCAGCACTTAGCTCACTGCTTGGCACATAGTAAGCGCCTAATAAATTCTTCTTGATTTGACTTAGAAATCATCTGGTCTAATCATGGCACTTGCCAGTGAAAACTTGACTGACCAGAGAAGTCAGATACTGGACCAAAGTCACACAGCTTGCAGATCTGAGACTCGATTCCAGGTCTCCTGAATCCCTACTCTGTACTCTTTCCACTATACAACATAGTCTTCTCTAAGCTTTTCATAGACTTTGGTTCCCTGTTAGGTTGTTAGGCAAATTGCTTAGTTAGGGAGATGAGTGTGGATCAACAATTAGTCTTGAGCAATCAACTTAATTCCACAAGTTTCCAAGAGGTATGTTCGGCCTCAGGGAAGAGCCTGGTGGTTTGGGGGCTGTCAGCCTGCTTGGATTCTGCCTAACCTAACTGTAGGCAGCAAATGAGAACTTACTCCGGGAGAGGACTTAGAAGCAACTGCTAAGCTTGGGCTTCTTCAGCTATGCTCAGCAGGATTTATTCCAATTTCTTTGCCTTCTACGGATTTCTTATAGTTTTTCTTGTTTTGTTTTCTTGTTTTTTGAGGCAATCGGGGTTAAGTGACTTGCCCAGGGTCACAAAGCTAATATCTGAGGCCACATTTAAACTCAGGCCTTCCTGACTTCAGGGCAGGTGCTCTTACAGTTTTTCTCTCACTTAGTAGGTGTCATCTGGCTTAGAACTTGGTGATTTAAAAAATATATATATACACACACACACACATACATATATATCAATAAGAAGGCTGAGACAAAGACTACATAAACATACCTTGGCCAAACAGAAAAACACAGACAGCTTCCAGGAACAATATCAGGTTCATGGTGATCAAACTGAATAGTAGGGGGAAAAAAACAACCACTATTAAGTAATTTATCAAATTCCAGCAAATACCCCTGCAAAGATATAGCTTTGCCTTTTCTAAGCAAACACACTTCACAAGTAGGCCATATTCAATCAACAGACATTTATTAAGTTCTATGTGCCAAGCACCATACTAGGTACTAAAATGCAAAAACAAGAGTGAAATACTCTTTGCCCTCGAAAAGCTGTACAAAAAATTATGTACAAACAAGATGTATATAAAATAAATTAGAATGGAAATGTGTTTAATATGATTGTACAGTATAGCCTGTACCAGATTGTATGCCTTCTTGGGGAAGGGGGAGGGAAGGGAGAAAAAAATTTGGAACTCAAATTCTTACAAAAGTGAAAGTTGAAAACTATCTTTGCATGTAATTAGAAAAAATAAAATACTATTAAAAGGTGGGGAAACAAAATGAATTGGAGATAATTATAGAAAGAAGGCACTAGAATGAAAGGGGATCTGGAAAGGCAGTTAGCACGTAATATAGATATTTGTTAAATTGAAAAGACCACCCAAAGTCTGATGTGTGAATTTTGCAAAGTCCATGAAATGTCAAACACATAAAAAATTTGTGTTCTCTAAGACCACCAATATAAAGCCAAGCACCAAGACTACCTATCTTGTGCCTCGACTCATTCAGTCTTCTCTTCTCCCTCTGCTCACTCTGACGTCTCTGATCCAAAATGCAGTCAACACGACTTGATCATTGTTAGCTCAAAGATTCTCCACTTGAGTTGCCCTAAATGTTGGCTTTTGTATTATTCCACACACTCTATCATCTCTGCATTCGTGCACACACACAAATCTACTCAAACCACAATACTCAGGGATGAAGTAGTTTAGGGACTAGGCAATAGCTGGAGGTAGAAAGCCACATAACTCTTAATCCTGGCTCTAAAACTTCAAATGTTCCCCAACAAACTTGCCTGCTTTCAATTGTTTAAAAGGCTCTGACATTCAAAACAACCTGCAACTCATGTTTATAAAGGTATTAAAATAAAGGCCATTGTCAGACATAAGTTTCTTTTGTCTAGTGCCTCTAATCAGAACAAATGACTCCAGGGAAGGGAGAAAGGAAGTTTCCAGAAGTTGTGAGTTGTACGAAATTAGAGTTGCCTTTCAAAGGGGACAAACAATGATAGACAGGGCTTTCATGAAACTTTAGCAAAGTGTTTTTCCCCTTATTTGTCACCACTCCCAACCTTAGGGGGCAAGATGATGAAAGGAATGAAAGGGGAAAAAGAGAAAAGACAAGGCATGAAATGAAAGAATAAGCCATCGTTAGATCATATGGGTTAACAGAGCTTTCAGCAGTTACAGCTTAACGTCCAAGCTTCAACCACACGCTCCAATAAAGCACATGGGAATAATTTCTTAATCTCATGCAACCAGGAAGCATATACAGAGACATGTCTGCCCAATGGTGTAATGGAAAGACCACAGAATTAAGAGTCACTAGACAGCTGTATACCTTTGAATCCTAAAGAATAAGCATTTACTAAGCATCTACTATATGCCAGGCTCTGTGCTAAGCACTGGGGATACAAAGAAAAGCAAAAACAGGTCATGCCCTCAAGGAGCTCACAATCGAAAGGAGGAGAAACATAGAAACTACTAAGTAAAAACAAAACGTGTATGGGATAGAATAGAGGTAATCTCAGAAGTGAGGCCCTTAGCATCAAAGTGGACAAGGAAAGGCCTCTTGCAAAAGTTGGGGGAAGGGTGAAGGAGGAGAACTAGGATAAGGAGGCATTCCAGGCATGGAGAATGGTCGCTGAAAGTGCCCAGAGTCAAGAAATGGTGTGTCTTCTGTAAGAAAGAGTGAGAAGGCCAGTGTCACTGGACTAAATAGTTCACAGAGGGGTGTAAAGTATAAGAGGATTGTGGAAAGGGTCAAATTATGAAGGGCTTTAAAATCGAACCTAAGATTTTATATTTTATCCTGGAAGTAATAGAAAACCACCAGCATTTGTTGAATGAGGGTGGTTGTGTATGATATGATCAGATTAGCACTTTTAGGAAGATCGATTTGCTAACTATGAGGAGGATGGACTGAAGTGGGGAAACTGAAGGCAGGGAAACCAACCAGATGGCTAGTGAAATGAAGTGATAAAGCGCATCAGGGTGGTAGCAGCATCAGAGAAGATAAAGGAATGTATATGGAAGATGTTTCAAAGGCAAAATCAGCAAGACTTGGCCACAGACTGGATATGGGAGTGGGGCTGAGGAGTGAGAAATCAAGGATGATACCTAGGCCACTATCTCTTTGCAGTTTCATTTCTAGGCTTTAGATATGGACAGGCCTTTAGGGATAAGCTAGTAATATCAAACTCCTAATTTTACAGATGAGGAAACTGATGCCCAGAGAACTTGAGGTATTTGTCTACATTCACATAGATATAGAAGAGCAGAATGAGGATTCAAACCAGATGCCCCTGACTCCGAATCTCTTTGTTCTCTCCACTAAACCACAAATCTACTTGCACAAAAGAATTCCAGATTAAATTATTCCTAATGCCCCTTTCTAGTTTTAAAATGCTGTTAACCCATGCTATTCTCACGAAGGGAACTACCATCCATCACTTTGCCTGTTTCGCCTTCACTCAATGTAATGGTGTCTCGTCCTCTGATTTCAAGATGCTTCTGAAATGACTTGAACCTCAAGTCCTGATTGGTTTAAAGTCTGTCTTGGGATCTTCCAGCCTCAGACGACAAGGGAGACTCAAGACTCTACATGATCAAAGAGACAATTTGATACTTAATACTGCAAGCCAGGCAATCAAGAGTTCCCTAAACACAATCAAAGGGGAAAGTGGGACAAGAACGACAGAAAGGATGAGGCCCTGCCCTGACCAGGCAGCTATTGCATTCCCTCAGAAATTTCAGTCTCAGAATACACCAGGAAGACAGTTATGTTTTTCTAATACCACCCCCCCCAAAAAAAGCGTGTTTTCTTTTTGTTAACTCCAGCACAACAGAGCAGATGCCTGCACAAGCCCCCACTTGCCCTCTAGGAGCCAGGAAAGTTTTTGGCAGAGGAGAGGATGGGACATTTTGGGATGGAGGAAACAAAGGGAAAGGATACCCACAGGCAGCCTGAACCTGAAGCCAAGGCTCAATATTTTTTTAGTTCTTAGTGTCCAGTGGGACAAATTTGAGAAATGGATTCAATCTGTTATAATCATTATCATCATCATAGCTAACATTTATATTGTGTCTATTGTGTTTCGGATGATATATATTATAAGTATTATAAACTCTGCTAAGTGCTTTATAAATATTATCTCATTTGATCCTGGGAACAACCCTAGGAACATAGGTGCTCTTATTACCACCACCACCACCCCATTTTCCAGTTGGAGAAATTGAGGCAAGCAGAGGTTAAGACTTGCCCAGAGTCACACAGCAAATAAGTGTCTGAGGTGGAGTTTGAACTCAGGTCTTCCTCACTCAGGCACTCTATCTGCCCAGATGAAGGTAATTCAAGGTCTTGTGTGTTTCTTTTTAAACTTTTAACAAAGATCTTTTTTAACAAGATGTGGGGTTTCAATGCTTTTGGGAGCACAGAGAGAGGAATTCCGTCTCTTAAAGCACATTAGTGCAAGCTCTCAGAAAGCTGCCAGGGGCACTGAAAGGTTTAGCAGCTAGCCCAAGGCCACACAGAGATAGTTAGGTGGCATGGAGAGAGTACTCTTCATGAAATCATGAGTTCTAATCCTGACTATGACACTAGCTGTGTGACCCTGGGCAAATCACTTAACTGTTCTGTGCTTCAGTTTCTTCCTTGGTAAAATGAGGGCATTGAATTTGATGGGTCCTGAGATCCCTTCCAACTCTAAATCTATGAACCTGTGTCAGAAGAGGGAGTTGAACCTTGGTCTTTCTGACTCTAAGGTGGGCTCTCTGTTATGCAACACTGCCTCTAACATTTAGTATCTCATTGAATACAGAAAACAAGCAGGGAACTGTAACAATCTTCCTTTTTCAACCACACATCTGTTAACAATAGTGATAGTTTACATTTATATGGCACTTTATGGTTCACAAAGTGTATTCTTCATAATAACTTTATGAGGTAAGTATTCTATTAGTCATCCCCACTTTGCAGATGAGGAAACTGAAGCTTGTTAAAGGACTAATCCACATTCTCAAAACTATTAAATGTAAGAACCTAGACATGAACCAGATGTTCTGACCCTGAGGCCTATGCCCTTTTCACTGAACCACTTTGTCTATCCATGCCCAGGTATGAAACATGCCCATCTGCAGATAAGCTGAATGAGCTCATTTGAATGAACATTTAAGTTCTTTATATCGTGATATAAACATTAAGCATAAACAAGGCTTGAAACTTTAACCCTTTGACTCTCAGCCCTTGTATCCAAAGAGTTGCTAAATCCTTTCCATTCAACCTTCATAATCTTCTATGGGTACATGTTATCTCCTCCTACAAAATGTTAAGTTCTTTGAGGGCAAAGATTGTTTCCATTTTTTGGGGGGTGGGGGGTGTTTCTCTAGTGCCTATCATCCTGCTTGGTAGATGTTTAATAAATGCTTGTTGATCATAACCTTTGTCATTGGTCTTTTTCTTTCTACTGAGATTGCTATCACATTAGTTCGTGCTCTGTCTTTTTTCCCCAAAGTACTTTCTTGAAGCCTTTCAGTCTCACATGACATTCATTTTCCCCTTTTCTATTGAGCAATCTTCCATGCTTCTAACATACTTCTTCCCTATCTCCATCTACTGAAATCCCTCTCTTTCTTCTGGTAAGGGCTCAGGTACCACCTTCTCTGTCCAGTTCAGAGGGATTTCTCCTTCTTCGTATGTTCTTATGGCACTTTATATGGTTCTCTCCTTTGCCTTTATCACATTCTAACTTGTATCATACTTACTTGGGTACAATTCATCACCCTTGTTAAGTTTGAAGTTTTGTTGAGGGCAGGGATCATTGTTATTTTTCATCTTGTATCCTCCCCATGACTAGGTAGACAGTTAATGTTTGTCAAATTGCTATTTTTGATTTAATGAAATGGGGCCGTTATTCGTAAGAATTAGCATATTATTGAATCGAAGACTAGCATTTCTCTCCAGCAGCTCCATGCATAAGATCACATATTACAAGTTCATTAAACTTTGCAATTTTATTATAAAAATAAATGATAAGGTAAATATGACTTGTTGCAAGGACTTTTTTTCTCTTTTGTGAAAGGATCATTCTCCCACTATCCTTTTTTTCTATTGCTTTAAAACAATAATAGAAATCCTTTTGAAGCCTAGTTTTCTCTGGGAAAAGAAAACAGAAGCCACCACAGAAAATCTTTTAAAATGTATGAATTTGCTTTGGCTGAAAGTTTTGGATGCCAGGTTCAAATTTAAATGGCCCTGTAACAGCTGGAGGACGATGCCTAGTTAGAAATCAGCCACTGTGCAGGCAGACACCCCACTTGGCAGGTTTCCTCCCTGCCCTATGCCTGCCAAAAACTCCAATACCTTAGTCATAGTACTCTAAAAGATTAACACAGACACTAAATTCTTGAACAAGGCAGGTTACCGTGATCTGCTCAGAAAGGGCAGAAAGCTGATTGCTGTTTTCTGGCAACGGTTTGCTTTTCCTGATGACAGGAAGTTGATTCAATTCAACATAAATCATTACTCTTGTCAATCTAGTGGTGATAGGAGAAAAAGCACTCAACTGAAAGAGAGAAGACTGTAGTCCTAATTCTAGTCTTGGTTTCTGGGCTCAGTTTCCTTGTTTATAAAATGATTGCTGATGGATAAGCTTTAAGGTTCCTTTCAGCTCTAAAACTCTACAATTCTATGATGAATTACTTTTACTGTCTGAAAAAAAAATGAATATAACTGTATCCTCATAATTTCCCATTATTGTTGTTGTTCAGTAGTTTCAGTCTTACCTGACTCTTTGAGACCCCATTCGGGGTTTTCTTGGTGGAGACACTGGAGTGGTTTGCCATTTCCTTCTCCAGTTCATTTTACAGATGAGGAAACTGAGGCAAACGGGGTAAGTGCCTTGCCCAGGCTCACACGGCTAGTTAAGTGTCTGAGGACAGATTTGAACCCAGGAAGATGAGTCTATGTGACTTCAGGCCTGGCATTCTATTCAATGCCCAACCTAGCTGCCTCAGTTTCCCTTTACTCTGTCCTTAGAGGGAGATAGAAATTGCTGTGTTCTATTCTACTACTGTCTATTTCAAACAGGATTGGATGAGTCTGAGACTGGAGATAGATTTTTCAACAGAAAGGCTCAATTTTGAATCCATCCCAAGGGCTAACATTTCCTGTGACACAGGATGAAACAAAGACCAAATCACAGCCCCTTTTGAAAAAGATAGATTTAATTGGTAAACACTCAAGGACGTTTGGAAGCTTAATGCCTGCCATCTAATCTGTGAAAGGAAATGAAATTGAGGGAAAGAGGTATGGGAAGGATAAAAAAAAAAAGAGATAAAAAGAGAAACCACTTTCACTGCCTTAAAAATTTAAGGGTAAAAAATCAATCCCAACCCAAAATCTTAGATTATGTTTTGGCAACATTCTCTGAGGCAGCAGGATAGTAATCTGAGCTATCTATATGGAATAGCCAAGGCCTGAATAGGGAAACTTGAAAATCAGAACAGAGCCCAAGGTCAGAATCCTCAATCAAGCTGTCTCTTTCTCTCTCTATCTCTCTCTCAACAATTATTCTCCTTGTATCTTCCAGCAGGAAGCTTTTCACTCTTGGCTTCATTTCAAGTAGCCAGGGGAGGTAGACAAGGTTTTCTCCCCTGATCCCAAAGAAAACAGAATTTGTAAAATTAGATTTGGGGCCTTTCAGTACCACAGTGGCTAATAAGGAGGAATTAAGAGAGTAAGAAGGACCTACTCCTTTGTGTCCAAACCTGTATAACTTGGGAGAAATAGCTATGCAAACAACATAAATAGGAGACTGCAGGGGCTTGTTCTTATAAACTGTATCTGCTGACTAGACACATTTCCATCTGAAAGGGGTCTCAATGTTGGATTACTTGAAACCAAATTCCTATGCGCACACGTGTGTGTGTGTGTGTGTGTGTGTGAATGTTGTACATAAGTAAACTTTCACTCACAATGACAATTTTTAGAGGTAATAGGGTAGGGTGGAAAGGACACTGAACTACAAGTTAGGAGACCTTAGTCTAGAAATCCTTCTTCAATGAGATTCCAATAGAATTCTAGCTACTTAAAGGCAAAGACTCTTTCTGGTTTTTGTCTTTTTATACCCAGCAAAATTCCTGGCACATAGTAGGTCGTTTAATGAATGGTTGAACTGAAGTGAGAAGTAAGGCTAGTTCTTTTATATAAGCCTTTCTATAGCAAAACTATTAATATAGTATAATATTAATATAGTATTAATTAATTAGTAAATTAATATAGTAAATATATACTGAAAATGGTAAAAAATAAAAACAAAACAAAACCCAACAATATAGTATGGTAAAATATACTATTTGTCCTATTTACTCCAGTAGCTCCCTTTTACCTTCAGGAATAAATTTTAAAATCCTTTGGTTTTTAAAGTCCTTCAAAATCTGCTTTTAGTCTTGCCCCTTTCTCCCCTCCAAGTATTTTACAATCCAGAGATGCTGCTCCTCTCAACATGATACTCTATGTCCTGTTTCCCCAATTCAGTGCCCTTTCTTTGACAGGTCCCTGGTGCCTGCAATGCCCCCTTCCATGAGGCTGTGAGCTCCTTTGCAGTAAATGTCTTTTGCCTTTCTTTGTATTCTCAGTTCTTAGCAAAGGGTTCGGCACAAAGCAGGTCCTTAATGTTTGTTGATTTACTTTTCACTTCTACTTACTGATTCTCCAGGGTTCCTTAAAGACTCAACTCGATTCAGAAAAACCTGGAAAGATATAAACTGATACAAAGTGAAATGAGCAACCCAAAAGAACATTGTATACAATAATAGCAATATTGTACGATGACTAACTGTGAATGACTTGGGTATTCTTAGCAATATAGCCCTCTAAGACAATTCCAAAGGATTCATGAAGAACTGGTGAAATCAGAATGCAGATTGAAGCATGCTATTTTTCACTTAATTTTTTCCTCAGGGTTTTTTTTTTTTGGTCTGTGTCTTCTTTCACAACATGACTAATATGGAAATGTTTTGCATGATTGCACATGTATAAACTATATCAAATAGCTTACCATCTCGGGGGAGGGGGAGAAAATTTGGAACTCAAAAATTTTTTAAAAATGAATATTGTCTTTAAATGTAATTGGGGGGAAAATCATTAAAAAAACAAACAAACTCAAATCTACCTTCTCTAAGAGGCCTTTCCATTTCCCCCTCCCTTCTTCATGCCTTGTCTTTGAGATTACCTCCCATTTACACTGTTTCTATCTTATATATACACACCATTGTTTGCATGTTGCCTCCCTCATAAAACGTGAGCTCCTGAAGGACAAAGACTGTGTTTTTGTCTTTCTTTGTATCCCCAGTGCTTAGCACAGTGTCTGACACATAATAAAGCTTCATAAAGAGCTTGTTGACTGACTGTTCTTAAGGAGCTTCCCATTCATGGGGGATGGGGGAAGAATAAAACATGTAAAGTCATAGCAAATTATTTTTTACTATGAAAGAATACTAAAATGTGAACGGAAGGGCTTGATTTTAAAATATCCCTATTTAATCAGTTGTCCAAGGGGACTGGTTTGGTGGTGAATACTTCTGGCTGTAGCAGGGGTAATAAGCATAGTTGCCTATTGGGTTTTATAGCCTTTGTGCTATAAAACAATTTTCCTAGTAGGTAGTGACAGAAGGGAATGTAATGCCAGTTGAATATAAGCTCATGGAGGGCAGAGGTAGTCTCATTTATGTATCTGGATTCACAGTAGAGTACCTGGCACATCGTAGTTATTTAATAAATGCTTGTGACTGATTGGCTGCTGGCAGCTTTGTGAGGATGAGGAGCTAGCTCCAGCAGGAGGAAAAGGGAAATGGCAAACTTTCTTCAGTGAAGTCACTTAATCAAAGGTCAAAGTTCAAAGAATTTTAGGACTGGACCTTCAAGATAAAACTAATACCAGTTGTCCTGACCCTACAGCCGCTCAGTGACTACCTTTTTGCTTATTTGTCTAAATAAATATAAACTAGGATACAATTTTGATAACAATGACTATTGGTTTTCCCTTGAATGATTTTCTTGATTTGATATAGTTTGTTATTTTTTCTGGGATTTTAAGCAACAGGTCTAACAAAATTCACAAAACAGATCCACAGGGGGTCTCCTGAAATAGAAACGCATATTGTGAATTAACATTTTCACCTAACTTGGGTCAATAGGACCCCGAGATCAGAGACACTCATTTGGGAAGAACAATTGAAATAAAGAAAATATTGAGTTCTACTACAATGGACACACAAAAATGATGAAAATGTGTTTGTTTATGATGATTTTTAATGCTGGCAAGTGAAGGAATACATTTTTCTTTAATTCAATAAACATTTATTTAGAGGCTACTACTACATTCAAGTCACCATGCTAGGTAATTGGGATACCAGAATAAAAAATGAAAACGGCCCCAAGGAGCTTAATTAATTGCACTTGCTTCTCTCGATGTGTATATCAGTTTTAGTAAACGTGAAGGAATACGATTTTTTTTGGCTTCCAAACACACATATTTAGGAGATAACACAAATAATCTTTGCATCATATATGATCTAGGTTCTTTATCTCTAATCTGATCTAACTCCTTTTTTTTAATGTCTCAGTAAACTGAGGCCCAGAGTGTTTTAGTCAATCAATCATCGACTGTTATTAGGCACCTACTACTATGAGCCAGGCACTGTCCTAGATACCAAGTAGACAAATACAATTAAACAGTCTTTATCTTCAAGGAGTTTACACTCTAACAGATGAAGTGATTCACAGGACGTCTGAAAGATAGCTAATGAGGGAGCCAGTGCTGGAACTCAAGTCTCCTGACTTCTAGATCAGAATCTTTCCACTGAACACCAAAAAAGAAGGGCTGAGAAAACAACTGAGGCACAGAACCAAGCAGTCTGAGAAATTTAAAAACATTTTTTTTATCTTCAGCTGCATATTTCCAGTGTTATTTCAGCATCCTCCTAATCCCTGAAGGCAAATAAGGTTGAAACATTGTTTCTGAGTTCTAAACTAACAGAACTATATGGTACAATGGAAAGAGTTTGGGTTGACTGTATCCCTTGTGCCTTTTACTAGCCACTTGAACCGGGGCAAGCCACTCAACTAACCTTTCCTGGCCTCAGTTTCCTCATCTGTTACACAGAAGAGCACTTGATTAGAGGCTGTGTTTCTTTCATCTCCATGAAATCATAATTATGTCATGCAAAGAAAAAACTGCTACCAAAATAGTTTTCAAAGAAATATCAATCTCCAATTCAAACAAAATACTTTGACTTTTTTCCTAGATTTTTTATCTTGCACAGTGAATATTGAGCTTCTCATTAATAAAGTATATTCAAGTTATGACAAGCAAAACATAATAGTAAAAAATGTCCTTACAAAATATTTCTGGGTCAGACTCTAAAATAAACAACTCCTTTGTATAGTATGTATTCTCTTATTTGATAATAATCATTTATATTTACATTTTAGTTTTCAAAAAGGCTTTCCTCACAACACACCTGTGAAGTAAATACACTCATTTCTATTCAGTTTTATTGTTTGATCCTCAAGACAACCCTTTGTCTTAGGTATTATCATCTCCATTTTACCTATGAGGAAACTGAGGCTGAGGGGAGTGAGTTGCCTTGTCCAAAGCTCACAGCATTTAGAAGCGGCCGAAGCCAGGACTCAAGTCTAGGTATTCTAACTCCAGTCTCAGTGTTTTTCCCAATGAAGAATGCTGCACAATTTACTAATCAAAGTTAAGTCAGAGTTTTTTTTTAATCAACCCACGTGCATAAATACTATGGGAGATGGGGTGGAGGATCAAGGAGAAAAACTATCAAGACCTGCTTGTATTTCCATTTTTGCCTTAAGTTGAGGAATTTTGAAGTTTTTGCCTCCAAAATTCAGCTGCAGGTGGTTAAAGAGACAGTTAGGAGAAGCATCAAGATCCCCTATGTCGAGCCAAGGACAGGTGTGTTAAATTGCCCCCCCGGGGGGGGGGAGGTTTACACATGAAGATATTAACTATTAACTGGACAAACAGCCACGAACTTCCCAATTGTTACCCTCTAACACTATAGGGAAAGAGAGCCCGCCCTGTTCGCTGCTCTCCCCGCTCCCCTGGGAGAGCTCCGCCGCTGGCTTCCTTATCAAAGCCAAGTTTAAGGGTTCCCAGTGCAGGGAACCCTCAGAGTACATCCAAGTTAACTTTTCAGAGGCAGCCCTGGAAGGGGGAGGAAGAGAGAGAACCGAAGTGCAGCAATTTACCTATACAATGAGTTCGTTTTCAAATTCCAGGAGTTCATGAATAGCTCTCGCTCAGAGGCCCTAGTAACCCACACCTACCTTGGGCCACTTGAAGCGCCCGCTGAAGGGGACCCGACTCCACAGCCACAGCCTTAGCTCCTCCCGTGTACCTGCCAGATCCTCGGAGGGAGCTCGACCACGGAGAGAGAATCCACCTCTTGATTTCGTCCTCCAGAGACGCCCGGGGAGTGTGGGGCCAGGAGTGCCGCCCCTGGGCTCCTTCCACTCAGACCCTCCTTCACTGGGGATGCTCGATCGGGCTCCTCGGCTGCACGGCTCCGCTTCTCGAGGGTGCGGAGAAGCGGCCACAGGTTCCCTCCCTCCTTCCCATTCCCCTCCCCCGCCTGGTGGAGTTAGTTCGTTCTCTCTCCTCCTCCTCCAAGAAAGGGGAGGAGTATTCTTAGAGGCGGGGTGCGAGAGAGGGCCTAGAAGGATCGGAAGCTTCCCCTCCTTGGGTACGTCTCTCCAGCTCAGGTGGAACAGGTAGACAATGAATGGTTCAGAGCTTGGGTACTAGAAAAGGGGAGATAGGTTCCCAGTCCACCAAATAAAGCCGTCCTCATTCGGGCCCGAAGTCCATCTCTCCTCCAACACTCGGGTGGGGGCAACTCAGCCTTCTCCACCCCTGCCCCTTCCACTGCATTTTTTTTTTATTGGTGGGGCAGTGAAAGGTAGATCTTCACCTTCCTAGTTCGGATTACAAATACCTTTCCCGCCCCTTTCCATTTCCACCAACCTGAAGCTTCCTTTCTTGCCATGGACTTTCGTCCATAATTAGCAAGTCAATTACCTCTTGCGCTGTACCCGAAGTGGGAGGGGAGCATCTCTGGGACCTTGGGGCCATTGTTTTGACGCTAATTACTTACCGGTCTAGCCCCAAAAAAGAAGCCCTCCCCTTTCTACTCCACCTCCCACCTTGGCCCCTCAAGTTTCCTTGGCAGGGACTGTAGATATCTGGTAGTTCTGAGGGTGGTAAGTTTGTGAGCTGAGTGGCGAACCACGGTTTTTGTTTGCTTTTTTTGTTTTTGTTTTTTTGTTTGTTTGTTTTACTATCTCTCGCTCAAAGTCTTTGGATTATAAAACTGTCTTCGTCTCTGGGCCGGGAAAGCCACCACTCAAGTCATTTTAGGGTGACGTTCGTCCCTTAGAAGCGTTTAAATCAAGGAAGCACGAGATCCTCTGGGAGTGAAATTCCCAGTCTTGGCAGACCATGTGGATCCACTTTGACCTACATCAGTTCTGGCTGGAGAGATTTTATCACTGGTAAAAAGAATGGTCGCTCACGGCTCCTACCTCCCCTTCTGCCTTCAGTTTAAACCACCCATACCAAGTTGAGCCACAGGCCGCAAGAAAAATATTGAACTAAATACTTCTACTTTGACCAGCAGTGATTTCAGGTGCAGCATATTTAAATAGATCTTCCTGAGCCTTCAGGATGCTGCAGATCAAAGTCCAGAGACGCAGAATCCTTCCATTCACTAGAATCGCAAATGTTATACAGGGAGAAAATGGACCGGATTGGGAGTCCAAGGACCTGTGTTTTGATCCTTGTTCTGCTTACAGCCTCCGTGACTTCGGGGAAGTCACTTTAAGCTCTCAGTAACTAGCAGTTGTGGGTAGTAAGAGATATTGAGCTGGTGAGCAAAGTCATTTAGCTAATCCCCCTTTGTAGTCCCAACTCTCCAAAGCGCAGCCCCACTTATCTGGCTTCCTCGCTCTGGCTTCCCCTTGACGTACCCCTTTGGGGAAAGGATTTTCCTTTCAAACAACAGGGAAGGGGAAATTCGTAAGGAGCAACCTCAGAAAAGCTAACTCCCAGCTAGCTTATAAATCTTTTCCATCAGTACTTCTAAGATCAATTTGTTTAGGACTAGTCTGGATCACTGTTTTCTTTCTGTTTTGGGGATACTATAAAAATATGAATCAATAATTTCCTCATCTATGGTTCTGAAGCACTGGCCAGGAAATTGCCCTTCACGAAAATACATACATGTTTATATATGTACATAAACACGTTCATATATGTACATAAAGATAATTTTTACAATTTATTTTTTCTCTCTCCCAGGAGTTTCACCCCCTCCTGTCTGTACTTGGCTGTATCAGAAACACACTGATCAGCAATGTAATGGTTAACCGTTTTATCTCAGAGAAACGGTGAAACAGAAAGCAAATCATTCTTTAAAAATATGGATCAAGAAACAAGCTCATTTCTCTGGAGACAGAACCAGTAGCAGTGGACAGGAAAGTGCCAATTCACCTTTCTGTACCTAAGAGCACGAATGGCTTCATTCATTATGTATATCTGATGTTCCCTGTCGCTTCCACAGTTTGACTCCTATCTTTTTCTTATGCCTTCAGCATTCACCTCCTCTTCCTGGTCCCCTTCCCCCCAAGCCTTCTTGTCTCTCTTATAATTGCCCCAGCTGATGTGACCCCCTCAAGGTATAGTGTTTTTTTGTTTTTGTTTTGTTTTTTTTGCAAGGCAATCAGGGTTGACACAGCTAGTAAGTGTCAAGTGTCTGGTCTGAAATGGATTTGAACTCAGGTCCTCCTGACTACAGGGCTGGTGCTCTATCCACCTCACCACCTAGCTGCCCCACAAGGTGTAGTTCTTGATCCTGCTCTACTCTTCTCCCTCAGCCTCGTGGTTCTCCAAGAACTCAAGTAGATACATATTGGGGTATTCCTGTCTACAAGTCAACAAGTCATGACAACAATCATTTATTAAACACTTATTAAGTGCCAGGCACTATGCTAAGAGCTAAATACATAGTTCCTACCTTCAAGAATTTACACTTTAATGGGGAAAATGAATACATAAAAAGCAGAAAAGGGGTAGGGTAGGAGGCAGAAAAGATGAAGGCATTGTAGAGGAAGTTCAGGAGAGTCAGCTATGCAGCTCAAGATGTGGCTACCTAGCCTGGGCACTCTTCTGAAAATGGAGGTTCTGAGAGGTATTGGCCCAATCAGAGAAAGAGGCCACAAGGGATGAAGGTAGTTCCAATGTGTGAAGTCTAGGGTGGCATGAGCTTCTAGGGTAAAGAGGTTTCTGAGACATTGTTTGAGAAAGTATGGGTGAGTTGAGTACAATCTGGAGAGGAATATAAACCCTAACACAGGTCTCCCAACAATGTCCTATTACATTTTAAATGAGGGGATTGGACTATATAACTTTTAAGGTTTCTTCCAGCTTTATATGTACAATCCTCTGACCATACATTCATGAACCTTGGAAGTTAGATGGAAGTCTTCAATGCCAGTAGACTAGGTGCAAGAGAGAATACCTACGATGAAAAGGTCCTTACTCTTAAGAACTCACAAATCTAATAAGCAAGCTATGAGAGAACTACATGATAGAATGGCACTTTTTGAAAGCATCATGGCCAATCAATAAGCATTTATTAAGCACCTACAATATTACTTAATTACTGGAGATACAAAGGTAAAAGTGAAGCAGTTACTGCTTTCAAAGAGTTTATATCCTATTTGAGAGAAGACATGTACTCATAAATCAGCAGATATAAAATAAAGACAAAGTCATCGGGAGGGGGGAAGCCAGTCACTCATAGCTGGAAAATGAGGAAAGGCCCTATGGCCTTCAAGTGGACACTTGGAACTGAGCTTTGAAGGAAATTTGGGATTCTAAGAGGTAGAGGTGAAAGAATGCATTCTAAGCATGGGATGCGGGTGGGGCAGAAACCTATGCAAAGATGAGAAATGAAATATTTGTGAAGAATAACAAGAATAGAAGCTTGGCTAGACTAAATAGTGCAGTAAAGGGTATAACCTATAAAAACGCCTGGAAAGCTAGTTTGTGGAGGGTTTTAAGTCTAACATGTCCAAAACCATTCTATCATCTTTCCTCTCACATCCATTCCTTCTGAATGCCCCTATTTCTTTTGAGGGTAACACCGTTCCCCTAATGAACCCAAGTTCACAACCTCAAATTCAGCCTTAACTCCTTACTTTTCCCTACAAAATGAGTCAAGTTGTCAAATCTTGTTGATTCTACCTCCATATTCTCTCAAATATTTTCCTATCCAAAATGTTCCTGCATAGGCATCAGTCTTCTTTATGTGTTGCCTTCTGCTATTAGAATATTAGAATATAGAAGTATAGGAAAAACTAGTAGCTCTGGTGTGAGGGTTGCTAAGCCCTTTTCAAGACCGCTTTCCACCTTTGGTGTCCACTTGATCCACCTAACTCTCACCTGTAGCTCCAAGAAACTGTAGCATGCACAGGAGTCACACCCCAGTAATCTGTTTTGGCAGACGTGCTAAACCAGGTTGAGGGGTAACCAAGGAATTTCAAATCCATTGGTGAGTTGGGAGCCAGGATGTCTACCCTCAAGGATGTGAAGACTTTCCCTGGTAGAATGGGCAGATGGGAACAATTTGTTCCAACGGCCATGAAGGCAGCTGAAGCAGGTGCTGTGGAGAGCTTACAGCTTGGTCAGACATCAGGAATGCCATGGTCATCCACTGCATCTTGAGCCATCACCAGTTGTCTTGATTCTGTGCTGCCAATGGACTGTGACTCTGGAAGAGACAGTGAGGCCAACGACTTTGTGCAATTCTGCCTCACTTAAACCCAATTTACGCACAAATCAAAAGATGTCATCCATACCATTCTACCATTTTACCTATCTCAAAGTCCTGTGGGGACAGGCAAGTGACAAAGCAGCAGGTATGGATACACTGGGAGTTGTAGTCACAACCCTGCACACAAGCTGTCCAGGCCATAGGGTCATCTTCTCATTGGAAGTAGCAGTGGGATTCAGCAGCCCCCTGGGTGTCCAAGGAGCCTTTTATGGATCACATTACTCACCTCTCGGTCTAGAAAACGTGTCCTAACAATTGTCTGCTTACCCAGCATAATCTGCCTGATTGCCTAAGCAGGCAGGGATCCCACCCTGTGGTCGAAACACAAAAAAATGTACAAAAACTTCTGCTAAGAGGATTCCACTCACCATCGGCACATGGAACACGCACATACTTATAGACAACACAAAATCCCACAGACCTGAAATATGAACAGCTCTTGTTTCCACAGAACTCAGAAGATATTACATCAAAATAGCATCCCTGAGTGAAACAAGGCTGGCAAATGAAGGCTAGCTTACTAAAGTTGGAGCTGGATACACATTTTTTTAGAGTGGCCACAGTGAAGGGCAATGCCATGAAGCTGGTATAGGTTTTGCAATCAAAACTAATCTTGCCTACCAAAAGGAGTGAATGACAGACAATTGCCACTTGCAGGAAAATACCACGCCACCATCAACAGCACCTATGCTCCCACCATGAAGAACCCCGATTAGGTTAAAGAACAATTTTATGAAGGCCTGGAGACCCTCATCATCAATGTGCCAAAAGAGGACAAGCTGTAATTCTGTGTCTTTAATGCTAGAGTAGGCACAGACTATCAAACACAGCAGGGAGTCATTGTGAGGGATGGAGTTGGAAACATCTCCGTAAGAAGGCAGATGAAATTCAGTTTTTATGCTGATAGGAACAATCCAAAGTGCTTTTATGATACCCTGAAGTTTATTTATGGGCCAAAGACCTATGGTGTATCCCAACTGCACAGTGCTGATGGAGCCACACTGATGAATGATTAAGGACATGATCTAGATAGATGGGCCCAACACTTCCATAGTGTTCTCAACAGACCATCATCAATCAATGTTGAAGCCATTGACTGCTTACCTCAGGTTGAAGTCAATCCCTCCCTAGCTGAAGTTCCAATTGAAGAAGAGGTTTTAAAGCCATTAGGCTCCTTTTGTGTGACAAAGCACCTGATGCTGATTCTATTCCAGCTGAGATTTACAAGGTGGGGGGTCCATTGCTCATACAAAAGTTGATTGAAATTTTCTGGGTTAAATGGCAAGAGGAAGTTATCCCTCAGGAGTTCAAGGACGCCTCCATTATCCATCTCTATAAAGGTAAAGGAAATAGATTGTCCTGTGACAATCACTGGGGTGGAGGGGTGTGGTGTGGGACTCTCCCTCTTAGTCATTGCTGGCAAGATTCTTGCCAGGGTCCTCCTTAATAGGCTGATCCTTCACCTGGAAGATGGTCATCTACCTGAGAGCCTGTGTGGCTTAAGAAAGGGCTGCAGAAAAGTCGATATGGTGTTTGTGCTCTGAGAACTCCAGGAGAAATGCCAAAAGCAGAACAGAGGACTGTACACATCATTTGTAGATCTGACCAAGGCCTTTGATACAGTCACGAGGATTTATGGAAAATTATGTCAGAATTTGGTTGCTCAGAGAAGGTAATTACTATTGTAAGTCAATTTCATGATGGCATGCTTACCTGGGTTTTGGATATTGGACAATGCTCTCATGTTTTTCCACTTACCAATGGAGTGAGACAAGGCTGTGTGCTTGCTTCCATGCTTTTTAGTATGATGGGTTTTTTAAAAATTTATTTTTAGTTTTCAACATCCACTTCCATAAGATTTTGAGTTTTAAATTTTCTCCCCCTCCCATTGCTCCCCCCCAGACGGTGTACAATCTGATATAGGCTCTACTCATACATTCCTATTAAGCATATTTTCCCATTAGTCATGACGTAAAGAACAATTAGAACTAATGGGAGGAACCACAAGAATGAAGCAGTAAAACAAAACAACAAAGGAAAATGAGAGCAAATAGTGTGCTTCCATCTGCATTCAGACTCCATATTCCTTTCTCTGGGTGTGGATAGCAATTTCCATCATGAATCTTTTGTAGTTGTCTTAGATTCTTGTGTTGCTGTGAAGAACCAAGTCTATCAAGGTCAGTCATCCCATAATGTGGCTGTAACTGTGTACAATGTTCTCCTGGTTCTGCTCATTTCATTCTGCATCAGTTCATGTAAATCTTTCCAAGTTTCTTTTTTAAATTCTGCCTGCTCATCATTTCTTATAGCACAATAGTATGCCATTACATTCATATACCACAACTTGTTCAGCCATTCCCCAATTGGTGGACATTCCCTCAATTTCCAATTTGCCACCACAAAAAGAGCTACTACATTTTTGTATACGTGGGTCCTTTTCCCATTCGTATGACCTCTTTGGGATATAGACCTAGAAGTGGTATTGCTGGGTCAAAGGGTATGCACAATTTTATAGCCCTTTGGGCATAGCCCCAAATTTTTCTCCAAAATTGTTGGATCATTCCACAACTCCACCAGCGATATATTAGTGTTCCAATTTTCCCACATCTTTGCCAATATTTATCATTGTCCTGTTTTGTCACGTTAGACAATCTGATAGGTGTGATGTGATACCTCAGTCATTTTGATTTGCATTTCTCTAATCAATAGTTATTTAGAATATTTTTTCATATGGCTATAGATAGTTTTAGTTTCTTCCTCTGAGAACTGCCTGTTCATATCTTTTGACCCTTATCAATTGGGGAATGACTTGTATTCTTATAAATTTGACTTAGTTCTCTATACATTTTAGAAATGAGGCCTTTATCAGAGACACTGGTTGTAAAAATTCTTTCCCAGTTTTCAGCATCCCTCCTAATCTTGGATGCATTGGCTTTATTTGAGCAAAACTTTTCAATTTAATGTAATCAAAATAGTTCATTTTGCATTTCATAATGTTCTCTATCTCTTGTTTGGTCATAAACTCTTCCCTTCTCCATAGATCTGAAAGGTAAACTATTCCTTGCTCTTCTAGTTTGCCTATAATATCAATCTTTATATCTAAATCCATTTTGACTTTACCTGGGTATAGAGAGTAAGATGTTGGTCTATGCCCATACATTTTTGCCATACATTTTTCCAGTTTTCCCAGCAGTTTCTGCTAAATAGTGATTTCTTATCCCAGAAGCTGGAGTCTTTGGATTAATCAAACAGTAGATTAGTACAGTCATTGACTGTTGTGTCTTGCGTACTTAACCTATTCCACTGACCCACCACTCTACTTCTTAGCCAGTACCAAGTACTTTTGATGATTGCTGCTTTATAATACAATTTAAGATCAGGTATAGCTGGACCACGTTCACTTGCATTTCTCTTTATTAGTTCCTTTGATATTCTGGACTTTTTGTTCTTCCAGATGAATTTTGTTCTTGTTTTTTCTAGCTCTATAAAATAACTGTTGGTAATTTGATTGGTATGGCACTGAATAAGTAAATTAATTTAGGTAGAATTGTCATCTTTATTACATTAGCTTGGACCACCCATGAGCAACTGATATTTTCTAATTATTTAGATCTGACTTTATTTGTGTAAAAAGTGTTTTGTAACCGTGTTCATATAGTTCCTGGTTTTGTTTTGGCAGGTAGACTCTCAAATATTTTATAGTGTCTACAGTAATTTTAAATGGAATTACTCTTTCCATCTTTTGCTGCTGGGCTTTGTTAGTAACATATAGAAATGATGATGATTTATGTGGGTTTATTTTATATCTTTCAACTTGGCTAAATTTATTTCAAGTAATTTTTTACTTGATTCTCTAGATATACCATCATATCATCTGCTAAGAGTGATAGCTTTGTTTCTTCTTTGCCTGTTCTAATTCCTTCAATTTCTTTTGCTACAGCTAACATTTTTAGCACCATATTGAGTAACAATGGTGATAATGGACATCCTTGTTTCACCCCTGATCTTATTGGAAATGCTTCTAGTTAAACCCCATTGCATATAATGCTTGCTGATGGTTTTTGATAGATTCTATCTATCATTTTAAGGAAGATTCCATTTATTCCTATGCTCTCTAGTGTTTTTAATAGGAATGGGTGTTACATTTTGTCAAATGCTTTATCTGCATCTATTCAGATAATCATATGATTTTTGTTAGTTTTGTTGTTGATATGGTCAACTATGCTGATGGTTTTCCAAATACTAAACCAGTCCTGCATTCCTGGTATAAATCCTATGTGGTCGTAGTGTATTATCCTCATGATAGGTTGTTGTAATTTCTTTGCTAATATTTTATTTGAAATTTTTGGTGTGTAATTTTCTTTCTCTGTTTTGGCTCTTCCTGGTTTAGGTATCAGTACCATATTTGTATCATAAAAAGAATTTGGTAGGACTCTTTCTTCACCTATTTTCCCAAATAGTTTATATAGTATTGGAATTAGTTGTTCTTTAAATGTTTGATAAGAATTCACTTGCAAATCCATCTGGCCCTGGAGATTCTTTCTTAGGGAGTTCATTGACAGGTTGTTATATATTTTATTTCCTCTTCTGTTAATCTGGGCAATTTATATTTTGTAAATATTCATCCATTTCATTGTCAAATTTATTGGCATAAAGTTGGGCAAAATAGCTCCTAATTATTGTTTGGATTTCCTCTTCGTTGGTGGTGAAATCACCCTTTTCATTTTTGATGCTGGTAGTATGATGTTTACAGCCATGTTCTCAAACACCTTCAATGAGGACAAAACCAGCCTCGAGGTCAGCTACTGCTCAGATGGTAAATTCTTCAACTTGAAAAGGCTACAAGCCAAGGCCAGAATGGAAGGAGTGTTGGTGCATGATTTTTTTGTTTGCAGATGATTGTGCACTAGATGCAGCCTCTGAAGTTGAGAAACAACAAAGCATGGATTGATTCTCTGATGCTTGTACTAATTTTGGCCTAACAATCAACACCAAGAAAACACAGATACTTCATCAGTCAGCACAACACCCATATGTGGAACCATGGGTTATAGCAAATGGAGAAATTTTGAATGCTATGGATAAGTTCACTTACCTTGGCAGTATACTTTCTAGGGATGTACACATAGATAATGAGGTTGACACACGCATTGCCAGAACTAGCTCAGTGTTTGGGAAGTTCTGAAGAAAAGTGTGGGAGAGAAGAGGTATTAGACTGACTACCAAACTGAAGAGCTATTGTACTGACATCGTTGCATGCCTGTAAAACCTGGATGGTATACCATAGCCATGCCAGGAGACAGAATTGCTTCCATTTGAATTGTCTTAGGAAAATTCTGAAGATCATCTGGCAGGATAAGATACCAGACACAGAGGTCCTTTCTTGAACTACACTGCCAAGCAATCAAACTCTATTGCAGAGAATGCAACTATGATGGGCTGGCCACATTGTTTGAATGCCAAACGTATGCTTGCTTAAAGGACTATTTTACGGAGAACTCACACAGGGCAAGTGCTCACATCGTGGTCAGAAGAAGCAATACAAGGAGGACACTCTCAAGGTTTCCCTTAAGAACTTTGGAATTGTGTGACATGGGAGATACTGGCACAGGACTGCCCAGCATGGCATGCCCACATCAGAAAAGGTGCTGTGTTCTATGAGCAAAGCAGTATTGAAGTAGCTCAGAAGAAACTTGAGATGCCGAAATTTAGAGAATCCACCCCAAATGTTCACACAGACTATTCGTGCCTGACCCATCGTAGAGCATTCTGAGCTTGTATTGGTCTGATCAGCCACAGTAGGATGCATCGTAACTTGTCTCTAACATAGTGATCTAATTTTGGTCCTCTTCAAGAATGAAGGACAACCATTAGAATATTAGCTCCTCAACTCTCTTTTTATATTTTATCCCCAGCACAGCAGGTGGCCTATAGGAAGCACTTAATAAATGATTTTCATTCTATTACTTATTCTCTCTCTACTCAGGGTTACCACTCTCATTCAAGTTCTCATTACTTCTCATCTGGACTATCACAATTGCCTTTCAATTGGTTTTCCTGACTTCAATCTCTCCCCTCTTCAAATAGCTGTCAAATTCTTATTCTGAAAGCACTGATCACTTTACTCAATAAGCTCAATAAAAGCCTCAATAAGGCTTTGTTACTCTAAGATAAAACTTGAATTTCTGTTTAGTATATAAAGCTTTTCATAAGCTTGCTCCAGCCTACTTTTCCAGGCTTATTATATATAACTCTTCTATATAAACTCACATCCAAATATTTTTTTGGCTATTCCTCTCCTTTTTTGCACTGGCTGTCCCCATGCCTGAAATTCAGTCCTTCCTAATCTCAGAATCCCTAGTTTTAAAGCTCTGTCCAAGTGCTACTACTACCTGTTTGAAACCATTACTGTTGCCCCCTCTCCCAGAGTCTAGTACTCACCCCCAAATTACCTAGTATTTATACTTATTTTCTGTCTATTTACATGTGTACATTTGTTTCCCTAACAGAATACAAGTTCCTAGATGGCAAGGTCAATTTCATTTGTCTATTATTCCTCTTCTCTTGCAGTGCTTGGCACATAGACATTTTAATAAAGCAGTACAGTCCTTGGCACATACTAAGCATGACATAAATGTTAGCTATTATTGAATTCTTATTGGTGAATTAATGGACAGTGATAAGACAAGGGTGCAAGTGGCTTTTGAGTAAAGAACTATTTAAAGTTAAACTGGCCAAGAAAGGGAGGAAAGTGAATCCAGAACAGGGATGAGGGCCTAGGAAAGCACTGAAGGATGGAGTGACTGGAGTCATGGTGATGACAAACGAAGTTTAGGGAAAAGATGGAATGAAAGTAAATTTATGTTCTGACAGAGGAAATTTCAGAATTCTCGAGCAGAACACTTGATGAACTAGGAGGCCCTGTCTTTAATGAATATCAGCATAATTGGTTGGCAATGAGGATGTGGATAGAGAGCACATAAAAAGGAGACAGACTGGAGTAAAGCCTAGAAAGGAATGAAGACATCTTTGGCCTTGGCCTCCTCCTTAAAATTGAAGTTCTGGGAGGAACCAGACAATCAGAAAGTAAGGCCACAAGGCAGAGTAAAAACCAAATACAAATTCTGAGATTTTTATAATAGGGGGATAATAACCAATTATAAAATCATAGATTTGGCTAGAAGGGACTTTAGTGGCTGAGGACAACTGCTCCATTTCATACATGATGAGACTAAGGCACAGAGGTTATGATTTGTCCAGGGTCACACATCTGCATAGGGATCAAAGGCAGAATTTGAACTCATGTCTTGACTATATTCAGTACTCTAAGAACTATGTCATGCTGCCTCAATCAAGGAAGGCTCCTTGAATGTTGCGAATTTTGCCCTAGGAATGTCCAGATTTTTTTCGACATCAGTGGCTGGAACAATCTGCCAGATCCAGTTTACTAGATCCTGGACTAGGCTATTATAGTGGGTTTGTACAATCTCATTCTCTTTTGATTTGGTTGAAGCATGATTATCTCTGCCTCAAGGCTGAGATGACCAAATATCTAATTCCCTGTTTATGTTCACTGAAAAATAGGTAAATGAACACAGATGGACAGGGTAACATAAAAGCACAATTAGTGCAATTTGTATATTTAACAAAGTGGGTCAGTGCTCACATTTCTCCTTTAGTTTTTTTTATGGTATATAAATGAAGACATTTATAGTCCTGGACCCATCTCCCTAGCCCCACAAAAGAATCTAAATTTAAATATTTCCATGCTTTCCTTAGTTAAAAAACCTGTACTGGAACATTTTCAAATTATTTCCAAAAGGAAAATGAAAATGCTTTTTACTTGCATAATACTCAATTGAATGGTGAGTCACTAGTCCTCGATAGAAAAAAAAAAGGCTCTAGATCTCATTCTACTTCCCTCATTTCTTTAAGTAGACTATGCTACTAATCCTAGGTCTTTCCCAAAGCAGCTGGTCATTAAGTCCTCTTAAGCCTGACAGCTTCCAATGAAATCAGAACTACTTATTATATTTTAAGGTGTGCTAGTGAGGCGGATAGCTGGTCTTTGACCAATTGATTTCCATCACCATCACTACAACCATCCCTTCTCCCAACTTGTATATGAGCAAAAAAGACCACATGGGTTATCCCCTTAATTTTTTCATGGGGATGGTGAGGGGCATTTAAAAACCAAACAACTTAAAAAAAAGGATATTTAATGAATTGAATATTAGAATTCCTAAATACAATTATTCAATGTTGAGGCAAAATATTTTAGGTAGGAACAAACCTTTTAAGTTATAATAGAAATCTAAGAGATAATTCATAGATGTTTATTTTGCACCCAATTTCATAAGACTCAATCAACAAGCTTTTATTAAGTGCTCACTATAGGCGAGGAACCTTGCTAGGTGCTTGGGAAACAAAGTCAAAAATGAAAGCCCCTGACTAAGAAGCTTACATTAAATTGATGGTAAACAATATGTACATAAATAGCTACAAAACGTCCATAAATGCAAGAGAATGGGAGCTGGAAGAAGTAGGGAGATCTAGTGGGGTAAATCATTAAAGATATCTTGTAGTTTTACTTGATCTGAGCTTTGAAGGAAACTAGAAATCCTAAGGTGTGAAACTAAGGTAGAAGTATCCTAGCCTATGTAAAAGCACTAAGATGATACATAAGCACAGCAAGTTTGATTGGATGGGAGTAACGTGTAATAAGTCTGGAAAGTAAGCTGGAGTCAGGTATGAAGGGCTTTAAATTAACTGATCTTAGAGGTGACAGGAAGCCACTGGTGCTTACTGAGTATGGACGGACTTATGCTTTTTTTTTCAAATGTCAAGGATTTATGTATTCTCTCTCCCAGAAGCATGAAAAAGCACAAGGATGTATTTCTACACCAAACACTGTGTATATTTTCACCCTTTGACAATTTCAAATTAAAGTTCAAATAATACTCTACTCATTTGGGTAGACATCCTGATTTCATGTATCAAGTCCCTATACTCTTCCTCCCCCTTGCCCCATCCCTTTCTTCTTTTAAGATAATAAAACATAGCAAAGTCACTCTTAGACTCTTTATTATCTGACTCTCCTATGACCCCACATGACATTAAGGTTCTGAAAGGACACCTGTAACGATCCCCTTCTCTCATCATTAGAATGTTTAAAAACTTTTTAAAAAATCCTTTCCAATTCCTCCTTTGTAATTTACTTTTTAACATGTCTCTTGCCTCCTATGTTTGTATTTTAAAGATTCTACTCAAGCTCTGGTCTTTTCATCAGGAATGCTTGGAAATCTCCTACTTCATTAAAGATCTAAGTTGTTTTGCTCCATGATTATACTCAGTTTTGCTGAGTCAAGTTGTTTCTTCTTCTTGTCCTCTATCTCTTGCCTTCTGGAATATCATAGTATATTTTCTCAGCTCTTTTGGAGTGGTAACTATTAAATTCCATTATCTTGATTGTGGTTCTTTGGTTATTTGGTCCTTGAACTTTTTTTGTCTGAATACAGTATCGCCCCCTTGACCTCTAAGCTCTGGATTTAGGCTGTATTTGATGGAGTACTCATTTTGGAGCCTCTTTCATCACTTCATCCTTTTGTTCTAGTACTCTGTCACTCCAGTGGATTTTTTGGGGGGGAAGGGGGTTCCCACGTAGGCAGTTTTCTTTCACAATTTCTTGAGATGTGATATCCAGGCCTTTTTTTTTTTTTTGGTCATGGTTTTCAGGAAGTCCAATGTTTCTTAAATGACTTCTCCTTTGATGGGTTTTCTAGGTCAGCTGTTTTCATGAGATACTTTACATTTTCCTCTTTAAGCTTTTGACTTTTTTTTGTAAATTTACTTATTTTTAGTTTTCAACATTAACTTCCACAAGATTTTGAGTTGCAAATTTTCTCCCTATCACATCCCTCCCCGCCACCCCAAGATGGCATGCATTCTGAATACCCCTTCCCCTAATCTGCCCTTCCTTCTATCTCCTCCCCCTTCTCCTTCAATTTTCCTGTAGGGCAGGATAGATTTCTATACCTCCTTTGCTGTGTATCATATTTCCCAGTTGCATGTTGAAAATAATTTTTTTAACATTTGTTTTCAAAACTATGGGTTCCAAATTTTCTCCATTCCTCCCTCTCCACCCACTCTCATTGAGAAGGCAAGCAACTGATTCAGGTTATACACGTGTAGTCATGCAAAACACTTCCATAGTAGTTATGTTGGGAAAAACTAAGCATATTTCCCTTCATCCTATCCCATCCCCCATTTATTCTATTCTCTCTTTTGACCCTGTCCTTCCTTAAAAGTGTTGGCTTCTGGTTACCCCCTCCCTCAATCTTCCCTCCCCTCTATCATCCTCCTGTTCTCTTGTCCCCTCCCCTCTCCATTTTCCTGTAGAGTAAGATAAATTTCTGTGAGGGACTGTCTGATGTTGGCTACTGCCAAGTGAAGATTGTGGCAAGATGGGGTAGGAACAAGATATTAGGAAGTATCCCGAGCTCACGCTCCCGAGGCAGGGGCTGTGCTAGGCAGAGTTGTGATGAACTGGGATGGGAACTGGATACAGAGAAATAACCAGAGCTCACGCTCCTGAGGCAGTGGGCAGTGCTATGTGGCCTGGGTCACATACTTTCCCTTTGTCTATGCACTAACCCCAGACGCCTCCTTCCTGTATTCGGTCCTAGCCTCCTGCGTCACTTCCTCTCCCTTGGTGCGCTAAACCCAGACATCCCCTTCCGGTATCTGATCCTACAATCAATGACTAGTAGGCAGGCTGAGGAGGAGGGGCTAAGTAGGTACTTAAGGAACGGTAGTGGTCGGAGCTCCCTCTTTCTTTGCTCCTGCTCTCTTGCTCTGGCCCTCCTGCTTGGCCTTGCTGTGATGGCCTCTGAATAAAGCTCGGGTGATGGCACCTCCTGGTCAGCTCGTCTCTGTGTGTTTATCCGGGTAGGCTCCGAAAACTGGTAAGTATGACTCTGGCAGCCTGCTCCTTATAGAAGGAGAGTGCACGGTGCGGCTGGCACAAATTTCCATACCCAATTGAGTGTGTTATTCCCTCCTTAAGCCAAATCCAATAAGATTCACTCATTCTCTCACCTTTCCCCGTTTCCCCTCCATTGTAAAAGCCTTTTCTTGTCTGTTTTATGTGAGAAAATTTACCCCATTCTACCTCTCCCTTTCTCCTCCCAGTATCATCCTCTCACCCCTTAATTTTCTCTCCAGATATCACCCCTTCATCTTCAACTCACCCTGTGCCCTCTAACTATATACGTACATATAATTTTTTCCCTCCAACTACCCTAATACTGACAAAGGTCTCATGAGTTACAAATATCATCTTTCCATACAGTAATGTAAACAGTTCAACCTTAATAAGTCCCTTATGATTTCTCTTTCCTGTTTACCTCTTCATGTTTCTCTTGAGTCTTGTATTTGAAAGTTAAATTTTCTATTCAGCTCCAGTCTTTTCATCAAGAATGCTTCAAAGTCCTCTATTTCACTGAATGTCCATTTTTTTCCCCTGAAGGATTATACTCGTTTTGTTGGGTAGGTTCAAAGTCCTCTATTTCACTGAATGTCCATTTTTTCCCCTGAAGGATTATACTCGTTTTGTTGGGTAGGTGATTCTTGGTTGTAATCCTATCTCCTTTGCCCTCTGGAGTATTACATTCCAAGCCCTCTGATCCCTCAATGTAGAAGCTAAATCTTGTGTTGTCCTGATTGTGTTTCCACAACACTGTTTCTTTCTGGCTGCTTGCAATATTTTTTCCTTGAACTGGGAACTCTGGAATTTGGCTATAATATTCCTAGGAGTTTTCTTTGAGGATCTCTTTTAGGAGGTGATAAGTGGATTCTTTCCATTTCTGTTTTGCCCTCTGGTTCTAAAATATCAGAGCAGTTTTCCTTGATAATTTCTTGAAAGATGATGTCTAGGCTCTTTTTTTGATCATGGCTTTCAGATAGTCCAATAATTTTTAAATTCTCTCTCCTGGATCTATTTTCCATGTCAATTGTTTTTCCAATGAGATATTTCACATTGTTTTCTATTTTTTTCATTCTTTTGGTTTTGTTTTACAGTGTCTTGATTTCTCATAAAATCACTAGCTTCCAATTGCTCCATTCTAATTTTTAAAGAAGTATTTTCTTCAGTAAGCTTTTGGACTTCCTTTTCCATTTGGTCAATTTTGCTTTTGAAGGCATTCTTCTCCTCATTGGCTTTTTGGATCTCTTTTGCCATTTGGGTTAGGCTATTTTTTAAGGTGTTATTTTCTCCTGTTGACTTGTTTTTCACGATTTTCTTGCATCACTCTCATTTCTCTTCCCAGTTTTTCCACTACTTCTCTTACTTGCTTCTCAAAATCCTTTTTGAGCTCTTCCCACGGCCTGGGTCCAATTCATATTTTTCTTGGAGGCTTTGGATGTAGGAGCTTTGACTTTGTTGTCTTCTTCTACTTATATGTTTCAATCTTCTTTCTCACTAAAGAAAGATTCTATGGTCTGACTTTTTTTTGTGAAGTTTGCTCATGATCCCAGCCAATTACCTAAGTTACAAACTCTTTGTTTGTAACTGCTTCCAGTGTGGAGAATGTACTGTCCCAAGCTTCAGAGGTTTTGTGCAGCTGTTTTCAGAGATACTTCCAGGGACCTGTAAATTTTCAGTTTTTCCAAGGTCGTATGATAAGGAGCAAGGTGTTTACTCCTTTCCTGGCCTGTGCTCTGGTCTAAGTGACCACAAGCACTCTTTTCTGCCTTCGAACTGAGAAGAAGATTCCCTCTCCACTATCACAAGCTCCACCACACCAGCACTCCTCCCAGAACTGTAACCCAGATCCAAGCATGGGCAAAGCAAGAGAATCCTGCACCACCAAAGAGATCCCTGCAATCCCCCTCTGATCAGCCTCTTGATTCCCCCTCAGTCTATGGACCAAAAGCTCTGGAAGCAGCCACCGCCCTGGGGCCATGCCCTGGGACTGGGGCTGGGACTGAGCTTCTCTCTCACCATAGTCACAGACTTTTCCTACTGATCTAAGTTGTCTTTGGCATTTGTGGGTTGAGAAGTCTGGAAACTGCCACAGCCGATTCAGTCCTCTGAGGGCTGCTACAGGTTTGCTGAGGCCTATTTTGCCTGTGCACCCATGGCAAACTGTGTTTCTCTCCCTGCCCGGTGCAATATACCTTTCCTATCAACATCTAGGTTGTCTTGGGCTGGAAATTTGTTTCACTGTCTTTTTGTGGGTTCTGCTGCTTTAGAATTTGTTTAGAGCCATTTTTACAGGTATTTGGAGGGGTTTAGGGGAGAGCTCAAGCAAGTCACTGCTTTTATTTTGCCATCTTGGCTCCACCCCCTCGACCTTGTTTTTTTCTTGTCTCATGGAGTCATTAACTTGTTTGGTCCATTTTAATTCTCACCCAGTCCGTCACTTGAGTTAGCTTTTGTACCTATTATGTTAAGCTTTTTTTGGGGGGGGCGAGGCAATGGGGTGAAGTGACTTGCCTAAGGTCACACAGCTATAAGTGTCAGGTGTCTGAGGCCAGAGTATTCCTGACTCCAGAGCTGATGTTCTATCCACTGTGCCACCTAGCTGCCCCTTTTAATTTTTTCTCGAAGTCTCTCCTCCACAGCTCTCATTTCTTTTCCAATTATTTCCTCTAGTCCTCTCATTAATTAGATCATTTAAAAACCTGCATCTTTCCTTCTAGGAATATGAATTTATCTTGTAAGATGTTTTTTCAAAGCTTTCCTTAGGTTTTGGAATGATTCTTCTGGGTTTGTCTTGGGCAACCCTAGTATCATAATCACACTTTCTTTGGTTTATTCATTTTTTCAGCCTTACTTTCAGATTAAGCCTGTGTTAGGGTTAGGTTCTGCCCACTTCTGGTGCAGCTATAACTAGTGTCCTGCTGCTGGGATCTGAGCAACAGTCTACAACCCTCTTTCACTGGGAAAGGGGATAAAGGTTGATGACTGGCTCTAAGATCCTGGTCCACCCTTGTTCATACTTCCTCTCCTACTTACTTGCCTGTGTGTCAAGTAAATCATCTTATGTGGAAACCCCCAATGTAGTTTTTCCTTTTGTTCCTGATCACTATTTGATTTGGCGCACATCTGAGATCTTTCTTGGAGTAGCTGTAAGGAAAGCTGGGCTACACTGCTTCCTTTCGTTTTGGCTGGTTCTACCTTGTGCTTTAAAAACAGGATTTGAGTAGCCATGTAAAGGATTAGAGACCTGAGTTGGAGGCAGGGTGATCGATTAAGAGGTTAACGTAATACTCCAGGTAAGAGGTAATAAGTGTCTAAACCACAGTGATGCAACTTAAGTAAAGCAACTGAACTCAAAAGATGTTGTGGAAGGAGTAGCCATAAAACTTGGCAACTCATTGGATATACAGAGTGAAGATTTGGGTGCCTGGAAAAATGGTGTGTCTTTAACAAAAATATCCAAGTTCTGAAAAGCAAAGGGTTTTCTTTTTTCTTTTCTTTTTTAGTAGGCAATGGGGTTAAGTGACTTGCCCAGGGTCACACTGCCAGTGTTATGTGTCTGAGACCAGATTTGAACTCAGATCCTCTTGACTCCAGGGCTGGTGCTCTATCCACTGTGCCACCCAGATGCCCCTAAAAAGCAAAGGGTTTTGAGAGAAAGATTCAAGACCTCTGTTTTGGATAGGCTAAATTTGAGATTTCTATGGAGTATCTAGTTAGAAAATGTCCAGTGTGGGACTGGAGCTCAAAAAACACTAGTGCATACAGAGATCAGGATGTAATCTGTGTAGAGATAACCAAACTCATGAGATCACCAAAAGAGAGCACACACAGCAAGAGAAGCCTGGGATATAACCAAAATTAGGGGCTATGATGTGGATAATGATCTAGCAAAGATGACTGAGAAGAGGCAAATAGGGAGGAGAAACAAGAGAAAACAGTGTCATGAAAACCAGACAGGAGAGTGTCCAGAAAGAATGCACTCAGTTTAACTGCATGACTACTACATGACAGAACGTTTAATTATCAAATCCCCACTATTGTTATTGAAATGAGAGTACTGTAGATGAAAGAAATAATACATATAAAGATCTTTCAGAATCTTCAGATGAACTCTATAATAGGTAATGTAAGCAAATCTAACATACTGCAATTTGAATTTATAAAAATGAGGAAATACAGAATTGTTATCTTACAAAAGCATACAGGACTTCTTTTAAGTTCTAAATCTTCCTTATTTACTTGAAAAAATTTAGAACGATAATTTTGTAAGTTTTCAAAAATACCTTTATTTTAAAGTTTTACATCTCTATGCCAATCACACAAGGCCCATTTGCTCTACTTCCATGATACGGAAATCTACTATAAAGATTAAAAAAAAAACCTCACAACCAACTTTGGTATAAAGATCACTGCTGGAAGAATTACTGCATGGTATGAAAATCTTCATTGATAATACTCTCATTTAGCTCCCAAGCTCAACTCTGTAATAATGAAATCTTTTAAATGATTTACTATAAATGATACTAAATATCAATGTAACCAGTTGCACTGAAACTATTTACATTGAAGTAAATGAATTTCAGTGTGTAAAATATAACTTTTTAATCACTCCCTCTCTCACTCCATTGGATTTCTTTTGTCCATCCATCTTTTTCCTCAAATGGGTGCAGTATTCTCTTAGTTCTCCTTTTTTCCCCTCTGCATTATTTTATAAGTTCTTTTCCTATTTCTTTTTATTTCTCATACCTGATCTTAATTACATTATAATACATCACAATGTTAACATATCATAATTTTTTAGCCTTCACCTGCACTGTTGGACAGTTAAGGTGCTTCTAATTTTTTGCAATTTAGAAAAAAATGAAAATGCTATAGAAATATTAGAATTGAGAATTCTTTGATTAGAAAAAAAATTAACATTACTTATTAGTTCCAACAATGGAATTACTACATCAAAGGGTGTGATTTTTATAACTCACTTCAAATTACTAGACTCTTAATATGATTATAGTGGTTTGCAATTACATCAACACTACCTGTTTCTCAATTACCCTGCCAGCAGCACTCAGTGCTGTTTTATTTTTTGCCAATTTGATGTGTTCATGGGGTTGACGGTATGGGCAATCTCTTGTCTAGAATAAAGATAAATATTTTAAATAAATTTAATAATTTATTTCTTCTTTTGAAAATTATCTCTTCACACACTTTGGTCATTTTATACACTATGGCCTGGGAGTTGCCTTTGTGAATTTTTTCACATTTCCCTGTTTTACATGTCAACTTTAAATCAAATTTGCCGTTTTCCTAATCTAAATATGATTTGTTGTTGTAATACAGAAATGTGTCTGATGTACTGGCACATTTTTGCATCCTCAATTGGGTAATCTCTCCTCCACAACTGAGATGTTCTTCCATTTTCTAACACGATTTTTATTATTTCTAAAAAGTTTGTCATCCATCTGGAATGCAATGAGGTATGCTGTATACCTAAATCAAGGGTTCTTAACCTCTTTTGCATCATGGACCCCTGTGGCAATCTGGTGAAGCCAATGGACCTCCTTAGCAAATAGTATTTTTAAATGTATGAAACACATAGAATTATAAAGGACACCAAAAGAAGATGTAATTTTTTTTCCCCTTCCAAGTTCATAGCTCCTACTGAAATCTATCTATGAAGTACACGATATCCAGGTTAAGAATGCCTGACTTCAATATATTCCTTATCATTAAATGGCTAGCCAGTTTTTTGTAAAACAAATCTTTCTTCAGTTTTTTAGTCTCTATAAGTTTATAAAAAACTATAAATTTATGTGTTTATAAAAAACTAAGTTTATAAAGAGCTTAAGTTTCTAAGTTTATAAAAAACTAATCTTTTATGTAGATTTAGTTGGACATCAACTATATTTATTATATTTTATTTCTCTACTAGATGGTTTTGATAACTATTTTGTAATGTTTCAGTGTGGGAATGAAAGACTAGCTTAATGGTTTTTTTTTCCTTCAGCGTGCCCCTGGATATTCCTTGTCCATTTGTTTTTTTTACATACAATTTATTACGATTTTATCCTGTTCCACAAAGAAATCCCTTAATAATTTGTCTTTAAAAAAGAGAGAGAGACCTGTGATTTCATTGGTGTACAGAACTCCTGAAGAAACTCCCTCAATGAAGGCAGATCAGTACCTGTTTGTAATTTATCATCTCAGCAAGTTGCCTAAGCTAGTCAAAGGCTAAATGACTTGTGCAAAGCCACTAAGCCAGGGTCTGTCAGAAGCAGAACTTTAACTCAGGTTTTTCAACTCTGAGGCCAATTCTCTATGTCATGCCTATTGTATAAGATATGTAATTAATTGTGGAAACATTCTATTATATTAATCTAATTTCATCCATAAATATTGACTGCCTCTTCAATTACTTAATTCTTCCATTATTTCAGTCAGAGGATTAGTTATCTATGTATATAGATATATTTTCAGGGCATGTGTATTTTAAGTGTGTTAATTTCCCCACATTTGGCCATTACTATAAATTGTTTTTAATTGTGTTTTCTTGATCCATATTGATACTAAATATGAATTCAAATGACTTTTCTAAGTTAATTTCATCCTGCAATCTTGACATATCTTTTTTATTTGGTTGAAACATTTGCTAGATAAAGTATACCATCATCTGAAAATATTTCAACCTCTTAATCTCTAGTATTAATCCTTCTAATATCTTTTCCCTGTTTCATTACAATTGCTTATGTTGCAAAAACTAACACCCAGTAAAATGGTCAGTATATATCCTTATTTTGTATAGTTAGTGTGCAAACTTTATTCAGTGCCTGTCCACAGTAATGTAAACTTTTGAAGATTATACACACTAAAGCATAGGGTCATAACCTGAGGTCTGTGGACTTGTAAATTTTTTAAAAAATACTTCGGATATTTTGAAAAAATTTGTTTCCTTTGTAATCTTGTGTATTTAAAAACATTATTCTGACAAGGGGGTCTATAGGCTTCACCAGACTGCCAAAGGCATCCATGACACCGAAAAGGTTAAGAACGAGTTCACTAAAGCTTTACTAATACTGCAAAAATTAAAAGTAGACTATAGAATAGTTCGTTCTACTTTTGACTGCCTTTCACATGTGTGACTCGGAGCAAGTAACAATGTCTCTGGACCTTACTTTCCATATCTGGAAAATAAAGGGTTTGGACCCAGGGGTAGGGGAACCTGTGGCCTTCTGAATCCAATTTTACAGAACAAATCTTTTTATTATTATTGTTCTGTGAAGTTTGGATTTAGTCAAAGGGCCTCACTTGAGGACCTAGAGGGCCACATGTTCCCCACCTCTGGACCAGTCTCTCAACATCCCTTTCTGCTCTAACTCCTTAAAATTCTTCCATGTTGAGAAGAATGAAATATTATGACTACTCTGAGGCAAGAGAATGACAAACACTGGCGAAGGGAGGGGGTGGAGAAGAAAAAGAAGAATCCCAAAAGTACAATAAATCCAAATACATTTAAAACAAACCAAAAGATGAAAGTGTTCTGGAAAATTGGAACAGAAGTTATTGACAAGAGAGAGATGGGGGTCAAGGAAATGAAAGAAAAAGAAACAATGTATACTAAATGAAAAAGAAAGCACCAAAGAAAACATAAAGGGCCTCATTCTATAGCACGTCGGGGGGAAAAAACCCTATGGGAGAAAGAATTGCTGAATTGAGAGTTAAGAAAAAGAGAGAATAATGTACCACCTTCCAAATAGGAAGTTCAAGATTCAATAGGCTGCAAGTTGTGAATAGAATGCTAGGGGAATAATTCCACCCAATTCTTAAAAGATTTACAAAATTTATTTTACTTGAATTTATTTGTAGTATATTTTGTTTTTGTGGTATGTTTATGTGTATGTATATTATACATATACACAAATATATACACATATATGTGTGTCTGTATGGTATATATACATACATATATATGACACACATATATCCTTCGCATAAAACAATCCTAAAAATAAAATATATTGTAAACTTCTAAAGGAAAATGAATTTTGACATATTTCATTTTTAGCAGAGTCTAATATCAAACAGGGGCAGCTAGATGGCTCAGTGGATGGCGTGCTAGGTCTGGAATCAGGAAGACCTAAGTTCAAATCCAGCTATGTGACCTTGGGTAAGCCACTTATTTGCCTAGGAGGTAACTACATGGCTCAATGGATAGAGCACAGAGCCTGGAGTCGGGAGGACTTGAGTTCAAATCTAGCCACAAACACTTAGTAGCTGTGTGAATCTGGACAAGTCATTTAACCTCTGTTTGCCTTAATCCATTGGAGAAGGAAAGGCAAACCACTCCAGTATCTTTGCAAAGAAAACCCCATGGGGTCACAAAGAATCATATACAACTGAACGAATGAACAACAAAAATATCAAACAGGCACAAATTCAAATCCTGCTTTTTGATGTTGATGGGTTTTTTTATAGAAATCATGGCAACCATAAAAATAAGCAGTAAGCGAATGGGTTAATTCTATCATAACGGAAACAATCAGCAGCAACAAATTATCAATTTGGAATTTCTTGTTGTTTCTAGTACCTTGTAATAAAGATATTCATTAAAAATTCATTTTATTGGCTGAGTATCATGCTAGACTAGTCACTATAATAATAATAGCAAGCATTCATATAGCACTTTAAAATTTATGAAGTGCTTTACATGTTCCCTCACATAAAATGGATCTATGGTCTCCTTTGTAAGGCAGGGGTTCTTAACCATTTATTTATGTCATGGACCTCTTTGGAAATCTGATAAAACATAAGGATGCATTCTCAGAATAATGTTTTTAAATAGTTCAAAAAAATGCTAAATTTCAATTAGAGGTTAGTGAAAATAAAGATGTAATTTTCTTTCCTATTCAAATTCATGGACCCCCTGAAATTTATCCACTATTCCCAGGTTAAGAACCCCTGCTATCTGGGCTCAAAAATCTAAGTTAAGATAAATAGATTTCATTCCTTCAATTATTTAAAGACACCTCACCTATGTATCACCGAATGAGGTACAGTGAGATGTTTCTTGCCGAGCCTCAAAGACCCTAAATTCTTGATAACTGTGACTTTTTGTGATGCCCATGTCATAAGTAAAAAGTAGCTTACTCTCTTCATGAAGTGGTGACAAAGAGATAATGCACTGCCTAAGGTCACGCTGCTACATAGACAAAGACATTTTATAAAGCTGCCTGTCCCTTTACCTAGCACTCAGTTATCAGCATCAACTATATTTATAAACCCATACTAATAAGCATGTTAAATGTTCTCCATATAAGAAGAGGAAGGTATTATTATACACTACATTATTCTGACCACCTGAATTTGGCTGGTAAAAGATTTGTTCACCACAAAATATAGAAGAGCAAACCAGAACATTAGTAGAACATTTAATGACACTAAAGTTTTTTTTAAAGTTAACAAAAACTATCATCAAAATCAAGGAGTAAAAAATAATTACAAGTCAAAACAAAATGATGATTAATAGGCACTAGTTACTTACATAGGAATTTACTCCAACAACACTGTGGATTCAATAGCCCTTGAAACACAAGCATGTACAAGAAGCATAAAAGTAAGTAGGAAGGACTTGTCTATCACTTGTCACCCTCCTTAAAAGTTCCTCACAGAGAAATGAATACTAAGATCAAAAGTGATCTTTTACAGAAAATTCAAACCAAAACTCTGGTAAAGGTCAACTGTCATTTCGATAAATAACCATTACAACAATATAGCTAGATAACAAGAGATTACCACACTTCACTTATTTCAAGCAATATTCCACACAACTAAATTCCAGTACCACAACACAGTAAGATATACACTCCTTTGAAGTGTGACATAATGGGATCTGACCTGTATTTGAAATAACAACTATTTTTTTTTGCTATTAATAACTTTCTTTTGAAAGATTTTTTTTTTATATTTTCTCCCTGTGATTTGAACTGGTTGGGGAAAAAAAAAGTAGATGAAGATAGAACTATATTCTTTAGCCTTTTATGTAAATAAGTCAGCTTTTTATATACTGTTAAGTACAAAGGGAGAGTCAAAAACCTTTTGGGTAAGGAACAAAGTAAAATCTTTTAAGCTACCATTGTGTTTTTTTAAGTAGAAAGATTTCTAATTTACTAAAGCTTTTACACATTTTATGTTTTTTCTCTCTCTTGTACAAAAACCCAACTTTGAGATTCCATGTTTTCAACTGTTTTCATATCTCACTGATGCTTCAGGAAGTATTTTTAGCTGGAATTTGTATGAATAATAAACATAACAGAGTAAAAACACTGTTTTTAGGCTATTTTCAAATAAAAAAAGGAAATGAAAAAATATCGACACATGGTAGTTCTGTAAGCAGGACAGGATGAGTCTTTTTACATAGGAGAGATAAGAACAACTAGACAAAACGGCAGAATTTTAACATCTGGTAGAAGAAAAAAATCATGCTTTCCTGAGAAAAAGAATAATATTCAATGCATAAGAGTCAAAGAATAATGGTAATAAAGGGAGAGAAGTCTCTAAGTCCCAAATTTGAATATATTTTACTATCAATACATGACTTGAACTTTTCCAAAATTGTAATAGGGTATAAGGAGTATAAGGAGAAAATACAAAGTACTATTCCAGAAACTGAGCTGCATTGGCAGAATATGAATTTGGGACACCCTTAATATGTGGTTGTTTTCATGGAAACTTTATTAATTCTCTCAACTAGGCTGTTTTGAAGAAATTAATACTCTTATCAGGACAACTGCTTTTCTGTTTCAAAGCTCAGTAAATGCTATTTAGAATCAAATTCTATTTACCATTGATGAAATGGCTATAGGTTTGAAAAAGAGAAAAATGATGGGAAAGATGCTTTTTGCCAATGCCATTGAAAAAATAGGTCAGTTTAGAACTGGAATTGGACAGAAAGAGATAGGGATAGAAAGACTTAGTGGTGCTGGTGAGGTGAGAGGGAGTATACATTATATGGTCCTATGTTCTGGGAAGAAAAAACACAAGCATTTTACCACATACACAAAAAAAAAGGAGGGTGGCTGAAGTGAATTGTATGAAAGGAAAATAGTACAAAAAAGTAGAGGTGAAAGAAAGCAGAATCCAGAATACAAGGATTCTTTATTTTCTCTCTTAAACAAGTCTACTGCTTAATTCCACTATATCCTATTGCTAGCCATTTTTACTTCCCATTTTAAAGTGTTTGTTTCTTGTAATGACTAAATTTCTGATAAAACAGAAAATCAGCAGCCTTTTACAATAGGCTCCCTTATTGTGGTTCTCAAATTGTTCATTTTTCCTCCATATTTTTAGCAAAAATAAGCATACCTGAACAAAAATCAGTTTTGTTTAAGTGAAGCAGCTTATATAATTTGACAGATCTTCCATGTAGTTAGAAAATAACTCCATTATACCATCACTATGGCTTTATATGTGATATACAAATAGAAGTTTCCACCTTTCCACATGATTAAACAAAAGAGAATACATTTTATATTGGTATGTATATTCACAGTAATAGTTCCACCAGTTGTGAGAGATGACAGCCAGGTTGCAGTACCACTTGTGTCCTAATCACCACAGCACTCTCTTGTTTTGGTCAATTATTTTACTGAAAAGGTTGAAACAAAAATGAAATATTTATAAAAGTTATTCTCAATTCAAGTACACATTATTGGTGAAATCCTTTATCACCCTCCACCCCAAAATGTAGAATATACCATGACACAAATTCACAAATTTCTCCAATGGTTAGAAAACAATCATAATATATTTTAAACCTATCAGTAATATCCACTGAAGGTATGCTTTAGAAGGTTGAAAAAAAATAATGAATTGTATAGAGAGGAGAAAGTGTATTTGAGCAATCAAGTAAACATTTTTCATAACACAGACCTTGGTTTCATGTCCTGACATTCATCTCTTCTAAAAGAGTTACTCTAATACTGTCTCCAGTGTGCAGATGGAATCCTAGATTCACTGAATAAGGAGGGATAATCTCCATTAAAGTTCCACTTCCATGCTGTATCATGGCACAGAAGTGACCTGGATTCTTGAAAGTTATGTCAGCAGAGCACAAGCTCTGGCACGTCCTACAACCAAGTTGGAAAGCCTTCCAGTTCAGCCCCTGTGATACAATGTCATCTCACCATGAGGACCAGCCTAGCTAAGTTCTGGAGGGCTCATCATCAGAAGACCAGCCACCAGGTGATGAGCTTTTTGGCCACAGCAACTCATGAAACCATCTACTCAACATGAAGGAGTTGAGTGATAGGCATACCCACACCGATGAAATCATAGCTCTTTTGATGTACTGAAGAACAGTGTTCCATTACACAGATTTCTCGTTCATCTACCAATCCTGTCAAAAGGGTGCCTTTAGGGATTAGCAAAACTGAAAATATACACCATTTTCCACCTAAACAGATTGTTTTTAAAACTCATTCTCACAACACCCCTGTGAGATAGGCACATTTTACAGATGAGAAGACCGAGGCACAGAAAGTTAAATGACTTGCTTAAAGTTTTACTGTGATTTAGTGGCAGAACAGTTATGTTCTTACCATACATGTTCATATGGATCAACAGCAGTGTTCATGAAACTGGCTTTGATTTTTAATATGTGTTTGAGTTTTAAGTATCTAAACAAAGGATAAATTTTACAACTCTAAGAAGTCAATATGTATTTTTTAAAAACAGAAAACCCTTAAATTAAATCTGTGATCCTATGATCTCAAGTAAAAAAACAAAAAAATCCTAAAATACTATTTATCTTCCATTAGTCATCTACTAGATTGGTTTAGAATGTGGATGGTTTTCCTTAAAAAGAAAATGAAACAAAACAAAGAAAGCCAGCAAACAAAAATGATGTGAAACTCCCACCACAGTATTCAACTAACATTTATTGAGTGACTAGATTTGCAGATTTATTAAACCTGAGTCAACGAAGCCACAAATAGATTTGTTTTGATATGAAACATATTGCTACCTCTGTGTGCTTTTTAACTCCCACTATAAAAATATATATAGACATCTATGCAAAGCTTTCTCTACAAAAGTGAACTAAACTCTGAGATTTCACTTTAAAATCTGCATGTATAGGCCTACGATTCAACTAAATTCACAAGGTGTACAATTAAAAAATTAATTTTTTTAAACTAAGTTATAATTAAATAAGTAAATTCTACTACAACCCCAACTTCTCTTGCGTCGGATTTTCATCAGTAGTAGTAAATTGCAATAGATTATCATTGTATAAAAATTAAGATAACCTGAAACCAGATTCTAGGGTAATTAGGTTTTGGAATAAAGTTATTCCAAAATGTTATTCAGTAAGATACATGCAAACAACATAATTTGCTATGGTTTTACTCAGCAGGTACAAAAAAATAAGTCATATGTCATTTAACATACTTAACTTTTTAGCAACTTTTTCATTTCAGTAAATTTATCTTGATTTGTTGGGTTATTTAAAAGGAAGAGTAGTATCTGTTCATGTTTTTCCACCTATGGGTATAAAAGACAAAATTATATTCACTATTACCAAAAACTTACAAAGTTCTTTTTCATTTTAATGGAATTTAACTTACTTGTTTCCTTAACTCTATGCAGCAACAATTAGTCTGTCCTATAAGGAAATATAATAAACTATTAGCAAACCAATAAAATGTGCTATAATAACAAAAATAAAATACTCTGAACACAAACACAGCTTCTACTTCAACTATTTCTACATTAAAAAAAAGTTCTGAGAGATAATTTTACTAACAAATGAATCTAAAAGTACAATTTTAAGTTTGGGGGGAAATTACCTTTATTCAAAACACTTTGACTTTTAGTTGTGATGTGCTTTGCCAGACCTTCCATCACTAGCTTATCAGCTATGTTAATAGTACCATTTTCAGAATGTTTTTCAACAGACACTGCATGGACATTCTTAATGATTCCTTTTACTGAAACCATGACATTCTGATTCAACATGAGTTTTTTTAATTGCTCTATTACTAATGGAGACCATCCCCCATCCAATTCCATTATTCCTGGAAAAAATGAGTTATAATAATTAGTTGACAAAAAATGACAGTATTTCTACATTCTCTTATTCTGCAAGGCACAATCTTTTGTTTTGTTTTGTTTTGTGGTTTGTTTGGTTTTTTTTTAGTTAGGCAATCTGGGTTAAGTGACTTGCCCAAGGTCACACAGCTAGTACATGTCAAGTGTTTGGTCTGAGGCCAGATTTGAACTCAGGTCCTCCTGACCTCAGGGCTGGTGTTCTATCCACAAGGCACAATCTTAATTATAAAAGTGATAATATTTGAGTAATTTTCTGAATCTACTGATGAAGGTCAAAATAAATTTACATATTTTAGGTGGGTTTATAAAACTGCCTGCATGTACTATTTTCCTAGGAAAGAGAATTTTAATAATAGATCTGATTCCTCTTAAAAAAAAGTGGTCTATGTAGTATGAACCAGTCTAATCTCATCTAGTTGGATCTCTAACAGGGATGTCAAAATATAATGGCCTTTACTTATATGCATTAAAAAAAAACACCTTATTAATTTTCACTGACAAGTCAAGTACATTATTAAATAGAAGCAGGTATATACCATATGTAACATTACATCTCAACAATATAGTTCAAACTTATAAAACTTCACATTTTGGAAAATAACTATTAAAACTTTACCTTCAAATGAGCACCTAATTATTTGAAAAGGAAGTTCCAGGTAGCTGGTAGTGATTGGCTGAACCCGAGAAAAAGGCAAAGTTTCAATGTTTCCATAATCAGCATAGAGTACTTTTACCTCAGATTCTGAGACCTTCAGGATGATAGCACGGTACCAATAATTGTCACCTGAAAGATGAGTACTTCATATAAGAAATTACGTTAAATGTTCTCATCCCTTGAAAGCTGGCCAGTGATAATTTTAAATCACTCAAAAATTTTCAATCCACACATATAAAGAAAGGAGAAATGCTACATATTTCCTCACTCCTAATTACCACTTGCTGTTTCATCTTCTGTTATGTTACCAAATCTACAGCCTGCTATGGCAGACAATGGGAAGTTGAGCCAATAGGAATATAAGACTACTTGTCTGTCCTAAAGTTTGAGAGATTAGCCAATCTCCACGCTTCTCTCCAAAGAACTTCTAGCTCAGAAGTTTAAAGATTACACTTTCATTTTATTCCAAATTGTTTATTTTCATTTTTCAGAAACAAATTTAAGCATAATAGTTATGGGCTTCTATTGTTATCAAACCACTAGGTTGTTTGTTTTTTTTTTTTAATCAGCATTTTATACAATAACTCAAAATACAGCAAACAAGCAATGGTGTGACTTAGAATGCACTAATCCACTTATTAGAAAAACAAGTATCACTTTGACTGTCATGCTTTTGACATAAACCTACATCTGAGACACCCAACACATTTAATCATGTAAATATGACTATTTGGATTTGTTTATATATCTCTACCTTTTCAATCTTTTTTTACTAAAATAAACATTCCACTGTACCTTGTATGACATATAAATATGACATTTCTCATCTACTATAAGTAGGGCATGGACAAATTGTGTTTCTAGAAGGGTTGATGGGCTTGTACAAATCACCTTATGTTCTTGCCCAACTTCCAACTGTGACCAAAGACACAGGTTTCTGCAACAGCTAGCCATAAAACAGACAAATACATTTTTCTACCACACCCATGACCTCGGCCTTGTTGACAGTCTTCTAAATAACCTAGCTATAAGCGAATGGACACAGAACTCCCTTACCTTTAGGAATTTAGCACTTAAAATACTTCAACTCTCTAGTTACATATAAAAAGAAACATATAGTTATTCCTTTAATGCAAAGATCCTTACTTGTAAATCTGGCACAGCACACATCTCCAATTCTTGGTTTAAAGAGTACTCTATTTTTCTGAGAGTTGCAATGTTCTGTTAATTTAACTGTCATCAAATTTAATTTTTCTTGGTCTGCTTAAAATATAAAAAAGTTATTCTGTGAGCAGTTTTAGTTTGTACATACTGCATTTCAATCAAGATTAATAGGAATAGCAAGTTAATCCATCATTTCAAGTGTATTTAGACAAATACATATGCAACCGTATGAATGTATGTTGTCCTTTGTAGTTAAAAAAAAAAGATATTTATTCTTATTTTGACTTCTGTTACTTGCAGGGCTGTCAGAAGTCTTGGTCCCTGGATTTTTTGGTACAGTTCTCTATATATAGTTAACTTCAATATTAGTTAAGAAGTCAGGAATAAAGCAGATTTTAGCTTTCATCATGCTGCTAAACTTAAAATTATTTTTTTAAAAATAAGACCTTACTTGAGGTCTAATTTACAACATTTTAAAAGCAACTCCATCCAACTTGGATTTGTCTGACTGTTGCTGATAATAATTTATTATCTCATAATCAAATACTCAAGTTTTCCAAATATAAATTTCCATGCAAAAAGCAGAAAGGTGTGAGTAGTAGTAAAATTGTCATGGCTAAATTAGAAAATACTGGCTTTGAACACCTAGATACAGTAAAACCTTGATTAACTAGAATTCTTAGACAAATGTCTTTTGATCAGAAAATCCTTTCCATTTCAACCTTTACTGCTGAAATATTTTTGAGGTGTGCACCTTCCTTTCTTAGCACGCTGAACATAAAGTTTCTTTGATGAATTGGCCTTTCTGAGCATTATTACTATACAATATTATAAATATACTACACAGAAACAAGGTTAATGTGTTGACCCAGACACAACCAAAACAGTTTGTTTCGCTCAATTTTGTAAACTAAATTACTGACATGTGAATCACAGGCAAATTTGTCTCCTAAAAATCCAGGGCACAGCAAAATTATAAGTAAGGAATACAAAATAACTCAGATTTCTGTGTGTGTGTGTAAAATTCTAAGCCAATTTTCAGAAATACTAGGCATCAAAATTTAGTTTCTTACCTCTACTCTCAATTGGTAATGCATAAAACAAGCTTGGGCTTATTATCTCTAGTATGCAAGCTGGTATAATTTCATCAACTGGAAATTCTATTGTCTTCCACTGCTCAGGAGAAGAGGTAGCTAATAGAATACAAAATGTAGTTCCTGAATTAAATCTATATAAAATGGGAATAAGAATGCAATTCATCAAAGTGCAGTTATTAAGTGCTTAATGGCAAACATGTTGGTAAATACTGAGAATACAAAGAAAACAAAACTAAAACAGACTCTTCCCTTAAGGAGTTATGTTCTAGTGAGGGAGACAGCATATACATCAAAAGCTACATGGAATACGACCTGCCTCTAGATTGAGAGCTGACAAACTCAGTGAAGACTGAAGCATATTTTCTTTGCTTCTTTGGGGGTACGGGCAGAGATATGACTAATGCTGAAATTTATTTTGCCTGACTATACATATTTGTAATGGGTTTTGTTTCTCTTGTCTTCTGAATAGGTGGGGAAGGGAGAGAAAAGAGGGAGAGAATTTGAAATTGAAAATTAAAGAAAACTGAATAAGAAAGAGTATATGGAAGATACAGACAGAATAAGTACAAAGTAACAGAAAGGAAGATAATAGCAAATAAAGGGGCTAGGAAAGATTTTCTGGAAAAAAAAAAAGAAAGTGGTATTTAGCTGAGCCTTGAAGAAAGTCAGGGATTCTAAGAAGTGGAGGTGACGAAAGAGAATTCGGGACATGGGGTTACTTAGTGCAAAAGCATGGATATGGAAGACAGAGCACCCTGTGTGAGAAACAGCAAGCAGGGCAGAATGGCTGGAATGTAGAATTCATGGAGATGAACTAGTTTGAGTGGGGAGGGGGAGGGTTGGAAGGAGGGAAAGAAGGGATAATGAGTTCATTTTGGGACATGTTCTTAGATCCCTACACGACGTCCAATCAAAATATCCAATGGAGCCCTTCTCCTCGCCAAGGCAAAATCCTCTACACTGAATAAGGGATTCCATTCTATTCCATTTCTCTAATAGATTGACCTCTTCTGTCATCCCCCATTCTCTCACATATCTTTAGTCTTTCCCAGTCTCCTGGATGTTTCCCTACGGCTTACAGACATACCTATGTCTTCCTCACCCTTAAAAAAAACCCTAACTTGATTCATCCATCTCCAGGAGTTACCATCCTCTACCTCTCCTTTCTTTTGCAGCTAAACTTCTGGACAAACTGACACACAATCAATGTCTCCATTTTCTTTCCTCTCATTCTCTTAACTCTTTGCAGTCTGGCTTCTGACCTTACCATCCAACTGAAACTTTTTTTCTCCAAAGTTAGCAATGAAGTATTAATTGTAAAATCTAGTGGCCTTTTCTCAATCCTTATTCTTCTTGACCTCTCTGTAGCCTGTGACACTGTCGATCTCCTTCATTTACTTGATACTCTATTTTCTCTAGGTTTTTGTGACACTACTCTCTTCTGGTTCTCCTTTTGTCTGACATCTCCTTATTGATCTCCTTTTGCTTCATCTTTATCCAAGTGATGATGACTAATGTTCCCCTCAAGATTCTGTCTTGGGTCCTCTTCTCCCTCTACATTATTTCACTTGGTAATCTCATCAGCTCCTATAATTCAAATCATCTCTATAAAGATGATTCTCAGGTCTATTTCTCCAGCCCTAACCTCTCTCCTGACCTTCAGTAACACATCTCCAATTGCTCACTAGATATCTCAAACTAGATGTCCCATAGACACCTTAAACTCAACATGTCTAAAACTGAATATGTTATCTTTCACCCAAAAGAGTTCCTTCATCTTAACTTTCCCATTACTGTCAAACGTACCACTAGCCTCAGGATCACCTAAACTGGAACCTATCCCTAAACTCCTTTTTCTTTTACCCACCATATCCAATCAGTTGCCATGTCCTATTGTTTCAAGCTCTGTAACAAGTCTTGTATATATACCTTTTCTGCCTCTGACACTTCCACCAGCCTGGTGAAGCCCCTCTTCATCTCATGCCTGGAATGGTACAACAGTCTCTGGGTTGGTCTCTCTGTCTCAAGTCTTTCCTAACTCCAGGTGATCTCCACTCAGCTGTCAAACTGATGTCCCTAAAGCACAAGTCTGACTGTTCCCCCTTTGCCTCCATTCAATAAACTCTAGCGGCTCCCTACTGCCTCTATGAAGAAAAAATCCTCTATATGGTTTTTAAAGCCCACTATAACCCAAGCTCTTCCCACCTTTCCAGTCTTCTTAGATGTTACTCTCACCCCTCTGGTATTATGTGGTTCAATAATACTAGCCTCTTTGCTTTTCCTCGTATACCTAATCCATCTCCCAACTTTAGCATGGAATTCTCTTTCTGTTCATTTCTGCCTCCTAGCTTCCCTGGTTAAATTCCCACCTAAGAATACTCTTAGCACCTTTGCTCCAAGATCATCCCCAATACATCGTTTACATATCCTACTTATACATAGTTGTTTGCATGCTGCTCCCCTCCCCCATTAGACTAGAGAACAAGGGCTTGGTTGTTTTTTTTTAACCTTTGTATTCCAGTGCTTAGCACAATGCCTGGCACATAGAAGGTGCTGAATAAATGCTTGCTGACTGATTGGAGGGCTGAATATCTAGATCTGGGATGCTGATTAAACCCATGAAAGCTGATGAGATAATCAAATGCCAATATATACACAAAGAGAAGAAGGCCTAGGACTGAGCCTTCAGGCCAGAGCTAGCAGAGGTGAAAATGGGTGAAAATGTAGCAAGTAAGAAGAATGAGAAGTGGTCAGACAGGCGTAGGAGGAGAACTAAGAGAGCTTAATGTCACAAAAACCCAGAAAGGAGAAATGATCAACATTATAAAATGCTGTCAAGAAGGATGAGGTTTTAAAAAGACCATAAAACTGGTAATTAAGAAGAGTTCATTGGTAACTCTGGAGAAAGTAGTTTCAGATGAATGGAAGATCAGAAGCCATATTGCAGAAAGTTTAAAAGTGAATGAGAGAAGTAGTGACGGAACTCACTACTTCTAGCAGATGGCTTTTTTAATATTAGATGATTATCTTGTGGGGATGGTAAAGTCTAGTGAGCACAAAAAAAAAATTATTCAAATACCATGAGAATCATACAGTAGCTCATGATTCTGAAGGCCTGTTGGTCACCATTATAAACACCAATTACTGCTATTTGGTACAGTAAAAAAAAAAAAAAAAAAGTTCTGGTTACCTGAGCATTTTTTTTCCATATAAACAGAAATTTAGCATATTAGTATTTGTTCATCCTATCCATGGCACGAAAAATAGATTGTATTTGGTACCTTCAAGCTTTTGGACCTTTATACATTGAAAATTTTAATTCAGTTTAAAACACTTTTAGTTTTTCAAAAACAGAATTTAAGAAATTTAATGCTTAACCTCCATAATTCAATGCTATGTTTTGGCAAAAAGGTGACTCTAGGTTCTCAAAGACTATTTCAGCAGAACACAACCAGGCAGATTCCTATTACGCTGAAAAGGCTTTAAGTTCTGTCCCAATGATGGACTATTTCTACTGTAACTAAAGTCTACTCCAACCCTAATTGCTAATGCCTCCCATTCACCAACCCTCCATTTGTATCTCTTGTATCTCTTTTGCATATATGCATGTCTACCCCATCAAATTATAGGCTTCTGAAGACAGGAGTCGTTTCACTTTTATCTTTCTATTCTTGGCACCCAGCACAGTGTTTTACAGATAGTCGTAGTGAGACAGCAAATATTACAGAGATAGGGTATAAGAGACTGAGTAAGGAAAAGTAAGAAACATACCCATAATGAGGAGCCTCTTCTGCAAAATTATAGATGTGTGTAGCTTTATAATCTTATAAGGCCCACGAAGAAGATAAATATAATAAGGTAATGTATTTCTTTTTTTTTTTAAAGGAACCAACCATAGGCAAAGCCACCCGGTAGTCCTAAGCAAATGGCCTACCCAGAAGTTCCAAAGTGTAGTCTGAGAAGAATGAAGTAGAGATAATACTTCAAAACAAAAGTATAAGAGGGCAGAAATAACACAGTTGGATCATACCAATTCTTTCTCCAAATACTTGTACTTTCTTTTTGTCTGTTTGTTTTTAGGCAATTGGGGTTAAGTGACTTGCCCAGGGTCACACAGCTAGTAAGTGTCAAGTGTTTGTTCTGAGGCTGGATTTGAACTCAGGTCCTCCTGACTTCAGGGCTGGTGCTCTATCCACTGTGCCACCGAGCTGCCCCAAAATACTTGTACTTTCTATCGGGCCCAAGAGATGTGCCCTCTGGAGCATTAGAGTCAAACACAAATAGAAATGGATCCCTATGGGCCATATGTTGACTTAGAAAACCACAGATTAACGTTATCTATGTTGTACTGTATTTTTACTTATTTTAATAAACGTTTTAAAATTACATCATGATTTGGTTCAGAATTTGACACCGCTGCTCTGAAGAACATGAACAGATAGACCTTGGGTCATCATAGGTAACCATGGTCCACCCTCATTAGGACAATCCAACTATAGGACTAATTTTCTTACAGAGACATATTGGGCTGTATGTCATATTATTTCTGTGCTTTCCATTCAGTTTATATGGAAAACCAAAATGCTCAGAAAAAAGAGTATTTAGCTATGGTCTAGATCTCAAAAGTAATAGTGATTACCCTACTCACCTTAGTGGAGGCAGTGCTTATTACAGTCCAGATGCTATTAATAAGACTCTATTTTAAAACAAAATGGTAACCTTGGTGGAGTTACTACATTTGAGATGAGGTCAAGCATTTATTATCTGCCTATATACCAGACAATAACGCCTTGGCAGTGACTAGAAAGAACTAGGAGAGAGAGAGAGAGAGAGAGAGAGAGAGAGAGAGAGAGAGAGAGAGTGTGTGTGTGTGTGTGTGTGTGTGTGTGTGTGTGTGACAGAGAGAGAGAGAAACCAACAATTATTAACCATCACAAACATCTCAAACAAAAAGAATAGGAAAGAGAACCATAAAAGAAATTATGATCGGTTCCCACATACAGTGGTTTACATGCACATGCACACATGAAAGAAGTAGACATAATACCTCAGAAGAAAAGTATAAAAGGACAGAAATAGCACAGTTGGATTATACTCCTTTCTCAAATGCTTATGCTTTTACATCAGGCCCAGGAGATATATGTGTGTGTGTGAGTGAGTGAGTGAGAGTGTGTGTGTGTGTGTGTGTGTGTACACAGAATATCTATAGATATTGACAGGTAAACTTAAGCAAGTATTAACAAATTCCTTTATTATTTTACTCCTTCTATACCTTCCCTTTCCCTTCCCTCCATACAACTTTTCTGAAATCATGCTTGAGGCAATCATTTTTGAGGTAACAGAGAGTTGAAAGCAAACAGGATCCAAACAATTGTTTAGGCTGGAGAATGCTGACTGGGGGTATAAGCCAAGCAGGTCCACTTAGGAGATACCATTCTACCCAACACCCTCTAACAATGATCAATAGGATGAGGAGAAGGTGCTGAAAGAGATTAACTCCAGGAAAACTGAAAGGAAAGGTCAAGATTCTCAACATTTGCCCTCCTCATTCATATCCTGCATTTGGATCTTGAATGGTTCTCTAAAAAGATGTGAACAAGGGGCAGCTAGGTGGTGCAGTGGATAAAGCACTGGCCCTGAAGTCAGGAGGACCTGAGTTCAAATATGGCCTCAGACCAAACACTTAACACTTACTAGCTGTGTGACCCCCAATTGCCTAAAAAAAAAAAAAAGAAAGAAAGAAAAAAAGAAAATACATTAACAGAGAAACATGTCAGGAAAGGCATGGAAGGTATTAAGAGGGAGAACGATACCAGATAGTTACGGGCAAAACAAATATCCTGATACCGAAGGAAGAATTAAAAGGAGGAAGAAAAAGCAAAGAACTGGAAATTAATAGGATGCCTATCAATTAGCGAATGGCTGAACAAACTGTGGTATATGAATGCAATGGAATATTACTGTACTTTAAGAAACAATGAAGGTGATGGCTTCTGAGAAACCTGGGCAGACTTGTATGAACTGATGCTGAGTGAAGTGAGCAAAACAGGAGAACAATTTTACAAAGTACAAAAAAAAATTTTTGAAATACTTAAAGAATTTGATCAAAGCAATGCCCAACCACGTCTCCAGAGGACCTGTGTTGCAGCGTTAAGCAACTTGTGACAAAGATGATGGACACTTAGTGCAGAAAAATCATGATCAAGATATGGATTTGTTTTGCTTGGCTATGCTTATTTGTTACAAGGTGCTTTTTTCCCCTGTTTTTAATAGTGGAGGGGAGGGGGTTAGCAAAAGTGATGAGGGGAAAAAAAAAAACACTGAAACATTTTTAAAATGCTAGAGAAGAATGAATTAAGTTCAGAAGAAAACACATACAAATGGGATGGTTTTGAAAATAATGAGTTGAATTCATTACATAAATTAAAAAAAAAAGCCAGTATGACATGGAGATCCACAGTTTTATACATAATTTTTTGTGCTTTGTTGTAAATATGAAAGTGGTCATTTTTTGTGTTTAAGTTCAGAGTGAAAAATTAAAGAAGTGAGAAGTAGTGAAATTAAAGTTAAGACTATAGCTTTTCTAGTTTGGCTGCGAAGGGGAGTTACATAGTATTTAAATTGGAGAGGATTAAGTCAAATAAGAATTTCTTAAAGACAGGAGAGACCCAGTCCTATCTGGCAGTGTAGCAGGAGCCAGCAGACAGGGAGATATTGAAATTTAGAGGAGAAGAGAGGAAGAAAAGGCTGACAGTCTTCCAAAAGAGACAGGAGTGGTGGGGAATTAAGGACTGATTAAGTGCCTACTATGTGTCAGACATCGTGCATGCCAAGAGAAAAAGGAAGTATCTATTTGTCCAGCACTAACCTATCTTTTGACCTCTCAGTATCACATCTCCAGCTGCTCACTGGACATCTTGAAATGGATGTCTCTCAGACATCTTCATTTCTTTGCCCCAAAACTGTCCCTTTTTCCCAACTTTGCTACCACTGTCAAGGGTACCATAATCCTCTTAGTCACTCAGGCTTGCAATCTAGGGTCATCCTTGACTCCTTACTCTCTCATCTTCATAACCAATCAGTTGCCAAATCTTGTTGTTTTAACCTTAGTGGCATCTGACTGCCACCACCATAGTGTAAGTCCTCATGCCCTCATACCTGGACTATTTCAAGAGTCTTTTGGGTAGTCTGCTGGACTCAAGTGTCTCCCCATTCTAGTCCATCCTGCACTCACCTGTCAGATTGGTCTTCCTAAAGCACAGGTGTGACCATGTCATGGCCCTATTCAATAAACTCCTGGCTCTCTATTATACCTTCCAAGATCAATATAAAATCCTTGTCTTGTACAGCCCTCCAAAACTTGGCCCCTTCCTACCTTTACAGTCTTTTTACACTTTACTCCCCTCCATGTACTTTGGGATCTAGTGATACTAGCCTTAATATTCCTTAATGTTGTTCACACAATTCATTTCATTTCCCAACTCTGCATTTTCAATAGTGTTGCCCAGGCCTGGAATTCTCTCATTCTCTCTCTCTCTCTCTCTCCTTATGCCCACCTCCTGGCTTCCTCCAAGTCTCAGCTAAACTTCTACCTTTTGCAAGAAGCCTTTCCTGACAACCCTTCATGTTAGTACCCTCCCTCAGGAATTATGTCCAATTTATCCTATACATATCTTGTTTGTACATAGCTGTTTACATCTTTTGTCCCCTATTAGACTCCTTGAGAGTATGGATTATTTTGGTTTTGTTTTGCTTTTCTTAACATCCCCAGAATTTAACACAGCACCTAGCACAGAGTAGGCACATAAAATGCTTGCATATCTGACCTGATGTAATCTGTCCTCAAGAAGTTTACATTCTATCAGAAGAGACAACATGCAACCATAAACAAATACAAAATATATATAAGGTGATATGGAGAGGGGGAAAAGAAAAAGCCTTGAGCTAAGTTTTGAAGGAAACCAAAATTTTTGTCTTCAGAGGATATACAAATAGAGAACAGCCACCATCTAGAATAGTAAAAAGTAAAGTAAAAAAAAAAGTAAAGTAAAAAAAAAAATTAAAAAGTAAAGCTAACATTATACACAGAGGCAAATGGCAAAACATGCCTTTAAATTCAAACTAGATAACAAATAGGTTAAAATGAAAACACAGGCATACCTGATACAGCCAATTCAATCCATAAAAATCAGGACTTAACAAAAGTTATCTGCGTACTTTGCAAAAGAATCTATATATTGTAATATAATTTCTTTAAATATCAAACTTCCTAGTATAATTAAAATAGTATTTGATTTTCTAAAAATTTAATCAATACAAACTTTTCAGTAATAGATCTCCTGCACAAAACAGTATGAAACAAGAAACAGTACGACTTAGTATGCTGGACCTGGAGTTGGAAGGAACTGGATTAAAATTCTGAGTCTGATACATGAGCTATGTCGACCATAAGCAAATCATTTAGCCTTTTGCAACCTATGTCTCCTTATCCATAAAGTGGAGATAATATCTGAAGTACTCATCTCCAAGTCATTGTAACTGAGTGGCTACAGAACTAGCCTTAAAGCCAGGAAGATCTGGGTTCCAATTCTAGTTCTGACACATGTACTAACTGTGTGACCAAAGGAAAGTCATTTAAACTGTCCATGTTGTAGGTAACTCTATAGGGCTCTAAGTTGTAAAGAAGATGCCAACTTGCATAAATAGAGGAAATTTCCTTACCACGAAGTTTCCTATGACAATGAAATCTCAGGTCCAGTCCCTTCCCCTAAACTATTGACTTCAAAAGGCCGCTGTTGTTGTGTTTGTACTTTTAAGTGCTGCATAAATGTTAGCTATTATCATACCTTTAAGTAAAATTACATTGGAAATGTACATCATATTCTTGTTGTTCAGTTGTGTCCAACTCTTTGTAACCCCATTTAGAATTTTCTTGGGCAAAGATACTGGAGTGGTTTGCCATTTCCTTCTCCAGCTCATTTGACAGATGAGGAAACTGAGGCAAACAGGGTTAAGTGACTTGCCCAGGGTCACATAGCTATTAAATGTCTGAGGCCAGATCTGAACTCAGGTCTTCCTGACTCCAGGCCCAGCACTCCTCCACTGTGTCACCTAGCTGCCCCATATATAATATTAGTTTCAACAAAGTGGTTTCTTATAGCACTTCAACAATTAATTGGCACTGACAAAATCACTGAGGCTTGGATTCAGAATTCATTTTCTGAAAGGTCATATATAAGATTCTAAACTAAACAAAGCACAGTGCTCTGTATACAATACAAACACATGTTCATCGAATTAAATCCTAAATTTTTTTTGGTGGGGGAGGGTGAGGCAATTGGGGTTAAGTGACCTGCCCAGAGTCACACAACTAGTGAGTGTTATGTGTCTGAGGCTGGATTTGAACTCAGGTCCTCCTGACTCCAGGGCCATTGCTGTATCCACTGTTCTACCTAACTGCCCCCTAAAATCTATATTTATAACAAAATGTTTTATTATAACAAATACATTTTTAAATGAAGTCTTACCTTGAAGCACATCAGGATCAAATGGCAAGTCAATTTTACTAACAGATTTATCATTTTGTGTATCTTTACATGGTGGTTCATCTTTTAAAACCAAATGTTCATCAATAAGTATATCATTTATAATTTTTGGATAAGCAGTAGAAAAGTCAGTGAGTTCAACTCCAGCACCATTGTCTGTGAGATCCACTACTTTAGCCTTAAGTTTTATCCCTGCAACACACATCTGAAATCTTGCTGTGGCTTCTTTACTCCAATGCTTGTTTCTAGGTTTTATATCTGGAGAACATCAAAATTTCATTAACAGAATTTCCAGGAGAAATTGTCTTTTATCATCTATTAGTGCATCATATGTCCTACTAAAGGTCTTTGGTCCTTCTTGCTCAGCTTAGGCTAACAATTTTCAATAAATTGTGCCTTTTATCCTTAATAAAGGCTACATTTGCCAAAAAAAAAAAATTATGAAACTAAAAAACAAAATTGTGCTTCCAATTTGCAGATTCCTTTCAGAAATTAAAAACATTCCTTCAAATACTACATCAATGTTTACTAAGTCATGGTGGCACACATGTAAGATTTTAAAAAGTTTTAAAATTATGATAGCTACAATTGTCAAAAGGCACTTTCTCATTTCTATAGTTAAATTTAACATTATTTAATCTTCTTCCCAAATAATTTTAAATTGCTCAGCTTATTCAAAATTACTTTTTTTTAATGAATTGATGTGACTATTTGAGCCTGTGTTTAAAATACTTATTTCTCAAGATTTCATAATAGGAAGTAGTATTTTCCATTGTAATGGAAACATCTGAACAAAAAAAAAATTTAAATGTGATGCCTTTACATTTAATATTGTTTAATAATCAGAGCTTTCTAAATATTTTTATTATTAAAATAATTTTATATTCCCCAACATACCTACTAGCCAGCATCGGATTCCTTGAAATGGAAGTTTTAAGAACCTGGATGACATCTTTCTAAGTTTATCTGTAGTAACCTCCTCAATGTTTCCATAATCCACAAAGTGCACTTTAACAGTTGCATTTGGTAATATCTCCTTTACTAAAGCACGATACCAATTACCATCACCTAGATTTTACATAAAGAATTTGAGTACACCTATGACAAAATACTGTTTTTACTTCAGCTTGTTACATATTGACAGTAGTATGTAAGTTAACCTTTTTTGTTAAGTACACTTCTTTGCCTTCTTTCACTGCTACTGGATTCAAGTAATTTGTTGTTGTTCTGCAGTCATTTTTCAATAATGTCCAACTCTTCATGACTCCATTCGGGGTTTTCCTGGCAAAGATCCTAGAATGATTTGTCATTTCCTTCTCCAGCTCTTTTTACAGATTGAGGAAACGGAGATGAACAGGGTTAAGTGACTTGCCCAGGGTCACACAGTTACTATGTATCTGAGGCCACATTTGAACTCAGGAAGGTGAGTGCTTCCCGACTTCAATCTTGGCACTCTATCCACTATGCCATGTAGCTGCCCTTTTGATAATCATTAGCTCTATTCTCTTAGGAGACTATAAGTTATTCTGGGAAGGTATTTTACATAAGATAAAGGTTATATACATAATCTGTCTACTAAATAAATGTTTAACTGTAGCTAAGATTTTTAAGTTTGATAAAAATCATAAGATAATTAATCTGCAATAATTTACCTTTATTATTATTGATTTCAGATCCCGTTTTATGTGACAAACAATAAAATGATGGTATGAAATAAGAACAAGCAAACTCATTCCTAAATTCACATTTCATTTGCAATATTTTCTTTTTTTTTCTCCCCAGATTTTTGCTTCTTCTTTTTGAGTCTTTTACTTAGTATTTTATTTTTCTGGAATATTTTTAAAACAGCATTTATAATAGATGCCATGTGTTTAAACTGCAAAAAATTGAATTCGGCTAGTCTTTCAACTAAAACTTACCCTTAAGTAAGTATAAGGGTTCTGAACCTGGTACCCATGAAGTTAACATTTTAATAACTATTTAAATATAATTGGTTTCCTTTGTCATCTTTCGTATTTCATTTTATGTATTTAAAATAATTACTCTGAGAAGGGGTCCATATATTTCACCAGATGGACAAAAGGGTCCAAAGCACAAAAAGAACAACCTAGTCTAGCAGAAGTTCACACATATTAACAGAGGCTCTAGTAAGAAAAAACACTTAAGTAATATTCAACAAATTTATCTAAGAAAAGGAAGTTTTATCTGAAGATTCTGAGAAGAAATTAAAAGAAAGTTCATGTCAAAAGTCCATTTATGGACTAAAAAGAAAGGATACTTTTAGTAAAATGGCAAAAGAGGTACAAAGAACAGAGGTTCTGATGAAGTCAAGAATCCATCACGGGTGTCTTACCTGTAAAATAAGCGCAACAAGGCTCTCCAATTTCAGGTTTAAAATCATTGGGCATTTTTTGTTGGCAGTATTCTGCTAGAGACCTATTCACTTCACTTAACCCACTTAAAGCTGAAAATACAAATGAAAAAATGCAGTCCTGAATAATATTTTACTATATGAGCAGAGCTAAAAACATTTTTGATTAGGAAAAATGTATCCTAAAAGAAAAAAGAAAAACAAAATTATAGTACTACTATACTAGAGACCCCAAGAGGTCATCTCAATAGTAAATTGTGTTTAATAATAATAGTACTACTAATAATAATACACTTTATTGTAAAATAACGTAACACTTGTAGATTGAGGAAATGCTATTCTACTTTTAAAGTTTTTCAGAGAAGCATTTCCATAGTCTGCCTGAACAATTCATGTCAACAATATTCTTAAGGTCAAAAACCATTATTGTTATTCAGACAATTTTAAGTAGAGTTCCATAATTAATAACTAAATTCTTCAAATTTTTTAGTCTGCCATGTAGGCATGACCATAAAGGTGCTTCTAACTCTCCCTTTTTTTAATGTTCTATGTCACACTCTTGGTAAAAAATTTTCAATGCATTAAAATGTCACTTATTGTACACAAGACAAGAGCCTAACTTCTCAGCATGGCATTTAAGTCTTTCCCTCTGAAGTTCTCAAGCCAATCTGTCTTTCTAGACTTATGACTGACTATTCATCTACTCAAACTTTCCTGTCTACTCGTCTCATTTCAATACACTGAAGACTCTGTGACTTCATCAACATGAGTATTTCTTCCAGTAATGCTGACTACAACCCATCCAAGCCTGCTGAACCCATATTACATTTGTATGTGTCCACTTATAAATTCACCATAGGAAGTTTACCAAAAATGCTGGCAATATTCACCATGTTCTCTTGACAAAGTGAGAATAACAGTGGAGCAGGCAAGGGGCTCATTGAGTGTACCTTGGTCTTGCCACATACTGCTGTTACTGTTCACTCATGCTTGATGCTTTGTGACCCCACTTGGGTTTTATTTATTTATTTATTTTTGGCAAAGATGCTGGAGTGGTTTGCAATTTCCTTATCCAGTTCCATTTTACAGATGAGGAACTGAGGCAAACAGGGTTAAATGACTTGCCCAGGGTCACACAGCTATTAAGTGTCTGAGGCCAGATTTGAACTCAGGAAGATGAGTCCTCCTGATTTCAGGCCCACATTCTATCCACTGTGCCACCTAGCTTGCCATATGACCATATGACTTTAAAATATTTTGCCCTTTCTTGTCCCATTAATTTTCCATAAGATATTTCTCCCACCTGGAAAGAATTTTCCTATTTTTCTCTTTGTATGGGAATCTAGTCCAGTTCAAGTATCTTCAATCCAACTAGAACCGTCCATCAAACAGTTACAAATGTGGGATTAGAATTAATAGCACACTTCTACGTGCTTCTTATCTTGAAATCCAGGCCTCTGAAACCCTCGGTAATTTAACTGATGGAATTCCACTCCTTACTTTCTTTCAAGAAACCACTAACATGGGACTAGACAGGTACAATTCTGTGGCACTGCTTAGGATCCCACAAGACCTGAGCTCTATTCTCAACTCTGCTTCTTATTAGCTCTACAACTTTGGGCAAGCTACTTTAGCTCCATGGGGCTCAGTTTCCATATCCATAAAATGAAAAGGCTTATCGCATGATCTCTCAAGTTTCTCTTAGCTTTCTTATGAGTTAGGTCATAAAATCAAAGTTTATCTTTTAGAATCAACATTTAGGAAAGAATTAATCAAGAATCCAAGTTATGTGGTTATTGACCTCTGCCAATGATTCCTTTTTTGAAACTTTGGGGGAATATTTAATATTTTTTCTCCGTAAAATGTAGGCTTATTACTTAAAATTTGCTGGCTACTTAGAAATCTTTGGAAAAACAAATAGTGGAAGATGGAGGAGAGAAGCCAGAAAGCTGCTCAAGCTTTCCCCAGTTTCCCTCATAAACAATATTAAATCAAGCCTCTAAATGGATTCTGGAGTGAAAGAACCCACAAAAAGATGGAATGAAACAATTTTCCAGCTTAAGATAACTCAGAAGGACTTCAGGAAAGGTCTGTTGCACTGGGGCAAAAGTGGAGCACAGCCCAGCGCAGACAGTGTCCAGGCCCGCCAGTGGAAGGCTTTTAGCCACAGCACAGATCAGCAACAAAGGCCTGGCTCTGGCTCAGCAGGCCAGCTCTGAGGCCTCCAGTCCCACTGCAGAAGGCAAACCGTGAGACCCAGAACTCTGGCGCAACAGGCATGACTAGGCCAGGCCACCAGAGCACAGTGGACAAGCCGCAAGCACCTGAATCCCCAGTGTGAAAAGTCAGTGACCAAGCCACTGGCCCCCGGTATTAGAAGCTTGGGCCAGTGCCCCCTGTGTCCCAGGAGCAGAGCTCAACTTTAAAAGCCAAGAAATAAGCTGAAAAATGAGCACAAAATGGAAAAGACCCCCTGACCATAGAAAACTACTATGACGACAAGGAAGATCAAAACAAACTTGGAAGAGGACAATAATGTCAAAATGCCTTACATGTGATGCCTCAAAGGGGAATATGAATTGGTCTCAAGCCCAAAAAGTCCTCTTGGAAGAGCTTAGAAAGGATTTTAAAAATCAAGTAAGAGAGGTATAAGAAAAACTGGGAAAAGACATGAAAGGCATGCAGAATTATGAAAAAAAAAAGAGTCAATAGTTTGGAAAAGGAAGGACAAACACTGACTGAAGAAAACAACTCCTTTAATAGTAGAATCGGCCAATGGAAAAGGAGGCACAAAAGCTAACTGAAGAAATTAAAAATTAGAATTGGGTAACTGGAAGTTAATGTCTCAATAAGACAAACAAAATCAAAAGAATGAAAAAATAAAATAAAATGTAAAATACCTCACTGGAAAAACAACTGACCTGGAAAATAAATCCAGGGGAGATAACTTAAGAATTATTGTACTACCTGAAGGCCATGATCAAAAAAAGAGCCTGGACAACATCTTTCAAGAAATTATCAAGGAAAACTAACCTGATATCTGAGAACCAGAGGGTAAAATAGCTATTGAAAGAATACACCAATCACTTCCTGAAAGAGATCCCAAAATGAAAACTGCAAAGAATATTGTAGCCAAATTCCAGAATTATCAGGCCAAGGAGGAAATACTATAAGCAGCCAGAAAGAAACAATTCAAATATCAAGGAACTACAATCAAGATTACACAGAACTTAGCAATTTCTACATTAAAGGATTAGAAGGCTTAGAATATGATATACTGGAAGGCAAAGAAGCTTGGATTACAAGCAAGAATCAACTACCCAGCAAAACTGAGCATAATCTTTCAGAGGAAAAGATAGAGATCCAATGAAATAGGGGGCTTTCAAACTTTCCTGATGAAAAGACCAAAGCTGAACAGAAAATTCGATCTTCAAATACAAGAGTCAAGAGAAACATAAAAAGGTAAACAGGAAAGAAAAACACATGTCATTCAATAATATTAAACTGTTTACATTGCTAAATAGGAAGGTGATACTAGTAATTCTTGAGAACTGTATCTCTATTATGGCAGTTAGAAGAAGTATACATAGATAGAGCATATGGGCATAAGTTGACTTTGATGTATGATATGAAAAAAATTAAGAGGTGAAAAAAGGATGTAATGGGAGAAGAAAGGGGGAGGCAGAAAAGGGTAAATTACATCATGAGGTGCAAAAGACCTACTACAGTAGAGGGAAAGAAGGGATGGGGGTAAGCACTGTTTGAACCTTACTCTCATTGAATTTGGCTCAAAGAGGGAATAACAGACACACTTAGTTGGGTATAGAAATTTATCTTACCCTATAGGGAAGTGGGGGGGGAGGGAGGCTGACAGAAGGAAGGGAAGACTGAGGGACGTGGTGGTCAGAAACAAAACACTGGTGAGGAAGGACAGGGTGAAAAGGGAGAGAAAAGTATAAACAGGAGAAAAACAGGATGGAGGGAAATATACAGTTAGTAATCATAACTGTGAATGTATATGGGATGAACTTTCCCATAAAACAGAAGCAGATAGCAGAGTATATTAAAAACTAGAATCCTACAATATGTTGTTTACAAGAAACACATATGAAGCTGATACACAGAGAGTAAAGGTAAAAGGCTGGAGCAGAATATATTATGCTATAGCTGAAGTAAAAAAAAGCAAGGGCAGCAATCCTGATCTCAGACATAGCAAAAGCAAAAATAGATCTAATCAAAAGAGACAAGGAAGGAAACTACATCCTAATAAAAGGTACCATAGACAATGAAGTAATATCAATACTAAACATATATGCACCAAGTGGTATAGCATCCAAATTCTTAGAGGAGAAGTTAAGTGAGTTACAGGAAGAAATAGACAACAGAATTATACCAGTGAGAGACCTCAACCTCCCCCTCTCAGAACGAGATAAATCTAACCATAAAATAAACAAGAAGCTAAGAAGATGAATAGAGTTTTTAAAAACTTAGATATAATAGACCTCTGGAGAAAACTGGAAAAAGGAGTGGGGATAGAAGGGAACAGACCTTTTTTTCAGTGGTACATGACACCTACACAAAAAAATGACCATGTCTTAGGACATAAAAACCTCACAATCAAATGCAGAAAGGCAGAAATATTAAATACATACTTTTCAGAACATGATGCAACAAAAATTGTGTGGAATAAAGGGCCATGGAAAGACAGGCTAAAAATTAATTGGAAACTAAATGATCTAATCCTAAAGAATGAGTGGATCTAACAACAAATTATAGAAACAATCGATAATTTCATCAAAGAGAGTGACAATAATGAGACAACATATCAAAACTTATGGGATGTGGATAGAGCACCAGCCCTGAAGTCAGGAAGACCTGAGTTCAAATCTGGCCTCAGACCAAACACATGACACTTACTAGCTGTGTGACCCTGGGCAAGTCACTTAACCCCAACTGCCAAAAAACAAAAACAAAAAACAAAAAACAAAAAAAAAAAAACTTACAGGATACAGCCAAAGCAGTTCTTATGGAAAATTTTATATCTCTAAATGCTTACATGAATAGAATAGAGAAAGAGATCAATGAACTGGGCATGCAACTAAAAAAGCTAGAAAAAGAACAAATTAAAAATCCCCAATTAAATACCAAATTAGAAATTCTAAAAATCAAATGAGATTAATAAAATTGAAAGAAAACTATTGAATTAATAAATAAAAATAGGAGCTGGTTTTATAGGAAAAAACAATAAAACAGATAAACCTTTGGTCAATTTGATTAAAAAAAAGGAAGAAGGAAATCAAATTACCAGTATCAAAAATGAAAAGGGTGAATTCACCACCAATGAAGAAGATATTAAAGCAATAATTAGGAGCTATTTTGTCCAACTGTATGCCAATAAATCTGACAATCTAAGTGAAATGGATGATTATTTACAAAAATATAAATTGCCTAGATTAACAGAAGAAGAAATAAATTACTTAACCCCATTTTAGAAAAAGAAATTGAACAAGCTATCAATGAACTACCTAAGAAAAAATCTCCAGAGCCAGAAGGATTCACAAGTTAATTCTACCAAACATTTAAAGAACAATTAATTACAACACTATATGAACTATTTGGAAAAATAGGTGAAGGAGTCCTACCAAATTATTCCTTTTATGACATAAAGAGCCAAAACAGAGAAAGAAAATTATAGAGCAATTTCCCTAATGAATATTGATACAAAAAATTTAAATAAAATATTAGCAAAGAGATTACAACAACTTATCTCAAGGATAATACACTATGACGAGGTAGGATTTATACCAGGAATGCAGGGCTGGTTCAATACTGGGAAAACTATCAGCATAATTGACCATATTAATAACAAAACTAACAGAAATCACATGATTATCTCAAGATATGCAGAAAAAAGGGCAGCTAGGTGGTGCAGTGGATTGAGCACCGGCTCTGGAGTCAGGAGGACCTGAGTTCAAATCTGGACTCAGACACATAACACTCACTAGCTGTGTGACTCTGGGCAAGTCACTTAACCCCAATTGTCTCACCAAAAAAAAAAAAAATGCAGAAAAATCTTTTCACAAAATACAGCTCCCATTCCTATTAAAAACACTAGAGAGCATAGGAATAAATGGAGTCTTCCTTAAAATGATGAGAAGCATCTATCTAAAACCATTAGCAAGCTTTGTATATTAGAGGAGATAAGCTAGAAGCATTCCCAGTAAGATCAGAGGTGAAACAAAGATACTCATTATTCAATATTGTACTAGAAATGTTAGTTTCAGCAATAAGATCAGAAAAAGAAATTGAAGGAATTAGAATAGACAATGAAGAAACGAAACTATCCCTCTTTGCTGATGATATGATGGTATACTTAGAGAATCCTAGAGAATCACCTAAAAAACTTCTTGAAACAATTAACAACTTTAGTAAAGTTGCAGGATATAAAATAAACCCACACAAATCATCAGCATTTCTACATTACCAACAAAGCCCAACAGCAAGAGACAGAAAGAGAAATTCCATTTAAAATAACTGTAGACAATATAAAATATTTGGGAGTCTACCTGCCAAGACAAACCCAGGGACTATATGAACACAATTACAAAACACTTCAAACAAATAAAGTCTCATATAAACAACTGGAAAAATATCAATTGCTCATGGGTAGGCTGAGCTAATATAATAAAAATGACAATTGTACCTGAATTAATTTACTTACTCAGTGCCATACCAATCAAACTACCAAAAATTTATTTTATAGAGCTAGACAAAATAACAAAATTCATCTGGAAGAATAAAAGGTCAGGAATATCAGGGGAATTAATGAAAAAAAAAAAAGCAAAAGAATGTGGCCTACTTGCACCAGATCTAAAACTATATTATAAAATGGCAATCATCAAAACTACTTGGCACTAGCTAAGAAACAGAGTAAATGACTATAGTACTGTTTGATAAACCTAAAGACTCCAGCTTCTGGGATAAGAATTCATTATTTGACAAAAACTGCTGGGAAAACTGGAAAATGGTATGGCAGGAACTAGGCATAGACCATCATCTCATACCTTATGATACCAAGATAAGGTCAAAATGGGTACAAGATTTAGACATAAAGGATGATACCATAAGCAAATCAGGAGAGCAAGGAATAGTTTACCTGTCAGATCTATGGAGACAGAAAGAATTTATGACCATACAAGAGACAGAGAACATTATGAAATGCAAAACAGATAACTCTGATCAAATGATATTAAAAGGTTTTGCACAAACAAAACCAATGCAACCAAGATAAGAAGGAAAGCAGGAAAGTGGGAAACAATTTTTACAGCCAGTATTTCTAATAAGGGCCTCATTTCTAAAATATAGAAAGAACTGAATCAGATTTATAATATAAGTCATTCCCCAATTAATAAATGGTCAAAAGATATGAACAGGTAGTTTTCAGAAAAAGAAATTAAAGCTATCTATAGTCACATGGAAAAATGCTCTAAATCACTATTAATTCAAAAAATACAAATTAAAACAACTCTGAGGTACCACATCACACCTATCAGCTTGGCTAATATGATAAAAAAGGAAAATGATAAATGTTGGGGAAGATGTGGGAAAACTGGAACACTAATACATCGTTGGTGGAGTTGTGAACTGATCCAACCATTCTGGAGAGCAATTTGGAACTATGCCCAAAAGGCTATAAAGCTGTGCACACCCTTTGATCAAGCAATACCACTACTAGGTCTGTATTCCAAAATGATCATAAAAAAAGGAAAAAGATTCACATGTACAAAAATATTTGTAGCAGCTCTTCTTGTGGTGGCAAAGAATCAGAAATTGAGGCCTTGCCCATCAACTGCGGAATGACTGAACAAGATTCATGATGGAAAATGCTATCCACATCCAAAGAATGAACTATGGCATCTGAATGCAGATCGAATCACGCTATTTTCTCTCTTTTTTTTATTCTTTCTCATGGTTTTTCCCTTTTGTTCTGATTCTTCTTTCACAACATGACTAATGTGGAAATACATTTACTTTGATTGTACATAAGCCCAAACTTTTAAGACCATAATGAAAATAACTGCAGTTTATGTCCTAACATTTGCTGGAAAGGATTAGGAGGGTAGAAAATTCTACAAAGAGTTTGAGAAGATTCTCCAAACTAATTTAACATATTCCTGGGCAGGTAAAGACAGAAAAAAAAGTAGTAAATGAGATTCAGGATCATAATACTCAAGAGGCCAAAGACTTGTAAGCTGCACAGAAGTCCTATGCCTATATATCCAGAATACTTCCATCAAAAAGAGAAATGGGAATTTCTGGAAATGGCAAGTCCTAAATAAAACAAAAATCAAATTACTGGTTTCACAGAACCTCAGTCTTTAAAGGGACCTTACAGGATATATAGTTTAATAAGTAGCAAATTAAGAATCTCTTCTTCTCAGAGGGCCTGAGTTCAAATCCCCTATCTGATGCTTTAAACTTGTGTGATCTTGAGCAAGTAACTTGAACCTCCATGGAATTCTGTTTTTTCCATCTGTAAGATGAGCTTTTTTTCAAAAATTTTCAAGCACATGATATGAAGCCCATCCAAAAAAAACCCCCCAGATCACTCCATGATTATTTAGAAGTGAAACATGAAGTTTAAACCAACATGAAAAAAGGAAAAATTTTGTCAGCGTTTCTATAGCAAGCTATTTTATGTATGAGAATGCACACGTTTGGATTCTAATGTCTAAGAGACAGTACTGAATAAGTCACAGGAAGAAAAGTTGGAAGCTACCAAATATATATACAAGGAAAAGATAATTTTGAGGGCACTGAAGGATTAATTTTCAAAATATTTGAAGAGGGAAGATAAGACATTTGATGATCAACAAGAATTAAAAGATGACATTACTACTGAAAAAGGCAACAAAGAAAATCAATAACTACTGAACTATATGTCTATTTTCTCATCTCTATAAATTCTTGAGTGCTATTTACTCACATAATTGATAGTTTTAATGAAAACATGAAGGAAACTAACAGGGTTTTGCTAGCTTTCTTTCTATAACAGCACACATCTTCATAGCTAACATATCTGACTAAAAAATAGAAAGAATATAAGATCCAGCCCTGGTTTGAGTTTTTGTTTTACTATAAAAATGTATTTGACTCAGGGCAAAATTCAGCATTAACCACTCTTCTAACAAAGCATCTCCCATACATATGTTAAGGTTGTACTCTCTAATAGACATAACAATTCTCTAGTTATCAACTTCAAGTAAAACATGTAAGAGGGAAATGCATGCTTTCCAAAAGTATTTGCCTCTGTCATGAAGGTAATCCTGTGCATTTAAAAAAAAAAAAAAAATGGACGCGGAATATCCTATAGCTGATCTGATCTTTCAGTTACTTTTGTTTGCAGATTACCCTGGTTACTGACTGCATTAAGTCCTGAAATAATACACTGAGCTTCCTTAATGAGATTTACTACCATTGAAAAGTTTAGTTTAAAAAGCCATACAGAAAACATAAAGTAGCTCAAGATTGCTGATAGACCAGACCATAACATGCAGTTATATGAAATGTCTGAGTAAAACAGAAAAGAAAAAACAAAAAGGCAATTTTGTTACTTATTAAATTTAATATATAATTTTAAAAACCATCAATGAAATTTATTTCATATATATGCATATATATGTAATACTTTATCTTTGGGTTTGAATGTGTTTAAAAATTTTTTTTTAAAAAGGCAAGGAGCTATGGACATAGAATATGCCATACACTGTTGATAAAGATGTAAGAGGAAATGACTGTGGTGCAAGAACCAAAGGCAACAAAACTTTTTTTAAAAAGCATGATAAAAATTGTTTTTATTAAAAATCCACTGAGATGATCCATTAGTATAGAAATCTTGGATAGACACTCTAGTTGAACAATAATCTGGATATGGAATAGAATGGGAGTTAGAAAGCAGGATGGTGCTTGAGAAACTACATAGTGCTTTCAATGATACTAAGAAACTATGTCAAACAAAAAACCTATAAAATACCAATTTTTTTTGGTACTACTATGGTTCCAAATCATGCAACATCATAATCGGCAAAGAATCAAAAGATACGTTACAAAAACATCGGGGTGCTTTTAACATATGACTTATGAACAGGAAGAGAAACAAATCATCCAGATATATAATCTGGAAAGTAGGTAGTTTGGTTATGTATTAAGATCAAAGAATAACATATGCAACCCACAGGCTACACTGGTACTCATATAAAGTTAAAAACATGAATGACTGTTTCTATCATCTTGGGCAGATCTTCTGAAGGACTTGTGAGAGGTCCCAGATGGGTTATGATGAGCACTACAGGAAGAAACACCTTCATCAGTGTGATGACCAAACCATTAACATAGGAAGTATGAAAGTCAACTTATCTGAAATAAATTACCTCTTAAAAACTGAAAGATAACTTCTCTCCTTTAAAGAGATGAATGTGTATCATTGTGTCAAATATAGCAACACATTAATAAAATGAAGACTATATAAAGATAAATTGGTATAGAATTATAAGTAACTTACCACCCTCTTTAAGTATATGACAATAGAATTCTCCAGGATTATATAACATACAAACCATAACATTTACAGTTTCATTAACAGCTAGTTCAACCCAAGTCCATTCAAATTTGTTCACTGTTTCTTCTGCAGTTAAAGGAGCTATGAAGACAAAAAGCAAACTGCTTCAGAATACCAAAAGAAAAAAAAACACCAAATATTTAGTATTTTATATCTATTATGAATCTATGTTTTATTTTAATGTTATGGTTATTTGTACATACTTTTTTTTCCTTTTTTTTCTAGGACTTTAAGCTCTTTGAAAGTAAGGACCATGGTAACAGTTATTTTTATATATCCCTTACAACTTGGCATGCCTTACACATAGATGCTATTGAGATATATCAGAATTTATGTTGTTTGTATATTGAGGGGAAAAGGAGCAAAGAAAGAAGACAACACCAGTGAGAACAGGAGGAAGAGTAGGAGACTCCAGAAGTCACAGAGGTTCTCCTTCATCAGAGGTCTGGGAAGAAAAGCTAGACAGCCTGCTCCTAACAAGACTAATAGACCATATAAGCAGCTTAAGTGAGGATTACATGGAGCATGGTAGCATAGGACTTGGAAGTCAGAGAAACCTAGATTAAAAATCCCACCTCAGACACTAGCTATGTAGTCATTTAATATCTGTGGCATCAGTTTCCTTATCAATGACTTCTAAGGCCCTTTTCTACTCTAAAGTATTTTGTGATCAGGCATTAAACGATTTACCCAAGGTTACTTACAGTTAATCAAGTGTCCAGCAGGACTCACACTCCTGGGTTCCTGACTTGAAGCTCAGGATTCTGTTCAATATGTCATATTATCTATTTCTGATTGTCAACTGGCTGTTGTTTTGTTGAGTTGTTTCATTTGTGTCCAACTCTCTGTGATCCCATTTGGGGTTTTCTTGGCAAAGATACTTCAGTGCTTTGCCATTTTCTTCTCCAGCTCATTTTTACAGATAAGGAAATAAAGGCTTAAGTGTCTTGCTCAGGGTCACATAGCTAGTAAGGGTATGAAGGTGGATTTGAGCTCTGGTCCTCCTGATTCCAGGACCAGCGCTCTATGCACTGTGCCACCTAGCTGCTTCAATTGGATGTTACCTAAACACTAAGTTTGGCCCTTGGTCTTCTAATGGTAACTTTGGATCTGTCAACAAAATGTGTCCCTATCCATTCTTTTACTCCGTTTTAAAACCCACATTACCTCCCTTTAACAAGATAGTCTTTCAAAGACAGCCTCTCTACATGCACCCTTGATCTCAATTCCCTCCCTTCTTCAGAATTTTCCCTCCATCATTCCCCTCTTGCTTTTTTTAAAATATCAATCTCTTTCATTTCTGTGGAGATAACTTAGACTCATATATTCAGTCCCAGTCTCCTTCCTGACTCTGGTCTTGCATCCTCAACTGTGCATTAGACATTTCAAATTAGATGAACCACAGATATCTCAAATTCAATAACTTGGTCATCTTGGAACTTTGTTATTTTTGTCAAGGGTGCTACCATTATTCCAGTAATCCAGATCGGCAACTTCAGCATTATGCTCAACTCAAGTATATCTCACCCCATATGCCCAAAAGGTTGCCAAACCTTGTTTCTATTCCCCACCCCCAGCATCATTTTTACCTGAATCCTTCTCATTCATTATTCATACAACCACCACCTTAGTTCAAACCTGTATTGTCTGAACAATTGCAAAAGCTTCCTAATTGACCTCCCTGACTCAAATCTCTCCCCATTTCAATCCAGCTTCCACACAGCTGCCAGTAATATTCCTTCTTTAACTTTATTTATTCCCAATAACTCAATTTTATTTTAAGTTCCAAAGTCTCTCTTTTCTCCCTCCCCTACTCATCAAGGAAGAAAAACAAAATATCCTAAAAAATATGTACAGTCATGCAAAACAAATTTCTTCATTTGTCATGTCCAAAATTAAACAGAAAAAGATAGAGAGTTATGCTTCAATCTGTACTCTGAGCCTATTGGCTATGTGGAAGAGGGCAGCACGTTTTATCATAAGTCATTTGGAATCATGGTTGGTCATTATGCTGATCAGTTATTAAGTCTTTTAAAGTTGATGATCTTTATAATACTGTTGTTACTATAAAAAGTGTTCTCCTGGTTCTGCTCACTTCACTATATATCACTTAATACAACTCTTTCTAGGATTTTTCCAAAGTAATTTTCTTTATGGGTCAGACCATGTCACTCCTCTGCTCTAACTCCAGTGGCTCCCTACTGAAGAACTGGCTGTAATTCACATTATTCATGTAACATGACATGTAATTAATACTAATATCAAATATAATAAACTCCTCTGGCATTGAAACCCTTCAAAATTTGGCCTCATCCAAATGGCAGAGGTAGAATAAGGTAAATTATTTCACATAAAAGAGGCAAGGAAAAGCTTTTACAGTGGAGGGGAAGAGGGGGGAGGTGAGGGGAAGCAAGTGTACCTTACTCTCATTAAAAACGGCTCAAAGAAGGAATAACATACATACTCAATTGGGTATAGAAATCTGTCTTACCCTACAAGAAAGTAAGAGGGGAAGGATTTGATAAGAGAAGGGGAGGTATGACAGGGAGGGCAGATTGAGGGTGGGGTAGTCAGAAGCAAAACACTTTTGAGGAGGGACAAGGTGAAAAGAGAGAGAGAATAGAATAAATGGGGGAGGGGGAAATCGGATGGAGGGAAATACAATTAGTAATAGTAACTATGAAAAAAATTTTGAAGCAGGCCTCATTTCTCAAACATAGAGAACTGAGTCAAATTTATAAAAATAAGACCCATTCCCCAATTGATAAATGATCAAAAGATATGATCAGGTCATATATCTACAGCCATATGAAAAAATACTCTAACTCACTACTGATTGGAGAAATGCAAATTAAAACAATTCTGAGGTGCTACCTCATACCTATGAGATTGGCTAACAGGGCAGAAAAGGTAAATGACAAATGTTGGAAGGGATGTGGGACATTAATGTACTGTTGCTGGAGTTGTGAACTGATTCAACCATCCTGTAGAGCAATTTGGAACTATGCCCAAAGGGCTATAAAAACCACACATACCCTTTGACTTAGCAATACCACTACTAGGTCTGTATTCCAAAAGAGATTAAAAAAAAAAACAAAAAGGAAAAAGATTTATATGTACAAAAATATCTATAGCAGCTCATTTCTGGGGGCAAAGAATTAGAAATTGAGGGGATGTCCATCAATTGGGGAATGGCTGAACAAGTTGTGGTATAAAATTATGATGAAATACTATTGTACTATAAGAAATAATGAGTAGGATGCTCTCAGAAAAATCTGGAAGGACTTGCATGAGCTGATGCAAAGTGCAATGTACTGTGTACAAAGTAACTGCAATATTTTAAGTTAGTTATTCTCAGCAACACAATGATCCAAGACAATCCTGAAGGACTTATGATGAAATGCTATCCATCCCCAGAGAAAGAACTAATGGTGTCTGAATACAGATTGAAGCATACTTTTTTTTAACTTTATTTTTCTTGATTTTGTTTTTTGTTTATGTTTTCTTTCACAACATGACTATTATGGATATGTTTTAAATGACTACACATGTATAACCTATGTTGAACTACTTGCCCTCTCAATGATGGGGGGAGGAGGAAGGGGGAGAATTCGGAACTCAAAGTTTTACAAACGAATGTTAAAAATTGTTTTTACGTGCAACTACAGAAAATTTAATTAATTAAAAAAAAAACTTGACCTCATCCTACCCTTCCAGTTTCATTACATGTTACTCCTTTCCTGCTATTCTTTTTACTGGCTGTGCCTCACGCCTGGAACACTCTCTCTTTGTGGCCTTAACCTGGCAGAATCCCTTACGTCCTTCAAGACTCAGATCAAGCATCACTTTCTTTATGAAACCTTTACTGATCTCTGAAGTTACTAGTACTCTCCCAAAATTACCTTTTACTTATTTTGTATTAATTCTGTCTGTATTTACAATGTTCGTGTCTTTCCCAGTAGAATGTAAGTTCCTTGAAGACAAGGACTGGTCTATTATTTATTTATTTTTAGGCAATTGGGGTTAAGTGACTTGCCCAGGGTCACACAGATAGTGTCAAATGTTTTGGTCTGAGACCGGATTTGAACTCAAGTCCTCCTGACTTCAGGGTCGGTGCTCTATCCACCGTGCCACCTAGCTGCCCCTGGACTGGCCTATATTTGCCTGGTATCCCCAATGCCAGGCAAATAACAAGGGCTTCCAACTTGATATTTAAAAGAACTCTATTGTTACTGCTCTTATCAGTCTACCTATACTGTTAATGAACCAAGTTATCAGTCACGTATGTTCACAGTTTTATTCATGTCTTTTATTGAACTTAGACCACTTCCCATTTAGTACTCTACTACATATGCTATTAGAGTTGCTAATCGAACATTTACTTACCACTAATTTCTCGCAAGTCACTGGATGTATCTGTTGTCAACATCTTGCTTTCTCCTACAGCAAAGCCAGCTTCGATGAGGATTTTAGAAACATTGATGCTGGGTTTAACCGACTTATTTATAAGCTCCACTACAGAACTATTTTCCTTCTTGTCTACAACTTTCACCATAATCATCTTATTTCGTGTTAATTTTTTCATGAGACAAATTGCCTCCGGAGACCAGATTCCTGATGATGGCTTCACTCCTTAAAATAGTATTTTTAAAACATTACTTATATTTCTCACAGCAACAACTCAACAACAGAAGCTTTCAAAATAAAATAAAATATATTAAGTAATGAGTAAAATACTTTTATGGAAATTAAAGTATGAATTCCCAACTATTCCTTTCAAATCACCTTCTTTTAAATTATGGGCAAAATTCATCCCTTTACAGAAATTATAGTATAAATCTTACATCCCCTCTTCTAATCTTCTTAACTGCCAAGAAAAAGCAATACCCTTTCCATTCTAACTGCAGCACCTTTACTTTGGGATTTAATCTATAAACTACCATATGGTAATTTTTAGTCTGAACCCTAAGATGTTATAAAATGTTAGCTACTATTATTATTATAAGTACTTCATACCTGCCAAGATACACTTTATGGCCTGCATTGGCAATTCCAATAATCTTGGTGCCATGGGACAAAGTCTATTCAATTTAAGGATTTCAAAATTCCCATAATCAACGTAGCCAACTAAAGCAGACTCTTCAGAAGCATATGCCAGAACTGAGGCACGGTACCACTGATTATCCTCTGGAAAATGCAGACATATGTAAGTGAGAACCAAAATGATTTTCTAACATTTATGTTAACACATCTATTTAATATTAAATATATTTTAAGCAATCTGGAAATCTGTTTTAACAATAGTAGCACATCTCTTCTTTAGCCACCACTTGCTAAAATTTAGTATTTTGCCAAGATGTCATGAAGTACTTTCATTTCAGAGGATATACTAACGTTGTTATGTATCAATTCCTTAAGATCAATCAATTAACAATTCTTTACTACATACTCACAATGTGCCCAATAGAACTTCATTTTGGTGGTAACTATTATAACAATTTATGTCACAAAAATAAAGAACTCTGCAATAGAAAAATTACGTGTCTTTCTCTATTCAGATGCCCCCAAGAAAAAAATGGTTCAAAGAAATCATTCTGACTCTCAAGGCCATCACTCAATTGTTCTGTTCCTGGCATTTTCTCTGAACATTCCCCATGCCTGGATCTCTGTCCTTCCTCACCTCTGACCTTTGTTCAACTCCCACTTTCAACAAGAAGTTTTTACCTCGGAGTCTTCCCTTTGAGATCACCCCTAATTTATCCAATATATATCTGGTTTGTACAGTTTGTCTGCTTATTGTCTCCTCTATCAGAGTGTGAGCTTTTTGAGAGTAAGGACTATTTTCTGACCTTTACATTCCCAATGTTCAGCACAATGCCAGACACAGAGTAGGCACTTAATAATGCCTGCTGTCTTGGCTGACTTTAGAAAGGTTAAAAATAAAAATAAACATCCAAGACATATCTATGATGTAGTAAGTTTTACAGAGTACAGACTGTGAGTCCTTTGTTAGAAGAAATTGTTGTGAGGAAACTCACAAGTAGTACAGGTAGCATCTTGGAGAGTTGCCTAGATTAACCAAAGTTGAGTGACTTACCTAGAGTTATGGCCAGTGAAAGCAAGACTTGTGATACAAGTTTTCCTAACTCTGAGGCCAGTTTTCTATTCAGTAAACTTCACTGCTTCTGCTGTACAACAGTACAGTATTGAAAAGCCTAAGGTTAATAATTCATTTTTTTTTGACATCTCAGAAAAGTTCATAATTCTATAACCATTAAAATTTTACTTCATACTAAAGATTGATTACTTTTTTGAAAATTTAAATTTTTTTTTTATCAATTATATGTAAAACAATTTTTAACAGTTTTTTAAAATTTTGAGTTCCAAATTCTCTCCCTCTCCTTTCATGACCCTCCTTGAGAAGGCAAGCAATTTGCTATAGACTATACATGCACAGTCATGTAAAACATTTCCGTATTAGCCATGCTGCAATAGAAAACTGACCAAATAACCCCCAAAAAATTAGTTTAAAAAAAAAAAAGTATGTTTTGATCTCTGCATTCAGACTCCATCAATTCTCTCTCTGGAGGTGGATAGCACCTTTCATCCTAAGTCCTTCAGAATTGTCTTGGATCATTTACTGCTGATAATAGTTTAGTCATTCACACTGATCACATCATACAATACTGCTGCTACTGTGTACAATGTTCTCCTGGTTCTGTTCACTTCACTCTGCATCAATTCATTTAAGTTTTCTCAGCACTGTGATCATCATTTTTATCCCCTCAACTTACAATTCTTTGCCACCACAAAAAGAGCTGCTATAAATATTTCATATAGTCTAGGTCCTTTTCCTTTTATCTATCTAGGATACAGACCTAGTAGTGGTATTGCTGGGTCAAAGGCTATGCACAGTTTTATAACCCTTTGGCCATAGTTCCAAATTGTTCAAAATCGCTGGCCCAGTTCACAGCTCAACCAACAGGGCATTAGTATACCTATTTCTCCACATCCCCCTCCAGCATTTGCCATTTTCCTTTTCTGTTTTATTAGCCCATCTCACAGCTGTGAAGTGGTATGTCAGAGCTATTTTAATTTGCATTTCTCTAACAGCTAGGTAGAGCATTTTTTCAAATTACTATATACAGCTTTGTTTCTTCAACAGAAAACTGCCTGTTCATAATCTTTGATCATTTAGCAATTAGGGAATTACTCATATTCTTATAAATTAGACTCAGTTCTCTATATACTTGAGAAATAAGGCCTTAATCAGAGAAACTTGCTGTAAAACACCCTTCCCCTCCAGTTTTCTCCTTTCCTTCCAATCTTGGCAGCATTGGTTTTGTTTGTGCAAAACCTTTTTAATTCAATACAATAAAAAAATTATCCATTTTACATCGCATAATGCTATGTTGTTTGGTCCTAAGTTCTTCCCTTATCTACAGATTTGACAGGTAAACTATTCCATGTTCCCCTAATTTGCCCATGTTATCACCCTTTATGTCTAAGTTAGACCTTATCTTCGTATACGGTGTGAAATATTGTTCTACACCTAGTTTCTGCCAAACGTTTCCAGGTTTCCAATCAATTTTTGTCAAACAGTTAGTTCTTGTCCTAAAAGCTTAGATCTTTGGGTTTATCAAACACTAGTAGATTACTATGATCATTTACTACTGTGTATTGTGTACCTAATCTATTCCACTATTCACTGTTCTATTTCTTAGCCAGTACCAGTCTGTTTTAATGATTACCACTGTATAAAACATTTTAAGATCTGATATTGGTAAGTCACCTTCCTTCACATTTTTTTTCATTAATTCTTTTGATATTCTTGACTTTGGTTCTTCCAAATGAATCTGATTATTTTTTATAGATCTATAAAATAAATTTTGGTAGTTTGGTATGACACTGAATAAGTAAATTAATTTAGGTAGAATTATATTTTTTATTATATTGGTTTGGCCTATCCATGAGCAATTAATATTTTTCCAATTGTTTGGATCTGACTTTATTTGTATAAAGTGTTCTGTAATTATGTTTGTTAGTTCCTGAGTCTGCCTTCGCAAACAGACTCCCAAGTATTTTATATTGTCTACATTTTTAACAGAATTTGTCTTTCTATCTCTTGCTGCTGGACTTCATAGGTAAAATACAGAAATGCTGATGGTTTATGTGGGTTTGTTTTATATCCTGCAACTCTGCTAGAAGTTGTTAATTATTCCAACTAGTTTTTCAGTTGATTCTCTAGCATTCTCCAAGTATACTATCTTATCATCTGCAAAGAGTGATAGTTTTGTTTCCTCACTGCCTATTCTAATTCCTTCAATTTCTTTTTCTTCTCTTATTGCTATAGCTACTGGTATGATATTTAATAATAGTGGTGATGATGCACATCCTTGATTCACCCCTGATCCTACTGGGAAGGCTTTTGACTTATCCCCATTACAGATAATACTTGCTGATGGTTTTAGATTAATAATTATTTTAAGGAAAATTTCATTTATTCCTATGTTCTCTGGTATTTTTAATAGGAATGGGTGTTGTATTTTGTCAAAAGCTTCTGTATCTATTGAGATAATCATATGATTTTTTGTTGATTTTGTTGTTGATATGGTCAATTATGCTGATAGTTTTCCTAATACTGAACCAGTTCTACATTCTTGCAATAAATCCCAGCTAGTTACAGTGTATGATCCTTGTGATACACTGCTGTATTCTCCTTGCTAGTATTTTATTTAAAAATTTTTGCATCAATATTCATTAGGGAAATAGATCCATAGTTTTCTTTTTCTGTTTTCACTCTTCCTGGTTTAAGTATCAGCACCATATTTGTGTTGTAAAAGGAATTTGGTAGGACTTCTTGTTTACCAACTTTTTCAAATAGTTTATACAATCTTTGAATTAATTGTTCTACCAAATATTTCAAGAATTCACTTCTGAATCCATCTGATCCTGGTGATTTTTTTCTTAAGGGGAATTACTGAAAGCTTATTTAATTTTTTTTCTAAGATAAGTTTACTTAAGTATTTTGTCTTCTGTTAACTGGGCAAGTTACATATTTGTAAATATTCATCCATTTCACTTAGACTGTTCGACTTTATTGGCGTATATTTTGGCAAAATAGTTCCTAATAATTACTTTAATTTCATCTTTATTTGGTGGTGAATTCATCCTTTTCATCTTTGATACTTGTAAACTGGGGTTTTTCTGTTTTATTTTTTAATCAAAATAACCAGTTCGTCCAAGATTCTATCAGTTAAGGAAAGGTGCGATCACTGTTCTCCTGGCCTGTGCTCTGCTATGTGAACAACCACAAGCACTCTTTGAAACCCTAAACCTGACAACAGGACCCCAACTCTTTTGTGAGTAACCACAAGCACTATTCTCCACTATGAAACTGTAACTAGGGCCCCTGCTCCTTTATGGCCATAAGTGCTAGTGGGCTTATGTTCCTTTTTGCCCTAAGACTGAAACTTAGAACTGTGTATTGTCAATGCAACAGGGTCCTATATCCAGTGCTAGCAAAGGATCTTCTGTTATCTCCTGATTAGTTGTCTGACTCACTTATAGTATGCAGGCTGAGAGCTCCTGCTACTGCCACCACTGAACTGCCTTCAAAGACTGCTGCTGGCTTGCCAGGGCACAACCTGCACTGAACTACGCTCTAGGCCTTACCACCACCCCGGGTAGAACTTTCCTGCCAATCTCTTACATTGTGCTGGGCTGTAAAATTGTTTCAACTCAACCTTTTGTTTGTTCTGCCACTCCAGAGTTAGATTTGAAGTGTTTAATTTTAAAGCTGCTTGGAGGATAAGTTGGGAGTGCTCAGGTGGGTTCCTACCTTTACTCTGTCATCTTGGCTCTGCCTTGATTGCTTTTTTTTTTTTAAACAGAATTGATTAATTTGATAATTCAGCTTTTGCTGTTGCTAATACTTGGTGCAAATTGTGAAAAATTTATTTTTGTTGCTCTTAATTTGTAATTAATCTTTAATTTGTAATCAGTCCTAATTACAACAGTTCACTTGAAAAGAAAATGGATAATTTTATTGAAAATCCGCAATGGCAGTGGGCTAAGGCATATTGATGCAAACGAAATGATCAAATGTAATCAAATGCAATCAAACGTAACAGAATTGGCATTATAATTTTCTCTTACCTGAGAACTGTGCACAACAGATATCTCCAATGGCTGGATAAAAGTCAGATTGGGTAGACATTTTATTACAGTACTCACTGAGAGATAATTGAAGTTCAGCAAGCTGGCCTGCAGACAGAAAGTATGTTTTTATTTTTTTTTTTTTGCAAGGCAATCAGGGTTTAGAGACTTGCCCAGGGTCACACAGCTAGTAAGTATAAAGTGTCTGAGATCACATTTGAACTCAGGTCCTCCTGACTTCAAGGCCAATGCTCTATCCACTGCCCCATTTAGCTGCTCCTCAGAAAGTATGTTTTTAAAAATACAAATATCCATTTGTAAATCTGTAAAAATACACATGAAGAAATACACAAGGGGAAGAGTGCTGACATTCTTCAACTAGTGGGTAAAATGAAAATTACTTACGGCCACTTTGTAGCTGTTGACAAAAGAAGTCTTCTGGAGTTTGAATATGGGCAACGACACCACAAAATTCATCTCCAACATCTAGGGATAACACTTTTGGAATCAGATTACTTTTACACTCAGCCAGTGTTTTATCTTTGCTTGTTTTTTCTCCAGGATCTTCAAAATCACCTTCCCAGAAAATTCAAAGAACAAACATTTAGGATTAATTAAAATTATAATAACAAAAACCTATAAATGTATTTTAGTCACTTATATAAGGAGACAATATTCTTAAGAAAGATAAATTTTTATGATGATTCATTTATTCCATTATCTGAGTGGCTTCCATTTGCAAACAACTTGTAGGTACTATTCCATTAATTTAATACATGTATTTTAACCATAGCTACAAAAATTAAATGAAAGTCCTAAACCTGACCCTTTATAATATTTATCAGTTATATAGAATCAGCATATTATAAGGGGAATATTTAGTTAAACCAGAGAAGTACAGATTAAAAATTACAACACAAAACTGGCAAACCAGAAACAATTTTCTTCCAAAGGATAGTGCGGGAGAAGAATCAGGAGACTGAATTAAAATCCTCCACACTCAATTTTCAGCTCTGCTTGGTTTGAACTGCAAGAACATGATTCCTTTGTGCCAGGTACCTCCTAGAACTAATCCCCTCCTGCCCTTTCCAGCCTCCTTTTGTGTGTTGTTTTTCCCCATTTAGATAGGAAGCTCCTTGAAGACAGGGACTCTCTTATTTGTATTCCCAGTGCCCAGTACAGTACTTGGCATATAGAAGGTACTTAATAACAGTTTATTGAATTGAAAATCCATGTTTTGATATTTATGACCAAGGAAAAGTAACAACCTCTCTGAATCCTATATCCCTTAACCTCTCTGAATCCTATATCCCTTATTTTTTTAAGTATAACTATTTTCAACACCTCTTACATAGGGCTGTTATGACGAAAGCACTTTGTAAACATTAAAAGCACTATGGAAATGTCCATTCTTATTTTAAATAGTGTGGGTCTACTGAAGGAGTCTGGCCTTGGAATCTAGGGGGACTGGTTGTTGAAGTCCTGCCTCTGGTCACTTAGCCTCCTCTCAGCACCCTGGCCAACTGTCTAAGACTGAATTACACATGAACTGCTGATGTGCATTAGCAGAAATAGTTTCTGAACCTCATGCCAACAAAAGAAGTCTAGTCTCTCCCCCAAATTATTAAGTATGACCTCATTTAAAACAAAATGAGAAAAAGATGTCTTCACAATTAAATCTAAGAGGGTGACCTAGTATATATGGAACAAGAAACTATATATAAATAGAGGAGAAAAAGCACTAAGAATGAGATTTTATTGTGTAATCTCAAACTTGAATAATTTTTTCCATCTGAAGTCAACATTATTGGTACATAAACATATTTCAACAACATGAATACTCACTTTTATCTGAACTTTGCATCTTGGAATTTTGTCCCTTGGATCTCAAACCATACCCCATTTCCAAAAGTACATGATCTAAATGTTTTCCTATAAGATATAAGCAAGTGATTATTTCTTTGAAAAATATATAATGTCCTTTATCAAATAGTATGGCATAGATTGCATATCTTCAAATATTATTTAACAGTAAACTGGGTGCAAAGAACAGTCATAGACTTGAGGCATTTAATAAATGAAGCTCCTCTGAGCTTAAGGGCATTATGTTTTGGGAGATAGCTAGCTATTTAAAAAATGGGAAATATTGCATAATATAAAAGACATGAACCTTAGAATAGTAATTACTTAACATGCCGAGAAGCTGTGCTCAGTGAGAATTACTGAAAATACAGTAAAATTAAGATTATCAAAAGTGTTCTGAAATGATGTTCAAACATTAATGTTATTATAAAGTATACATACATATCAGTCAAATAGTGGTTAAGTCACTTGACTAGCTAATATTTAAAAAACTTCTATAAAAGTGTACTTTCTAAAAGGCCTGACAAGAGTTACAGCAAATTCTATTTTTTGCTTGTTTGGTTTTTTTTGGAGGCTATTTGGGTAAAATGACTTGCACACAAGCTAGTAAATGACTGAGGACACATTTGAACTCAGGTCCTCTTGACTCTAAATCCCATGCTCTATTCAGTTACAGCAATTTCAATACATATCATATGGATTCAAAATCAGAAATAATATAATTCCAGAAACTAAAAAGGAGATCAGTGTTAAGTATATCATATTAACTGAATTTACTAAATCCCACCATTTCAAATTCATTAAGCTTGAATCAAGGAAAACTAGTTTGAAATTTATCCAGAAGTCTAGAATACAAAGTTCTTAAAAAAATAAAAAAGCCCAATTACTTTTAGGTACTTAATACCTGATTGATACGCTAATGAAATACAAAAAGAGTGTACTGACCAAATTTAAATATCAATTACTTAGGAAAGGAAAGAAATTTTCACAATTTTTTAAAAAGGACTAATATTAAAAATGATTGGGATGAACCTCGTATTTCCTTACCTTCTTCTCAGAATACTTGAAAAACAAATGAGAAAACTGAAATGCTTTAAATTCTACAAAAGGATGGAGAAATAAATTATTTTCTGATCTTACCAGGGCCTGGAAGCAAAACATCAACAGCAAAAGAAATCATTTCCTCTTGTAATATATCAAGAATTTTAAAAGAACAATACTGTTCTACTATTAAGGGTTTAATAGCATTGGTGCAGTCATTATTCCAACTTCCTTCTGCTGGGATTACACTGGCAACAAAGCACTTTATGGCCTGAAAGAGATTAAAGGTATTCTAGATAGAAAGGATGGGCAATAACAACTGATTTTCTTCTTTAAGAACCTATAATGATATTTAAGTTTGTGTTTTACATTCAAGCATTATCTGGAAACCTCAAACTCTTAATTAATAAAACTTTAAAATTCCAGAAAGAAAAAAAACTTTTTATTTCCAATCATTGTACAAATGTGCATTACATGTATGTTTATTTGGAGTTATTTTAGTTTAGAGAAATCATAGGAGTAAATCTTTTTTAAAATCACTTTATTTTATGTCATATGAAACAATTTTTAACTGCAGACTCTAGCTATAGCCTCTGGGATAAAATATAAAACTTCTCTTTTATTTATTTTTAAATAGTACTTTTTTCCAATTACACTGTGAAGGCAATTTTTATCATTCATTTAAAAATTCTTTTGAGTTCCTAAATTTCTCCCTCCCTGTTATCTCCCCCTCCCTAAAACAGTAAGCAATTTGAGATACGTTATTTATGTGCAATTATGTAAAACATACTTCCATATTAGTTATGTAAAACTTCTCTTTTGTGATTTTAAAGCCATTCACAACTTCTCTAGCTTCATTATATAATATTCCATTTTCTGTACACTACAGTCTGACCACTTGTGGAAAGGATGAATAATTTCATAATTTGTACGATAAAATTATATTTAACTAATTTTAAAAAGCAAAATTCCACTGAGAAGTGGAAATAATCCCTCATCTGTAACGAGAACTTTAATAAATCCACACATTTTTAAAGAGGAAAAATACAATATTTACTAACCACCTACTATGTTTCAAGGGATAGAAATACAATGAATCGATCCCTACTCCTAAGGAGAGAGGAAGGAGTTGGGGGGGAAGGAGGAAGGGAGCAGGAAAGGGGAAGGAGAGAAGGGGAAAAAGGAAGAACAGAAACAAAAGTGAGGTTTTCAAAGAGTTTGCATTAATGTTTTACTACTCAAGTGCTAACCTCAGATGCAGTCAAAGGAGAGAACAAACAAAAATAGTATTGCATATGTGAATTCACAATGCAATTAACCTGCATATTAAAGCATTAAAACTAGTCATCCCAAAGCAACACATCTCACACTAACAATTACTAAATTAATTTGGGCATAATCAATCAACATTTATAATTTGTCTTTCAAATATGAACAGGACCTATACATTATGCCATCAAGAAAGCATGCCCCTAAGATAAAGAAACGAGATTGAGTAAATTTTGTCAAGTTACATGCATTTTCAAAATAAAAAAATCCCCACAGATTTGATAAGATTTCATGATTAATATTCTGGAGGGAAAAATATCACTACTAAAACCTGTTCATAGTGCCCCACCGAAAACTGCAGGGAAACCCTGGCTTCCCTAGAATTCAATCTTACACTACTACGAGCTTAAGGCAAAACAAAAATGAAGAAACTCACACAGGGAGGAAAGAGTTCAATATTTTTGTTCAGCTGCTGAATTCGGCTTATTGGAATAACTTCTCCATTTCCATAATCAATATATAACACTTGTGCCTTCTTCTGCTGTACATCAACATCTTGTACTATTACTCTGTTCCAGGTCTACAGGAAAATAAAACACACTGCTTTGTTACAGGATTTCAGAAACTAAGACAAAATTCAATTAATCTATATCTTACACCAATGGAAAGAAATCCTATTATTCTAAGTAGGTATTAAAGAAAAACCTGTTTTTTTTTCTTTTCAAGGAATCCCAAGAAGCCGCTCTAAAAATTTATTACAATTATTGTACATTTTACTATTTACAATGAAATAGTTTATCTGTAATACCATCATGTTTTATGTTTCAACTGAATATGTACAAGTTATTAAAAACGTCACTAACCTACAACTAGCAAATGGTATGAATATGAAAGAGGAAATACTATGAGATTAGAAAATCTATTAAGAGTTAATTTTAAGTCTAAACACTGGTATTCCTGTGGATTATTTAAATGATAAAGTGGTAAAAAAAATGTATACAGTAGTTATACTTATTATTACTGTTTCATTTTAGAGATTACCTGATCCACAGAGTACTTGGCAACACAGATTTCCCCTTTAACAGGCATATATTCTTCTTGAGGCATCATATTCATATATGATTCTTTCAAGCTTGTGGAAAGTTTTCTGATACATTCTAAAACTTCTGAAGAACAGATCTGTACATAAAATTCACCTGGGTGCTTGAATTCAGTAACTGTACCCTTTTTGACAGTAAGAATAAAAGTATGAAATAACTAACATTCAACTGCAACATAAACTTCTTAGAAACATTTTATAAACAAAACATTCAAAGACTATTCAGAATAGATTGCAAATGGAATCTATGTCAATTATTTTATCAATGACATTTAAGTATCATAAATTCACCAAAAACTAACAGTGAAGAAAATAAAGGTGGCTGGGGATATGTAAAAAGGTAACCATTTACAATCCTTTGAAAATGTTTGAACACATTACATAAGTAATTAATACCTTTACTTCCATAGTTTTTCTTAGCTGCAGATTTTGTAAATCGGAAAACATTATTTTCTTAGTACATCCTACTATTTCTGTGGTGGTTCCAAGTTGGTAATCCTGTTTAGAAATAGAAAGTTACTAACTTAAAAAGTTTGACTCTCATGCTATAATGCATGGAGCAAAAATTCCCAGAATCCTTAAAACCAGTTTTACTACTCAGACTTGAGAAATATTAAAAACCTAAAGACCAAAACATACAGTCTTTACTTTCATTCTACTCCTAATATTCAGCAAATACTTTAAGGGAAATATGTGATGTTGCCCAGCCACAAAACATTCCACATTCCTAGCAGATAATTCATTCTGTGCTTACTTTTTAACACATGGAAATGTGTATTAATAGTATCTTAACATGAACTTTTCAGAGGTGGACAAATGCTTCATAATTATATAGGGAGTAAGTAGGTTACAGAAAAGTCTACAATGGAGAGGGGAGGAGTCACAGTGGAACATATTATACAGGTTAAGTAATTTGTTGAGACTAAATTCGTAGCGATTTGTAACGATCTAGCCCATATATTAAGAATTGGCACGAATAGAACTACTGTCTTCCTATATATTTGTTAAAAGGTGAGGAACTCACAGTTGGAGGGCATGCACAAAGAATTACTTTGGAAAGAAGGGAAGGTTAACACCTATCAGACTGGTCAATATGACAAAACAGGAAAATGATAAATGTTGGAGAAGATGTGGGAAAATTGGATTGTTGGTGGAGTTGTGAAATGATCCAATCATTTTGGAGAGCAATTTGGAACTATGCCCAAAGGGCTATAAAAATGTGCATACCCTTTGACCCAGCAATAGCACTTCTAGGGTTATATCCCAAAGAGATCACACAAACGGGAAAAGGACCTACATGTACAAAAATATTCATAGCAGCTCTTTTTGTGGTGGCAAAGAATTGGAAATTGAGGCAATGCCCATCAACTGGGGAATGGCTGAACAAGTTGTAGCATAGGAATGTAATGGAATACTACTGTGCTATAAGAAATGAACAGGCTGACTTCAGAAAAACCTGGAAAGACTTGTATGATCTGATGCTGAGTGAAGCGAGCACAACCAGGAAAACATTGTACACAGTAACAGCCACATTGTGCAATGACTAATATTGATAGACTTAACCCTTCTCAGCAATACAAGGATCTAAGACATCTCCAAAGGCCTCATGATGGAAAATGCTATCCACATATGAAGAAAAAACTATGGAGTTAGAATGCAGATCAAATCATACTATTTGCTATTTTCTTTCTTCTGTTGTGTTTTGTTTCCTCTTTCTGGTGGTTCCTCCTATTGGTTCTAATTCTTACTTACAACATCACTAATGTGAAAATATGTTTAATAGGAATGTATATGTATAGCCTATTATAGATTGCGCGCCATCTTGGGGAGGAAGGTGGGGCAAAATTTAAAACTCAAAAGCTTATAAAAGTGATTGCTGATAATTCAACATAAATTAATTAAAATTTTTAAAAAAGAAGGGAAGATTAGCACAAAAGAGCTTTAAACACATTTTAAAAATGATTTCTGGCAACATTTGGCTCTGTTTTTAATACTGCATATAATGATATACCACTGCTCCAACAAAACAAGTGCTATTAAAAAAGTCAAAAGAATTAAAGTACATTGATTATAATAAAGTTGCTTACTCTCAAATCAGTAAAAACTCTGTTCAAATTATAAATCTAAAGGTAAAGAGAAATATGTTATACCTCTTTATTTACTTCCATTTTCTTTGTTTCACAAGATAATTTAGTATCTTCAGGTTTAGGGAAACTAGAACATAACATGGTCAAAATATTAATACTATAGAATTAAAGAAACAAAACACAATTATCTTTAAAAACAAAATAGCTTAATCTCTCTACAGAAAAATGCAACAATAAAGTAAAACATTAACTCTATGTTACAAACACAGTGAAGGATAGCTAGATATCCAAAATTTTCCCTGATAGCCGAGTGATAATAAGGGTATTATTATGGCTCTCCTCAATACATAAGCTACTTAAACAGGTACTGAAAATTATGCCGTATTAAAACTAAGGTACTTTTTTTTTGTTAGGCAACTGGGGTTAAGTGACTTGCTTAACACAGCTAATAAGTGTCACACAGCTAGTAAGTGTCAAGTGTTTGGTCTGAGGCCAGAATTGAACTCAGGTCCTCCTGACTTCAGGGCTGGTGCTCTATCCACTGTGCCACCTAGCTGCCCTATAAGGTACTTTTAAATTAATTTATTTACCTATTATTTATAATATATGTCATATCTGTAGACCACCATACTAGGTGCTAGGAAAAATAAAATCTAAATAAGATATTCTCTTCCTTCATAGGGTTTCAAATCCAGAAGGGGCCTTGCACGTTTGTTGAAATGAATGACAAACAGACAAATGATATATAATACAATAGCCATAATGCAGACAATAATAAGCACACAAGAGAAATTCAAGGTGAGAAGGAAAGAAAACTTCAGAAGGGGATAAAAGTGAAAAAATTCAAAGGTTTCCTGGAAAAAGTAGCATTAAATCTTGGTTTTGAGGGATAGGTAAAATCACAAAGATAGAGATGAGTGATAAAGGAATTTCCAAGTACAGAATGCCTTGAAAACAGGTACAAAGTGGGATGGAAAGTCCTGACCATGTGCAAGGAAGAGCAAATAGTTCAGTCAGTAAAAGAACCGCACAAGTACAAGGGAGATGCTATAAAGTAAAGAGAGGGGTAAAGAAGGCCTGAAATGTTTATTTGGTAGGTTGTAGAGAGTCACTGAAGTGATCTGAGCAAAAGAGTGGCATGAATAGAACTATGTAGAGTCGAGACTAATCTGACAGTAATGTGAAGAACAAATCAGAGAAGAGAAAGATTGCAGGGGGGGTGGGTGTGTGCGTGCATGTGTGTGCACGCGTGCATACTTAGACTAGGCTGCTACAAATGAAAACAGCAAAAAACAAAAACAAAAACCCAAAAACCTGACAGTTCTGAAATACGCTGGAGCTAGAAACTACAGGACTTGACAACTGGTTAGATAGAACTGAGGGAAAGGTAAGTCAAAGAAAACATCAGTTTTGTGCTTATGTGAGTGAATGGTCAGCTAGGAGGCACACTGGATAGAGCACAAGCCTAGACTTAGTAAGACTCATCTTCCCGAGTTCAAATCAGACACATCTGTAGCTGAGCTTCCTTTCAGCCTTGGCCCAGCTGCTTCATTAGCACTGGAACTACCTGTAGCTGTCCTCCACTCTTCCCCAGTAGTGTATCAGACGCCTTCTGACCAGACAAGATCATCCAATGTCATTTCTTTTATCATTTTAGTACTGTCCATGGGATTTTCTTGGCAAAGGCACTGGAATGGTTTGCCATTTCCTTCTCCAGAGGATCACCTTTTGTCAGAACACTATGACCTGTCCATCTTGGGTAATCCTGCAAGGCCTAGCTCATTGAACTATGCAAGTCTCTTTGCCAAAACAAGGCAGTGATTTGGCAGGAACCTCCCATGAACAGGATGGTTAAAGAGCTGAGACCCAGTAATGCTTACTGCCTTCTATAACTATGGGGAATTAGCACCTGAGGCAGATCAGAAGCAGAGTTTGATTGCAGGGTACCTGGATTACCAGCTTTTAGGAGTATCAACTGGTGAGGTAGAAGAGGTACTCACTTCTCCTGCCTCCTACAATGTTTCTTTGTCCTAGCTGAATGACTCTCCAGCCCTCTAAAATGAGGCCCTAGGACTCACAACTCCTGCCCCTAATCCTTTCATCACCTAAGTAAAATGAGATGTGTTCACAAGAAAGTTTTCTACCTCAAAAAATGCTTGAGAGAACTGAGGGAGGGGGGTAAAGCCATCAGAAAGCTATACCAAGCAGCTCTTAAAAATTCTTTTTCAGATCCTTTTCTTTGTATGATGAACATGTGCATAAGTACAGTGTAGAATGGTATGAAATACAGCAAGTTGGTCAGACTGAAGAGAATTTCTCAGCTACAGGATAGGGACAGAGATCTATGGAGATTCCCATAGTTCTGCTATTCTATTTATTTCCCTAGCTTAATTTTGAACCATGGTCAGCATCACAGTCCTATGAGAGACCAATGGGAAAGGACAGCAGGCTACGAACATAAGCAGAAGAGATATTGTAACCTTTGGAAAAGCCTGTGCAAACACATATAAGTAGGACAGGCTGTGATGTAACCAAGGCATTTGTGGCCTGAGGGCAATGCCACCTGCTGACTGAAATGTAGTCTACATTCTAGTTGACTGAAGAATGCAGAAAACATGGAAGTCAGCTAGATATGAACAGGTTAAGTTTTAGCAGCACCACTAAGTGGACACTTACCATTTATATCACCTGTCACAAGGTGTAAGATAAAAGAAAAAAAAAGACAAGTAATCTTAAGAAAAAGCTAAATATTACCTGGAACTTCAAATATCAATGTCTTCAACAGTAAAACTCTAATAAAACTGGTGTTTCTAAATACCATGAATAGCTATATATTGATCTTTCAGAGTTTTAACTCTAAAAATCTCATATACTCACTTTTGTTTAATAGGTTTGCACACAATGCTGTGTGCAGACCAGTCTCTTCTTTGGCATGCTACACAGCAATAGTATGTTTGCTTGCACTGTGAACATCTCAGGGATCCTAAACAATATAAAAAGTTACTATTATGGTGTTCCAAATTAAAATCCAAAATGTTAATAAATTAGAATTTACAATTTTTTCAGTAATGTGTTGATAGACAATCTATCCTCAATTACTTAAGATGAAGGTCTAAAGAGAAACAATGCTATTTTATGATACCACCTATGACTACAATTGTGTCAGGATTAAACATTAATATAACTATTAACAGTTTAATTCATTAGTGTACTAATTTCAAAGTTTAATCCGCAAAAGTTTTGACTGATCCCTACTGGGAGATTCAAAAATGCACTAATTAAGAACATCAGAATTATCACACTAGGTCAAACCCACATGGTCAATCTAACCTCATATTCTGTTTCAGCAGCAAAGATATATATTGTGGAATGCCATCATCTTTCTTGCCACCAACCTCAAAATTTCAGTGATACAATAATAATAATGATAATAATAATAATAGTAATCCTAGTTTCCTTTACTAATTTAAAGAGTAACAAGTTCAGAGCAGATTATCTTAACTTTCTCTGAAGCTATATTTTCAGTCTGTACTTCAACCTGGGATAATAAATGCCATAAATTTATTATCTTATATATGAAAGTATGCTCTTATTCTGTCTTCAAAGTTTCCTCTAAAACTTTGAGCAAAGTCTTAAGCATACTTTTTAATATACTAAAAGGTCCTAATATACTAGGACAATGCACAAATTTGTGAATCATCACAGCAGTAATGATTATACTGACTACACCTACCTCAAAGCGTTGTTATGAGGACCAAATGAGACAATATTTGTAAAGTGCTTTGCAGACTTTAAAATGCAATCTAAATGTTAATTGCTGCTGCTGATGTTAATGGAAAAAATTTTGAGACTTGGAGGTAGGAGAGACCTAGGTTTGAATTCTGCTTCAGATATGCAATAGCTATGTAACCATGGTCAAGTCACTTAATTCTTTAAATCTGTTTCCTCACTGGTAAAACTGAGATAATATATCGCTATAGTAGGAACAAATTCTCTTTTACAAAGGCTGGTTTCCCTTTAAGGGACAATCATTTCTGTGAAGAACTTCCTGGTCTGAAAATTCTTTCCACCAATGTGGACTGGCAACTTATTTCTAACTTAAGTGTCTCAGACAGTTGCCCAAGATCCTGAGAGGTTAGGTGATTTGCCCAAAGTCACTTAACTCTTCCATGTCAAATGTCAGAGCTCAAACCTAGTTCTTTGCTTCTAATTCCAAGACCAATCCTCTATCTACTCTGCCGTACTGACTCTTTTGAAGTTCAATATTCAGCATTTAAGATCAGACAGAATCAAATTGGAAGAGGCCTCAAAGATCATCTACTCCAGGTACATAAAAGCAAGAGACCTGCTTAGACACAAAGGCCACAGGTCACCAAAAGTACTTAGTATGCGTGCCCCAGGGAATATTATTTGGGGAGGGTGAAACGTGGAATACTCAACTATAAAGGCCATTATGTCTATTCACCAAACTAAAGAGACTAAAATAAACTTAATTTCTAAAAATAACCCAAACTTTAAAGAAACCCCAAAGTTTTCCTCCTCACAAATAGACAACAAATTTTTGGGCCTTATCTTGCTGGTTAATAAAAGCATCTTTCCAACTGTACCTTGTTCCATTTGCCCTGCACTTTGCCATGAAGGGCCTGCTATGAAATTTAAGAACTGCTAACAAGACCTGCATCTTTCAAAAATTTTCATTCTTTTGTCTTCCTTGCCTGTACCAGAGCCCTAGGAGCCACATACTATAGGCTGAGTTATAGAAAACAAAGTGGCCCAAGGAATCAAAAAGAAAACGTGTCCAACTGATATGACTGGCCTGCTGGGAGGGCAGGAAGAGAGCAGATAGACTTCCTGACCCCAAAAGGCTTTGTGCTCCTCCACGCAAATGCACCACTGGGAGCAGGTGAAGCAACTCCAAGGAGAAAGATATGGATAGCAAAGGCACTAGACATACTCCTTCTTTCCACAACACACCCTCTCAGAAACAAAAAAGAAGTTAGGTGGAAGCAGAGGAATAAATTAGAAGTAGTTGTGGCAGCTGCAGCAACCACAAATAACACAGAAATTGGGAGAGTCATACCTGCATCCCCGAATGCTCCAGGACACCCTATATGCACAACCTATGTAATTAACATAACCTGGATTTAAAGCCAGGTCCTCTAACTCCAATTCTAACTGTCTACAATAATTCTTTCTATCAATCCTATTTCTAGCCTAAAATGTACACAAGACCCATTTTTATCTGAAAAAAAAAAAAAGCCAAAAACCTTTTGCTATTTTCTAAGAGATTCGAGTTGCACTGTTTAAGTAGTTTCAGAAATATTTAAATATACACACTAAACATATCAAGAGTCCTCAAAGGAAATGACACACTTACCATATAGCCCACACCGATGGCAAGTAGTTGACCGAGGTGATGGTATTAATGAGTTAAACAGTTTAGAATCATAATTTAGAGACAAAGGATTCTCACTCAAATTCTGTAGCATTTTTGGTTTTGCAGGAGACAAATGAGTACTAAGCTTCTATAAAGAAAAGACGGCAGAATTAAAATCTGGATACTTTTCAGAAGTTATTAACTAAAAGGTTAAGGGGATAGGGATTAGACTGGCAATAGAGGGATTCCCAGATAAGGAAACTCTCTTTGCCTTCTCTGCAATTTATACATGCTAGTCTCTCTCCGTCTTTTTTTAATCAAAGATCTCTTTGACAACCTGGTGAAGCCTATGGACCTCTTCTTGGAATGTTTTTAAGTACATAAAATAAAATACAAAGGAACTAAAGAAAACCAATTATATTGAAATAAAAATATAATTCCCCCCTCCTCCCCCAGTGTATGCTCCCTGAAATCTATCTATGAATTCATGGCCTCCAGGCTAAGAATTTATCTTAGCTGCCCAGGGAACTGAGAGGTGAATTGCCTAGGGTAATACAGGCAATGTCAGAGGTGGGACTTGAATCCAGGTCTTGTCTCCAAGGTCTGCTCTCAATTCACTGTGTCATAATACTTTTCACCAGATAAAAGACTAGTAAACTGAATCTAAATATGATTACTTCCAATTTAAGGAATTCCTACCTCCAAGGCAGTATTAGATTTTTAACCAAGGAGAAACAATAAAAAAACAATCTGATAACTCACAGTGTTCAATTCTTTCGCTGGCAAATTATTTCCAATGTTTAATGTTGCTACTGAGTTTCCTGGGGAAGAAAAAATGATACTTTACACAGTCTTCTCTAATAAAACAAAAATAATGCTAAAATTCACTTTAATGAAAACTTGAAGCACACTATTTAAGAATAATTTTTTAAATCTAAGAAACAAATACTTATTATAAATACATTTAGATAAAAAGCTCCACTAGAGGAGTAACTGTATTTATCTAATCTTTGTATCTCCACCAGCAGTGTTCTGTATATAATACGTATGCAAACATGGGTAGAAAGTGGCAAGTATAAAATAAGCAATGGTTCCAATTTCCGATAGGATGAATATGATCTAACAGTACTGTTCTTCACAAAACTCGTCTCTGAATTAAAAAAAAAAAAATTATTTCACTAACAAAAAATTCTTTGCTAGAGAAATACAAAGAAAGTTATTTTATAGGTTGATAGCTCAGTTATTTCAACATCTGTGTGACCTCATAAGAGTGCCTACTCCCTTTACTAGTGCAAGTCACAACCGCTGTGATTTCCATACACGCCTTTCTGTAAATTTTCCACAGAGGATCTATCCAAAGTATGGAAACCATCTTGTGGATCTTTAGTATCTTACGGACACTGGTACAGCATTCAGATCGACAAACTTCATCCCTGCTTTTATGAATATCTTGCTTCTCCTTTTCTGGTGATATTTGTCCCTGATGACCCTTTTGTACTACTTCTGGCACAGGAATTATCGTTAATATGCAGCAGCACTTTTCTATCTGTTATATATCTTTCCATTACTCTTTAGATCATGTGTAATTTTAATTCTTCTGAGATCCTAGTGTTTGACAATCTACAGCCAAAATGTATCAATAGGGCACAAAACAATAGGCTTTTGCAGTAGTTAGCAGTTGGGTTCAAAGAAAGTACTTTGTAACTTCTCAAATGCAATCCAACCCTAGTTCCTTCGCAGTCCATCCACAGTTACTTTAATTGTTTCCTATGAGGATGCCAAATCTCTTTTTCAAGGCGTGGCTCTCACTGTGGTTTTCAATGGCTCAAGGTAAAGCATAAAATGTCAAGAGCAAATAAGATTATCTGAAAAAACTGCTTGTCAATGGACAAACCCTGTTCGGTTTGAACTTTGTATAAAGTGCATCCCTAGAATGTAGACAGATGAACACATAACTCCCTGTTTTATTTCTCATTTAATATTGAAATCAGTAATGATGATAATAATAACATTAGCTAACACATAGCTCTTTACCAATATTATCTCATTTGATCCTCACAGCAAACAAGTGAATTAAAACCATGATTATTTGCATTTTACAGATTAGGAAAGTGAGGCTGAGAGAAGTTTAGTGATTTACCTTGGGTCATACAGCTATTAAGTGTTTTAGGCAGCACAGATGCATAGGCAGATGCCACCTAAAGTATTCTATACTTTACATTGTAAGTAACTAGGTGGCATAGTGAAGAGTGCACTGCATTTGTAATCAGGAAGACTTGAGCTCAAAATCTACTTCTAATACTTATCTGTATAACTCTACCTCAAAGTTGAGAGGATCTGTGTAGAGTGCTTTGCGAAACTTAAAGTACTATATAAATGCCAGCTATTATTATTAATATCCATCATTCCATCCATTTAATCATCTACAGATGATTAAACCAAGTTCAATGAGATAGACTCCATAACCGATTCTTTTTTTTTTTTTTAAGGCAATTGGGATTAGGTGACTTGCCCAGGGTCACACAGCCAGTAAGTGTCAAGTGTTCAGTCTGAGGCCAGATTTGAACTCAGGTCCTCCTGACTTCAGGGCCAGTGCTCCACCCACTGCACCACCTACCTGCCCCCTCCAAAACTGATTCTTAAAAGAACTTAATATATGCACTGGAGAGCCTTTAAGGCTTTTTGCTATACTGGACCAAAATTTTTTTTTTTTATCAAATGTCCTTTAATAAACAAATAACAGACATACCAGGACCTTTTGTTTTCTATGCTTTTCAGTTAACTATATGACTAAAGTGGTCTAATGTAGAACACTACTGGATTGACTATTTCCCTTCTTAGTTTCATCAGAGCTATTTTCAAGGTGTTTATATACCATCCTCAAAAGACTTTGTAGAAATGATCCAGTGGGTCAGTAGTTGCTGATCTCATGATCTAGTCTATTCTTCAGGAATCTATGATTCTTTCCATTTTTTCAGGAATCTTTATTTCCTTGAGATACTTAGATAACTAGATCCCTAAGCCTTTAAAAACTGTGCTATCTTCAATGTAGATTTCTTCTGTATATATTGGGACAGGATCCAGCAAATCTCCACAACTCCATCTTCTTAGCTACCACTGCATTACCTAATATAAAATCACTGAGATGGTGGAGTCAAATGTTATGGTCCTACTATCAACACTGATGACCACAAACTGCCAAAATAATAGCAATAGATTCATTCCAACTCATGTCTATTGATCATCTTTCCAGTTTCATTCAAAAATTATCTTGGCATAATCTGCCTTAATTAGGTCTTGCACTAAGCAGTCTTCAACTAAAAATGGCAAGTAAGTAGATACCTATAATCACATACAATATGTTCTCATCGATATTTACTTTCAGAATAGTATTAGTTTTAGCTGGTGCTTTAACCAAACAATCATTTCACTACAGAAAAGATGATGAAATAACTAGTCTTTTCTTATCTGTTAGAATATAATCAGTTCCATCTTTTGAGATATTTAGCATTCATATCTAGGGTTGGTGTCACTAATTCATTTAAATGGGCTATACTGCAACACTTCAAAAGATTTATGATTTTATCAGTAAGTACTCTCTAGCCAATGGAGGTCACAAGTCCTCTACCCCTTAGTGGACAGACTACTTCATTGGCTTCTATGCACCATTTCCCTCATAAAAAAAGGTTAGCTCACAGTCAACTTTCTCTTGATGTTCCTCAACTTAACTATGCTGGTTCTATATGACCATCCAGAGCTCATCCTCTAAAAAACCCAAGGAAATCACGCCAAGATGAAACATGAGTGTAGGACTTCAGTGGAAAGTTTGCATATTTGATTCATTTCATCATTCCACAAACCTTTATTAAGCCCCTAGAATGTACAATGCACAATTTTAAGTGCTAGAGGAGATTCAAAGATAAATAAAACAGTCTTTATCCTCGAGGAACATATGATCTCACAGAAGAGATATGAATAAATGTAATACAAATTAAAATGACATATGCATGAGAGAAGTAAACTGCCAGGAGATAAAATGAAGGTATAAATTTCTAGCTGCAGGACTAGGACAGAAATCCTGAAAGGTTTCAAGGAAGAGACACACATCAAGAACACAACAGATCAAATGATAAAACAGTAGTAACATACATGTTTAAGCCACTATAGTCTCAAAAGTAAAGCTACTCCACAATCACCCTCTTTTGGCATGTCTTTATATAAAAACTTGATTTTTGCCTATCATTACTATTTTAGCCATGAAGGCAATTCAGAGTGGTAAGTAACAGAAAGCAGATTTTTGCATCTAAACTTACCTTTAATTTATACTTTGACTTTTGTACATAGTCAGTTAAAATTTCAAACTAAAGAGACCTTTCTAAAGTTCTCCTATGAGCGTATGTTTATACACATTTGACAAGAGCTGCAAAAACATCTAAAGTAAAAATAATCAAAGACTATTTTAAATCACCTGTTGATGTTTTCTTGTCGATTTTTGATCCAACTGCTTCTTTGTTAATACAGTTAGAGTTAGAAGATGCTGAACTGTTTTCACAACTAGCAAAATATCGTTTAGTTTGTTCACAAAACAAAAAATTTTTTTTGGCAATTCCCACTGTTTTACTTCCATGCTCTGGGCTTTTCAACTTAAAGTTGGGATATGATCGAGGGCTTCTTAAAGGTTCATGTGGAGGCTTGATTTCATTCCTCTCCATATTTAATTGCTCTGTCACTTTGCAAGCAGATATTTCTGAATTATTTCTCGACATCTTATCAAACTGAAGTTTAAAATCATAGATACCTAGGGGAAGAAAAATGTTTAAGAGATAGTTCCTTAAAATTAACTATATTATAGATTAACGACTAAGTTAAATGTTTCTCTCTACTGTGGATACACAGCTTCAAAGAGCATAAAAGGCAATATGTTTTATTCTCTTATGTTTATAGCACAGATAATTTCTTGTTCATAAATAACATGGATATTACATGAAACATTTAATGCAAAAGATATATAGCTAGATTCAAATGAAGAGGTCGTTTGGTCAATTACCTCATTTTTTAATTTAAACTTTTTAAAAATCACATCAGTAATAACATCTGATGAAGGAGAATTCAAAACACGTGGACAAACAATAGCATTACATAATGGTAAAAGGAAATAATAACATTGTAATAGTTCTCCATTTATACATATCAAACAATTCAACAGTTTATTTTGTAAAAGGTTGTGACAGAAGAAGAAATAGGTAACAGTATGGGCCTTTACTATGAAACTGTGACAAAACGATTAACAATAAATCAGATTTGAATTGCTAATTTAATAAGCTGGAATTAATATATATGTATACATATACACATAGATGGGAAAAAATGGGAGATGCATACTTTTCAAGTACACATGAAAACTTGCGAAAATAAATCACATACTAATTCAGAGAAGCCATAAATTAAAAAACCCAGAAATTAGAATTTAAAATATAAGTAAAAGGTATACAACTACATGACAACTAAAAACAGCCAAAATGACCGTTAAAGAAAAAAATCAGAAAAACAATTAAGATTTAAAAGACAATGACAATACCATATATCAAAACCTACAAGTGGCAGCTAAAGCTTTCCAGGAAGAAATTTATATTGCTAAATGCCTACATTAAAAAGAAAAAAATGGGAAAAATAAATCAAGCTCACAACATAAAGCTCTAAATAAGAAACAAAGTAATAATCCAAGTAAAAATCAAGAGACGATAAAAATAAGTGCAGAAATAAATAGAAACTGCTTTTTGGACAAAATCCAAAAAATTGATAAACCATTATCAAATTTAATCCAAAAAAGGGAGAAAATACAAATCAACAAAATTATAAAAGAAATAGGGATAATAAACATAAAAGAAAACAAAAATATTATTATATAATGTTACATATAAATATATTCTGGCAAATGTGACAGCTTAAAGAAAAATGATTAACTACAATGATCATCCTACTGAATAGAAGAAAAAATCATTAAGTGCTTATTATGTACCAGACATTGTGCTGAAGTCCCCTAGCGAGCACAACAGCAAATGAATAATATAACTAGAAAAATTTTATAATTACAGAAGGACTAAGACAAGCAATCAAAGAATTATCCTACTCCCCCCAAAATTAAGAAGTAAAAGAAGATCAGGCAGAATGGTTTCAAACTTTCCAAGAATGAATAATTCCTGTTACACATGTTATTCAGTTCATGAATATAAAGAAAGAGGGGATATACCTTTTAGGAGGAAAATATGGTGTTAATTTTAAAAATCAGGTAAAGACAACATAATGACAAAGAAAATTACACTATCTATGAATTCACAGGTAAATATATCAGACTTAAACCTAAGCAGACTTTACCCTAAATATAAAAGATTAGTTGAATATGAGAAAACCTATCTTCCAAATTAAAAAAAATTGGGGGGCAGCTAGGTGGTACAGTGGATAGAGCACTGGCACTGGATTCAGGAGGACCCAAGTTCAAATCTGAATTCAGATACTTGACACTTATTAGCTGTGTGACGCTGGGCCAGTCACTTAAGCCCGATTGCCTCGTAAAAAAAAAAAAAGGGAAATTAAAAAAATTGAAGAGACTTTATAGGACTGGACAAAGTCTTGACGAAATTTATGTAGAAAAATAAGCAAGAATATCAAGAAATGCACTGAAGAGAAAAAAAGCTGAAATCGATTTTTGCATACCTAAATTCTAAAATATAATGCAAAGCAGCTATAAAAACCATCTGATGAAGTGAAAAATAGAAAAACGCTATCAATGGTCTAGATACACTAGCCATCCAACTAAGTAAATGCCAAATATTAGTGTTATAACAATTATTCAGAGAAAATGGTCAACCTCACTTACAATCAAAAAGACGCAAACAGAAACAACCATAAGGTACTACCACCTTATAACCTATTAAATACATCAAAATAATAACTCAATGCCAATGAGATTGTCCAGCAATAGGTATCCTCTTCCAATACTGGTAGAATTACAACCTTGTAGAATCTTTTTGAAAAGCAATCACACTAAAAATTTTAAAACTAATAACTCTCTTTGAATAATTCCACAGTTGGGATTTTACCCTGAAATCATAACCAAAAACAACAAAAATTAGCCATCTGCACAAAATTTATTCTATTAGCATTATATGCAATTGCAAAAAAACCCAAAAAAACAAAAAACAAAAACAAAAAAAACCCCACCAGAAACACTAACTAAATGTTCAATAAGTGAAATGGTTAAGTAAATGGTAATACGCTGATATTAACAGAATACTATATTGCAATTAAGACTTACAAATATGAACTATATTAATAAATCTGGAAAGAATTATAGGAAAAATGTAGTTTAAAAAAAGCAGAAGTACAGCGCATATACGTTAACCACAACTTTGTAAGAGGAAAGTTGATTGAATGAAAGAACATGAAAAAATTCTCTAAATTACTAATAATTAGAGTAATGCAAATCCATGCAACTTTAAGGTTTTATTTCAAACCTCACAGACTAGGAAAGATAACCAAAGAGGAAAATGACAAATGCTGAGGGGACTGGGAAAATAGAGAGACTAGCAGTACACTACTGAGGGAGCTGTGAATTGATTGAGGCATTCTAGAAAGCAATTTAGAACTTTGTCCCAAAGTTACATACCCTTTGACCTAGCCTAAGCACTATGAGGTCTATGCCCCAGAGAAAGCAAAGAAGGACCTACACATACAAAAATACTTTTAGCAGCAATTTCTCTGGTAGCCAAAAAACTGCGAAGTAAAGGGGTGCTCTCCTGTTGGGGAGTGACTGAATAAACTGTGGTATGTGAACATAATGGAATATTACTGTGTCGTAAGAAATGATGAAATGAACAGGTAGAGAGGAAAGTAGGAAAACCATTATGAACTTATGCAGAATAAAATGAGGTAGACCTAGGAGAATGATTTATACAATAACAGAGAAAACCTTTAGAATTATAATCAACAAATTGAAAAAGCATGATTCTAAAAGAATGATGATAGAACATACTACGAGCCTTGTGACAGAAGTGCAATGAATTTAAAATACAGAAGACAGACATACATGAATAGTTTTGGACATGGCCAATGTGGGAATTTATTTTTTTTACTTAGCTTTTTTTTTTTCCAATTTGCTCAAGGAGGGCGCAAGTTGGTGGGAGGCACAAAATAATGTTTCAAAGCAAATAAAAATCACAAAGGATATTTATGCTACTATGTCTTATTTCAATAGAATTTATTGCTGTTCAGTGGTATTGATCTGAATTAAAACTCAGAAACACACTATCAAAGAGGAATGGTGACAATATACTGCATCACCTTGCTATTAATAAAAAAAATACTTCAATGTATTGCTTTGGTAAGGTAGGACTGATAGAGATATTAGCATAATTGGTAATGAATGGAGGGTATTTATTGAAAAAAATTTGTTAAATGCACTGGATTTTTTTTATTTTTAAAGAATTATACTGTTAAAAACATATATACTGCATAATAAAATTTCTTTAAAAATTGTTAAAGAAAGATTTCCATCCAAAATGGTTCTTAAAAAAAGACAAAGAATGTAGTTGAGAACAGAAAAATTAAAATATTGTTATGAGAGTTTATGCACTGAACTTAAATGTAAATTGCTATTAAATAAATTGTATTGACATTTTACTATTGACTATGAGGGGGTGTAAATTTTCATTATTTTGAACTTGACACAAACATTTTCACATATAAAATAAAAAAACTGTTAGACTTAAAAAAAAAACTATATTAAATTTAACATGACAGTACTAACAATGCTTTGCTTGTGTGTTTATCTCTCTGCTCTTTTGTTCTAAGAACCTACCTTGAAGTTCCATAAAGCTGTAAAAAGGAAAAGAAGGCAAAGAATCTCAATTCAATTAGATTATTCCAGGCAGTATTAAATAGTGACCTTTGTTTTCGGCTCCAGACCTGTGATTTCATCGGTTTAGGGAACTTCCAATACCAACAGAACTGTTCTGTCACTTAAGAGTTCTTCAAGAGCTTCCTGGGGCACTAAAAGGTTTGCTCATGTCACACCATTACTATATTTCAAAGACTGGACTTGAACCCAGTCAGGTCTCTCTGACCCCCAGGCCCATTCATTAGGCTATGTGCTTTCCAAGCAGAGAATTCCATGCCAAAAAATAAAGTACTCTATATTCCAGCTAAACACAGCTACTTTGTAGTTCCACACAGGACATTTCATCTCCTGTCCCTATGACTCTGCACAGGTAACAACAGTAATTAATGTTTGCCAAGTACTTTCCAAATACTATCTCCTTTCCTCACAACCACCCTGCAATGGTAAACCTAGCTAAATGCCTGAGGCCAGATTTGATCTTGGGTTTTCCCAACTTCATGGCCAGCATATTATTCCCTGTGCCAACTAGCTTCACTGGACCGCTTATCCCTTAAACCTTAGAAGGTTCTTGAATTTCCTCATTCCATTAAAGGCTCAAGCTCAAGTGCTACCTCTTAGAACACTCTGCCTCCCTCTCCCTCAAAACAACCTCACTTGGGATATATTTTGCTTTTATGTATCTGTACCCATGTTTTCCCCAGGTAGAATTTAAGCTCCTAGAGAAAAGGGAGTGCTCCTTGTTATCCTCTCCCCAGTTTCTAGCAGTGTCTGGCACACAGTAGGTTCTTATTAAGTTCTTGTTGAATAGAAGGGAAGTGAAAATGAACTGCACAGGTCTGCCACTTCAAATAGTGCTGAAAACTAATGAAAATAGCTTAGCTATGATAGAACAAAGGATAGTAATACTGCCAGGGATAGGATTTTTCTCTTTTATAGAATACCAGGTGACCAAAAAAAGTCTGAAATCTTCAAAAACCCTGTAAAATAAAGACTCACTTGATTGCATTAAGACATTTTCTTCCCAAGGTCACAAAAATAATGCTACAAGTTCATTCAGAAGATGTTCAAACACAATACTCTCTTTAAATGCCTGTTTTTCAGGTAAGCTGATTCTCTCAGTGATAGTCAATTTATTAAAAGGGAAAACTTGTGCTACTGAGTTCTAATTCTTTGTAAATAATGTACCACCACCAACCCAATAAAATCAACAAGATGTGCAATGGTGGAAGTCTCCCAATGGCTAAGGAGGGATAAAAGCAGGCTAAGTAAAGCTAGTTTAACAGTGTTTCTGAAACAGATGGCTAAAGGGGGGAAGGAGGGGAGGCTGGGCTGGGTCCTAGACACTGCAATCAGGTGAAATAGTTCAGGGTTTACCATCCAGTCAAACTGCTAATGCCATGCACCTGCTGCCTCAGTGTTTTCTCTGAGGTCTAACTACAGCAGGGCAACTAGAGCTTTATCTCAGGGCACCAAAATTTAGACACTGCAAATACGTAAAATAATGGTTTTAGATTATTTTAAAATTTTCTTACGTGAATATTTTAACAGAATTTTTCACTTCTTCAGCAGCACAGAAATAACAGAGCATAGTACAAGTCCAAGAATTATTAGTCAAAAGTGGAAAATTATCAGGAAAGAAATCCCTATTTGATAAGAGTTGCTGGGAAATCTAGAAGAGTAGGTTAACAAAAATTAGACTCAGTCCAATATCTTATACTATATACCATGAAAAAAGATTAAAATGGATACATGTCCTTTATATTAGAGGTAATACCATTTTTAAAAAATCAAACATTATCTTATCAAGTACTTTTCACAAGTATATTGGGGGGGGCAGAGAATTCTTAACCAAATAAGAGAAGCAAAATTACCAAATAGATAATTTTAATTACATGAAATTGTATGCTTTCCATTATTGTTTTTGCACAAACAAATTTAATGAAAGTAAGCTAACATAACCAGAGAGAATTTTTTTCATCAAATTTATCTGATAAGCAATAATAACTGACAATGAGAATCCCAATATCCAAGATATATGAGAAACACAAAAAACCCAAAAGTCATTCCCTAGTTGATAAGTGATCAAAATAATACAAACAATTCTTAAAAGAATGACAAATTATTAAAAAATCATACAAAAGATTGCTCCAAATTACAAAAAAAAACCCAAAACAACTCAAAGATTTCACCTCACATCTGGAAAATTGACAAATACTGAGGTTACAGAAACATGGTTTGTAATGAAGGGAATTTGCTAGAAAACTCATCTTTTTACAATCAACTTAAACACTATGAAGAAAATCAACTGGGTTCTCTGAGGAATTTACAAACTGTTCCTACTCCAAACTTTTCTGCAGGACCTAATGAACCTGGCAGCCCTGACCACCCACTTTTCACTCCACTACCTTCCATGCCACCCCAACTCTACTCAATGATTAGTGAGTCCCTGCCTGAAACTTCCATAGCCCAACAAGGCCCAGCCTAATTGGTTTTTGCTACAGGTTCACCCTCCAGCCTGCTCCACCCCTTCTGCCATGAGGATAAGCCACCAGACTCACTCTTCCCCACCCCCATCACACTGTCATCCTAATGACTGATACTTGAGTGTCACTGTACAGACCCCAATCTCTTATCAACTGCCGGACTCTTCCCAGCCCCCTCACCACTCCAGGTCTATCCAACCCTTTTGACTGTGTTCTCTGGAATGCCTGTTCAAGTGAGTAAGAAAGTTGCTTTTATCTTAAACCCTTTCCTTTCTCATTCCTTCCATCTTCTTGCACTCACTGACACCTGGCCCCATTCTGATGACACAATGTACCTAGCCACCCTTTCCAGAACTGGCTGCATTTCACTTACGACCCAACCCTGCTTGGGGATAAGGTCAGGGAGTTTGAATATTTTCTATTCACCATGGGCACTTCCAAGCGCTCTCTGCCTCCATCAGTAAGTAATCTCTCCTCTTTTCAATTCTCTTTAATTCTAGTCCGTTCCTCTATTATTTTCAATTTATCTTGCATGCAGCATATATATACACATACACACACACATATATACACACACACATATATATATATATATACACACATACACATATATACACCCACACACAAATATATGTTTACAAGTTATCTCTCCCAACACAATGTAAGCTCCTTAAGAGCAGGAACTTTTTTTGTCTTTCTTCGTATTCCTAGCACTTAGTACAGGGCCTGGTACATAGTAGGCACCTGATAAATGTTTGTTGACTGAGGTTCATTTAATCCACACTAATTATGCAATCAAGATGCTGGTAATGGCTTCTACACACCTCTAGGACATGAGTTCAGTGCTTATCTCACAATCATTCTCTCCTCCCCAACTCTTGGCCTCATTCCAGGGGACTTCAACCCACATATTGATAACTCCCTCAAATATCCTAATCTCCCTGTTCTTAAACCCTATCCTTTGCCTATGACTCACCTATTCCTCCACCCTACCTCAGCTATACAGAGATGGTCACACGCTTGATCTTGTGGTCACTCCACTTCCATGTTCATGAACTCGGAAATTCCTTTATCTGATCATAGTCTGTGGTTATTTTGCCTTTTCCTCTGTTCTTATACTTACTGTGACCCCCAATCCCTTTCTCATCAGTTTTTTCTCAGGCCATCATCTCTGCACTGACTATACTCTCCTACTTTCCTCACCTTCACCCCATGATGAACCAGTTCAATTCTCCTCTATCTTCTACATTCAAGTCCCTTGCCCCCTTGCCCTATCACTGATCTTTCCCCACCTTGGATTACTCTACCATCTATTATCTTTGCTCCTATTCCTGTATTGCTGAAAGAGGCTAGAGGAATCACAAAACCATGCTGAAAGGGTCCACTACACATTTATGTTGTATAATCTCAACTGGGCCCCTCACTGAGGCAAGGTAATCTTCTTACACCTCTCTAATTGATTCACTGTTGTTGTTTGTCTTTCATTTTCAAAGAGGACCATGACATCAGGAAGATGATGCCATGACTTACAAGTGAATTATATTTAAGTGAGGGAGGGCTGTGCAAGATCACCAGTCTCACTTTGTCCTTGGAGCCCTCTGGGTCCAGTGGCAAGATATAGAGCAGGACGACTGGAGATGTTCCCCAATTGATTCACTGAGCTAGCTAGAAGGCTCAATGGATAGAACACTGGGCTTGCAGTCAAGAGGACCCAAGTTCAAATATGGCCTCAGACACTCACTAGCTGTGTTACCCTGGGCAAGTCACATAACCTCTGTTTGCCTTAATCCAGAGGAGGAAATGACAAATCACTATCTTCACCAAAAACTCTCATATGGGGGCATGAAGAATTGGACACAAATGAATAACTGAACAATAATCGATTCACTACCCCACATACTACAATGGCTTTTCCAATCCTTTTCATCCCTCCTCAAACTTTCCACTGCTCCCACTCTGCTCCCTCCCCAAAACCTGAAGCCTTTTGCTGAGAACTTCCTTTCATCCCTTCATTCTCATCTCACATAACTCAGATTCCTTCCCCACAACTTCCTCTTTCACCTATCTCACATGAAGGTGGCCCTTCTCCTTGCCAAGGCTAACCCCCTCTACATACATAAGTTATTACATTCCATCCCATCTTTTTCAGCCCACTGGCCCCTTTTTCATCTCCACTTTCTCAGTAATCTTCAATTTCTCCCTTTCTACTAGTGGCTTCCTTGCTCCTACACACTTATGTCTCTCTTCCCAATCCTCAAAAAACTTTCACTTGATCAGTCCATCCTTGATAGCTATCTTACTATATCTCTCTTCCCTTTTGTAGTTAAACTCCTTAAGAAAGTCATCTACAATCAATGCCTCCACTTCCTTTCCTCTCACTCTCTTAACTTTCCCATTTGGCTTCAGATTTCATCCCTCAACTCAAACAGCAATTGCCAAAATTACCAATGATCTTTTGATGGCCAAATCTAATAGTTTTTTCTCAGACTTCATCCTTTTTGTCCTCTCTGAAACATTTAACACTGTTGATCACTCTCTTTTCTTTATACTCTCTTCTATCTTCATCCAGGTTGTGCCCAATAACTCTGAATGTTCCCCATAACACAATGGTGTCCCCTGAGACTCTATCCTGGACCCTCTCTTTTCTTTTCCCTCTATACCATTTTGTTTGATCTAATCAGCTCTCATGGACAATGGGAGATATATAGATGAGTCTGAGATCTATTTCACTAGTTCTAACCTCTTCTCTCCAGACCTCCAGTCTCCCAACTCCACTTATTAGAGATCTCAAATTGGCTGGCACTTAGATACAATAAAACATGAGCTGAACTCTGATCTCGCCTTTCTCCTAAAACCTTTTCCTCTTCCTAACTTCCTTATTACTATTGAGGGTATCCCCAGTCCCCTAGTCACTTAGGTGTCAACTTCCATTTCTCAATCTCTCTTATCCACCACATCCAATGTGTTACCAAGTCCTATGGATTCTACTTTCCCAACATTTCCCATATATTTTTTTGACACTACCAATGCTCTGGTGCAGGCTGACATCTGGATTCCTGCTATGACATTTTGATTGGTGTCCCTGCTTCAAGTCTCTCTCCACTCAACTGTCAAAGTCATCTTCCTGGCAGAAGTTCAGTTCTTGACCATAAGTGGTCTGCTCCCTGCCAGTATGCCCACCACTGAGGCCTGAAGCCCCACTTCTGGAGGCCAGGAAACTACCAGCACAGCCAAGGACAACATGCCTTGTCAATACCAAGCATTGACATGGTTGCTCCAGGCAAGGAAATCTTGGTAGCAGATGAGTCTACCGGTAGCACTGCAAAGTAGCTGTAGTCCACTGGAACTGAGAACACAGAAGAAAATCAATGACTCTACAGGTAGTTACTTCTGACAGCAGATGATCAAGTGAACTCCTGTACTGAAGGCATTATCCTTTTCTATGAGACACTCTACCAGAATGCCAATGATGGTTGTCCATTTCCCAAAGTCATAATGGCAAAGGGTGGTATTGTGGGCATCAAGGTGGACAAAGGTGTAGTGCCCCTGGCAGGGATCAATGGTGAGACTACCACCTAAGGTCTGGATGGGCTGAGTGAGCACTATGCCCAGCATAAGAAGGATGGAGTTGACTGCCAAGTGGCGCGGTGTACTGAAAATTGGAGATAATACACCTTCCCCACTTGCCATCCTGGAGAATGCCAATGTGCTGGCCCAATATGCCAGTAGAATGGCACTGTCCCCATCATGGAGCCAGAGATCCTCCCTGATGGAGAACGTGATCTGAAGTGTAGTCAGTATGTCACTGAGAAGGTCCTGGCTGCTATCTACAAAGCTCTGAGTGACCACTATGTCTATCTGGAAGGTACCTTGCTGAAGCCTAACATGGTCACCCCTGGCCATGCCTGTACCCAGAAATAATCACATGAGGAGATCGCAATGGCAACTGTAACTGCCCTTCACTGGACTATGCCTCCTGTAGTCACTGGTATCACCTTCCTGTCTCGGGGTCAGAGTGAAGAGGATGCCTCCATCAACTTCAATACCATCAACCTGCTCCGTGCACAAGCCAATGGGCCCTGATCTTTTCTTACGGCTGAGTCCTAAAGGCATCTGCTCTCAGGACCTGGGGTGGAAAGAAGGAAAATGTCCAGACTGCCCCAAAGGAACATATTTAGCGGGTCACGGATAACAGCCAAGCTGCTCAAGACAAGTATACTCCAAGTGGAAAGTCAGGAGCTGCAGCCAGCAAGTCTCTAACCATGCCTAAGCCAAGGCCTTTCATCCTAACATCCAGGCCATCCCTCACAAGCCTCAGAAGAGGCTGAGATCCCAGAGCTTTGTGCTGACTTCTCCCATCATTCTTAACTTGTGTGGTGTTGTCCTCGGCCCACTTTTTCCAATAAACAACTATTTAATAAGGAAAAAGAAAAAGTGATCTTCCTAAAGCTTGTCTGACCAAGTTATTCCCCTTTTCAATAAATTCCAGTGGATCCCTATTACCTCCAGGATCAAGTATAAAATTCTGTTTATCTTTTAAAGCCCTACAGAATCTGGCTCTTTCCTACCTTACTTTTTATACTTTATCCTTTTTCCAGGTACTCTATAATACTTTGACACTGGCCTCTCTGTTATTTCTTGCATGTTAACACTCCCTCTCTCCTACCTTCACGCATCTTTTACTGGTTATCTCCCTTGTTTGGTATGCTCTCTCTCCCTCTTCTATCTCCTAGCTTCCCTGGCTTCCTTCAAGCCTCAGCTAAAATTTCACATTCTGCAAGAGGCCTTTGCCTGTCCCCCTCAATGTTACTGTCTCCCCTCTGAAATTACCTGCAATTTACTCCGAATATATCTTGTTTGTTCTTAGTTGTTTGCATATCATCTCCCTCATTAGGATGTGAGCTCCTTGAGTGCAGAGGCTATTTTTGCCTTTCCTTGAATTTCCAAGCACTTAGCACCGTGTGAGGCACATAGCTTAATAAATGCTTAACTAAATGAATGCTCATTGACTCAACAGTCAGGGTTGTGGAGATACAGGTACATTAACAGAGGTGTGAATTGGTCAACCATTCTGGAAAGCAATTTGGTATTATACTACAAAAATGACTAAATGTCCACGCCCTTTAAATTCAGCAATCCTAGTGATAGAGGTCAGTGATTAAAAAAAAAAATCCCACATACATCAAATTATGTATAGTAACACTTTTTTATTGTGGCAAAAAGCTGGTAGCATTTCTTGGACTCAACAATCCAGCCAAACCAGTCTTCTTACCGATCTTTATACAAGACATCATCTCCCAAGCTTTTGCTTTTTGAATTGTCTGTCCCCTATTTGTAGAGTACACTTGTTCCTCCCCTCTACCTCTTAGAATTCCTTGTTTTCTTCAAGACTCAGCTTAGCTGGTCGGCAAGTATTAATAACCTGCCAAGTGTTAGGCACTGTGCTAAGCTGTGGAGATACAAAGAAAAGCCCTGATCTCAAGGAGCTCACTGCTTAATAGGAGACAACATGCCAACAACTACGTACAAACAAGATACATGCAGGATAAACTTTCTACTTGAAACCTTTCCTGATTGCCAGTTCCTAATGCATTCTCCCCCAAATTACCTCATGTCTACATTGCACATATTTTGTCAATATGTATATGTATATATGTATATACGTATATATAAAACCTGTTTTCTCCCTCAAAATAATGTAAGTTCCTTGAAAGTGAGGACTGTTTTAATTTCTGTCTTTGTATCTCCAATGCCTGGCACATGGTAGGCATATGGTAAGGCTTGTTGACTAAACTAACCAGAAGTCCATTTATGACTATGGAGAACACAGGAAGCCTTATATGTTTCTTTTTACCACAGTGCCCGGCACGTAGTAGACACTAAATAAATGCTTGTAGACTGGTATGAACTAAATGAAATAAACAAAACCAGGGAAACAACATACAATAATAATATAAAGTGAAAGAACAATAACAAATCAAAACTAAATGCTGTGATACTATAATTAACTATCAGATCCCAAAGGAGAGACATGAGAATTCATCTCCCTTCTTCGATGATTTAATGGACTCGTTGGTTGTTGTCTTTCATTCTTGAACAGCACCAAAAAAAAAGGCATTAAATGTCTCCACACCTTCCTGGTATCAGAAACCCAAATAAATCTCCCAGGCCCTGCTCTCTATCAGCACTGTCTCTCAGACCCCAACCTAAGAAATACTCTACAGTGTTCCCAATTTTTTCAGTACGAGGTGGTATGGTCTTCTAGGCTTTCTTCAGAGTACACCGTTCTAGAATCCTAGGATCTTGGTTCTTGTTGAATTTGTGTAATCTTGTATTATCTCTGCTTCCCCCCCCCAATAATTAGGGAACCTCTTCCATATCTGCTAGGAAGTAGTTTTACTTAGATCACATCTTTAAAGTGATCTTTTAAAGGATCCATCTGGATCCTTTAGATCCAGAGTTTAAATATAAAAACTAAGCAACATGCTTTATTTACTTCGTATATCTAAATGTGATAAAAACACTGATTCATTTTTTTTTTTACAGTTCTTTGTAAAAGAAAATGTAAAATCTAACTTAGAGTCCATCTAACTTAGCTCCTTTATTTAAACAAATAAGGAACCAAGGCCCAGGGATGGTGATATGTCCAAGGTCACACCAATATAGCAGAATTCAAACACAACTTCTCTAACTTCTAATCTAGTAAGCTTTTTACTGCACCATGGGGTCTTTCAAGCTGAATGTCTAGCTGAAAAAAAGGGGCTTAGGGTAACGTAAAATGATAGAATTAGGACCTCAAAACCACACCAAGTTTGATCTAGTCCAATTTCCTCATTTTATAGATAACTGAGGGCCAGATGATCAAGTTACTTGCCAAAGGTCACAGTTAGTGGAGAGAGTTAGATGGGAAGAGGAGCCAACTCTTCGTATTAGAATTCTAACTGGGTCCTTTTCCCCCCTTCCTCCCCCGCATCACATTGCTTACCTGAACACTTTTTGACTTTCTGTACGAAACATATCAATTACAAAGAAATCCTCTCCCTCTCCCCCTCCCCCCGTTAACATATTATGGGGATGTCAACGATCCTGGTATTTTAGGGAAAAAGCCAAAAATGTGAACTAGAAGTTCCTTTAGAAGATAATCTTTTAACTATGCATGGCAAATAATAGTCTTTACAACAAAAGTAAATTCCAGGCCTGCTCTGGTGTGCCTCCTCCAATTGGTCCCCCAGACGGAAATGCCTCCACCCTAAGCAAATTATATATATAGTGGTGCTAGTGCACCATTAAGGGCCTTCTAATGTAAGTAGTGAATTGTTGTTGCTCTTATTTTTATTCTAGCATTAAAGTTGAGGGCTGAGTTTTGTGGCTTATTTAATTTTGTTCAAATTGATTAAACGTGTCGTTTCCCTTTTCAGAATGACCAGCAGGTAGGGGAAGGGAGCAAACGGGAAGGTAACAGCGGTCCGAATCCCCCTTTCTCCACGCAGAGCCTCCCTGGTTGCCAAGGGAGCCCACCCCAAACCGTCTTTTACAGGTGGTATCAAGGCCTCCTCTACAAATTTCCCATTTCCTTCCCCAGCCCCTCCCACCTCGGCCTCTGGGACTGTCCTGTCACCCAGCTTCCAGGTCCCCCCTCCCCCCAATGGCGCCAGGCCCTGCTCCCCCGCTTACCTTGGGCTCGGACCCTGCTCCCCGACTTTCTCCTCCCCTGCCAGGCCCCACACCTCTTGGCCTCCTTCGACAGCTTCCCTTACCTGGAAACGGGTTTAAGAGCAGATCACAGAGCCCCGCTGGCGTCCTGGTTCCCCAACGACTCCTCTCAAAGCCCTGCGAGGGCTTCAAACGGATACGAATCACCACCACTACACAATAGGACACCCTCCAACCCCCTATAGACCGGACGCGCCTGCGCAGCCCCGGAGGTGGGGGTGGGGGTGGGGGAGGGCACGTGCTGGCAGGGATGTGGGGGGTCAGCACGTGCACACTTGGATGTTAGGCAGCTGCAGCACGTGCCAAATCCACGAGGAGCTGCTGCGCATGTGCTCCAGAGTCGCTTTTAAAGCGAGAAAAGGCTCGCTGGCTGTCGTCTTGGTACACGTTGGGACTTTGGAGTGCTTGTAAGGAGTTGAAAACATCTTCACGAAAAAATAGATCACTTCTAGCTTTTTGTGTATTAAATGTATGCTTAAAAATGTTTCATTATGTTTTCCAGCTAGTCATTTTTTAAAAATTAGCTTTTTATAAACTATTCAATATTTCTTTTGAACTGCTCTGCAACTCCTTACCCATGGTAACAAAGGTACTAAGTAACAGCACAGAATTCAAGTGGCTACTTTGTCTTCAAAAAACAGCACACTTTCTATTATACCCCATTTGTTTTTCAAGATAACTATCTAGCTAAAGTGCTTCAGGTATACTTTTAAAACAGATAAGGAAACTGAGACTGGGGGAGATGGATTGATTCTACCAGTCACACCGCTGAGAACTGTCTTTGGTGGGATTCCAACCCACTGCATTCCAAATAATGCTTTCCCATATTTCCCAAATTATTCATCTGCTTGCTTTCTGAAACTGAGCACATCCCTGTTTTATCCCAGTGTACCTGATCGTTGCTTTTACATTTTCTTTTACAAAGAACTGTAAAAAAAAAATGAATCAGTGTTTTTATCACCTTTAGACATACGAAGTAAATAAAGCACGTTGCTTAGTTTTTATATTTAAACTCTTGGATTGATGCTGTTCTAAATCAAGCCTCCACTTACATCTCGATGCAATTAATGAGTCATACACTACCACCACCACCACCACCACCCCCAACCAAAAGGTCATCTTGAATTGCCATAACATCTTTGGCTCAGTGGTTCACAAAGCTGCCACACATTAAAGGGCCTCGAATTTGGCCACTCTACTTCGAGTCTTAGTGAAGAGGCTTAGCGAAGATAAACAGACTCCACCCCTTTAGTAGGGCCTTTGATTTGCTATTCTTTTTTATTTCTTTATGCCCCAAGATAAGATATATATCTGGGAGGGACGGAGATAAAATCCAAAGGTCATTTGCTCGAGTTGCTCTAGAGGTTGGGGGAGAAGGCAAGGTTGGTGTAAATTGCCGCTGGTAACCCAAACTCCCGGATAAACAGCTAGCAAAAACTATACTAAACTCGTAGCCCAGCAAACCAGGTGACTGGAGAGGAAAGAGGAGGAGCCTCGCCTAAGCCCGGCCCACTGCAGACAGGTTGCTCTGTGGCTCAAGGTGCGCCCTTTCGTCACGTCGCCAGCGCCACGCTGATTGGTTGCTCCAGCAGCCCCTGCCCCTCCCTCCCAGCTGGAGCTAGTGGCCGGTTCCGCGGCGTCCGGCGTCGCCGCCATCTTTGTTGATGTGTCAGCTTCGCTGGGATTTGGGGAAACCTGCGGCGGGTGAAGAGTAACGCTCCTGGCCTTCCTCATCGCACCCCCTCCCCCGGCCCTAACTGCCCCCCGCCCTCGCCCGCTCCCTTGGCCTCCCAGACCTCGCTATGGAGAGGCTGACAACTTAGTCGACTGCCTCACTGCCGGGTAAGAGTCTCTTTCAGAGGCTTGGGGAAAGTCGGAGGGGAGTTCACTGAGGGGAGTCGAGCTCGGGCTGGGAAGAAGAGAGTCCTTGGGCTGAGGAGGTTCCCTCGGGGGGTGGGGGGCCGGAACCCTGCCCCCCCCACCCCTGGGCCCAGTTCGGAGCGGGGACGACGGGGACGTTCTGAGGCCCTGAAGGCGGAGCGAGCGCTTGCTCTTGTCTCTCGGGTGGAAAGAAGGTGGGGGGGGCGGCGGGAAGGAAGGGGGTGTCGGTAAAGTTGTGAGCCCCGTACTCCGCTCTCCTCGCCCCTTCTCTTCCCCCCATAGGAGAAGGCAGGGAGGAGTAGGGAAGACCGAGTGGGAAACAAACTCTGAGGTTCCTCTCTGGCGAGGCGAAGCCAGGAGATGTGCCGGGGGGCTTGGGTCGTGATGCCTGAATGCACCCAGGCAGTTTGCCGAGAGAAAAAAAAACGTTTGGTCTGTAAACTGTAATTTTGCGTGTTGTGTTGTCGTTGTGACTCTTGTCGCGCCTTTTTGTTGTGGTGGCGTCGAGTTGTCAAGGAACCACTTTCTTCAAATAAGGACAAAGGGGGTGCCTATAGCCTTCCTGTCTCTAGTGCTTTTCAGAATTCGAGGGCGGCCAGATTTAATGAGCTCGTGACTATTCGTTGAGTAAGACAGAACGATAAACTGAGGTAGGACAGGAAAGGAAAAGGGGGCCCTTAAATACTTCAGTAAATGGTAGAAAGAAAGCTTGTAGTCGTATTCCCGGCCTGTTCCTCCGCATCGGTTTGATTTAGTAAAGATAGAAGAGTGTTTGGCATTATTGTTTTACGTCCAGTTTGTTGATTGGCTGGCATGATAATTTTGTGTTAGCGAGTTCAGCCCAAATTTTTTTTCCCCCCAAATTCAGATTGGGTGGATTTCTCACCAAAAGCATACAGGAAGCAAGTGAGCCTGTTTTCTGCAAGTGGTGTTTTAGTAGCCATTCAGGTAGTTGTTAATTCATTATTCATTAGGAGAGCATTTGGTTTTATGAGATTATGCTGTCTAGTAGTAAGCGCTCAGGTATGTCTTGTGTGGTGCAGAGTACCTGGATATGTCTTGCTAAATATCTTCAGTCTGTTTTTATTTGGAGGACAATTAAAGTTCAGAAAACTTTGAGATTGAATGGTGCAGCAGTCTGCCTGTAGTGTGTAATGTGTATAGGCTACTTTTTTGAGCTACTTTTTGTGACTTTCCTTATGTACTTTCGGAAAACGTTAACAGTGATTGTAAAACATTAAACATTACGAGTAGCAGTTTGCCATGATTGATTTTTCTGGGTGTAGTCACATGGATTAAACTGCATTAAAGTATGTGGGAGGCTGCAGGAGAGTGAAAATAGAGTTGAATTCCATGTTACAATCAATAAACAAGATAATTGTGAAATTAAATTTTGAGGGCATAATTTTAAGAATGCCATCACTAAACAATAATTACAGTTGGACCTTGGGAAAACTTTGATTAAGTATTAGACAATTTTATACATTAGTAGGCAGGCCTACAATCCCATTTGGCATTTCTGAATTTTTTTTGTTGATGAATCATGAGAATGGCTGTAGTGTGGTTTAGAAACCTTTTTAACCTATTGAATATTTGCTTACAGTTGAGCACTCGTAACAAACTTGAGTACCTACTCTTGCAAGAAACGGTGTTAAGGAGCGATGAAAAGACTTAAAGATGAATAAAACATGAACTCCTTTCAGTTTGGTAGGGGAGAAAAGCATATGCAAGTAACTGTAAAAAAAGATGAAACGTAATTGCTGTTTAAAAAATAAATGCTATGAAAATAAGTAATGATATTTTAGAGGAAGATGCTAGATAAAGTTACATTTGTGTAATTATTCTCACAGCATTAAATGTTATATATATTTTCTATAGCACCTTTTAAGCGATTCTGATAGGATAAAGCAACTTTGTGTGAATGTTCAGAAATACCTGTTTTCCCTGGAAGAATTTCTACTAATGTACAAATGTTTTCTAATTGATCTAAGGTCAGTTTATTACGGTGAACAACCTTAGCCTCATACAGTTTTCCTCTCTCCCCTGCCTTTTTCATTGTTTTTTTTGGGGGGGGCGGTTTGTTTTGTTTTGGGAGGGGGGTGAGGCGGGAGACCGAATCTACCCTGATCTTTGTGTCAGGTTTGTTGACCCATTCTAATTTACATGTTTGTAGCATTTCAAAAAATAAAATACTAAGCTAGAGCCTGATTCCCAAATTCCACATAAATGTGTTGTTAGTAGGCTTACTACTTTTGTTGTATTATTTTACTTTATTAGTTCTCCACATTTTGGGAGACAGTGATACATATACATACATTACATACATGCATACACACGTATGTATGTATGCAGTAAGTGCCTATTATTTTTCATGCTGTGAGTTAGTTAAATTTTAGTAGTATAGCCCCTGCCCCTGAGGAGCTTATGGTCCATTATTAGAAATGAGAAAAATGCATGAATAACTGTAATTCGGGGGTGCTAATAACATGAATGAGGATGTGATTTATGGGAATACAGAATAGATTACTCTCCCTAGATCATTCTATACTGACTTAATAAAAGGATTTGTTCTGTGAAGTTTGGATTCAGTTAATGGGCTGAACTTGAGAACCTAGAGTGCCACGTGTGGCGTGGAGACCTTAGGTTCCCCACCCCTAGTTTAGAGAAACAGTAGCAGACTTGAGCAGCAGCAAATAAGGTGTACTTTCTGTTTAAGGATGCCCTAGAAAGAAAATATGTGTATGTTTTCCTGGCCGGTTTACAACTTGTTCACTTTCTAGAAACAATGCTATCATGCAAATTCCAAATAGTCTATCATCTCAGATATAGTTCTGAGAAAGTTCCCATAAGCTTTACCAAACTACCACAGGGACACATGACAGTAAAAACCCCATCTTAGAGTTGCTTGGGCCAGAAAAGTTAATGACTTGCTTAGGGTCCTGACAAAAGGACTTGAACCCACGTCTTCCTGACCCTGAGACATGCTCTCTAGCTGTAAATTGACCTTTCCCAACAAATTTTATCACTTGCTAACAAATGGGGGGGGAGGTCTGAATAATTCACAAACTGAAAAAACATTTCTAAAATTTAGTGGGTTATATTGTGGATTGATTGACCACAAATTGTATTCCCTCCTCTCCTATAAAAAGGAATCTTTCACAAAATGCTTAGCATAATGCCCAGCCCTTAACTGATATTCATTATCTACCTGTTTAGAACTTTTCCTATTCACTTATGTTCCAGTTTTGAGTTTCTATGTATATAATATGGAGATTGCAGCAAAATTTTAAACAATCAACTAAAAAGCTTCAATATAAGGAAATCATGCAGATGACCTGAAAAACTTTTTGTTAATTCTGAGATTAAAGCAAAAGTCAGAATTTTTTTGTTTTTATTTGTTTTGTTTTTCTTTTGTTTTGAGACATCTCCTGAATTGAATCTGGTGATTGTAAAAGCAGAACTTGGGATTCTGGAACACAGAGTTGGAAAAATACACAGTAAGAGAGTAGGTCTTGTTTGTTCTCTAGTTTTATGTAATTGAAAGAAATTGCTAAATTTCAGTTAGAGGTGAGTGAAAATAAAGATTTTTTTTTCCCCATCCAAATTCACAGACCTACCTCAAATCTATCCACAGACCCTGTTTGTAGGGGTGGAGTGGGATGGATCCCAGGTTAAGAACCCCTAGACTAGATCTAAACATCTTATGAAAACTGTGAATTACTATAAGTTTTGGGTGACTGTTTTAAGGTTTTTGAGTGAAGTATAATGTCCATAATCAAGAGTTAAGCTTCAGGTGGTAGCTAGGTAGCATAATGGATTAAGTGCTAGGCCTGGAGTCAGGAAGACTTATCTTCATGAGTTCAGATATGGCCTCAGACACTAGCTGTATGATCCTAGGCAAGTCACTAACCCTGTTCACTTCTATTGCTCATTTTAAAATGAGCTGGAGAAGAAAATGGCATACCACTCCAGGATCTGTGCCAAGAAAACCCGAAAGGGGGTCATGATGAGTCAGACACAATTGAAAAACGACTCAACAGAATGCTTCAGGATAATTAATCTTGCAGCCAGGTGTGGAGTGAATTGAAAAGAGGAGAGTTAGATCAATTCTAACAGTCCAGGAAAGAGGTTAATTAAGACCAGAATTGGGGTGGTAGGAGTGAGGATAAAGAGTAATTGAAATTGTAAGGGCACTGGCCAGACAGCTAGGTGGTGAAGTGGATAGTGGAACTCCTCCTGAGTTCAAATATGGTCTTCATACATTTTACTACTAACTGTGTAAACCTGAGCAAGTCACTTAACCCTATCTGTAAAATGAACTGGAGAAAGAAATGGCAAACCACCGTGGGATCTTTGCCAAGAAATGAGAATATAAAGAGTTGGATGTGACTGAAACAACTGAAAAATAACAAAATCACCTGAGTTAAGCACTTGATTGGAGTAAGAATTTGGAGAATGTTAGGGAAGCACTGAGGGAGGTTTAGAGCCAAACTGGAAGAGTGACTGCTCTGTTAATAAAAATATGGAATTTAGGAAGAGGAGGACCAGGGTTGGGAGCAAAATGAATTGATTTTGAGAAATGTTAACTTATCGAGGCAGGTTAGCATAGTGAATAGAGAAAGCTATCCTCAGGAAAACCTGGGTTCACAATTCTACCTCTGACATAACCTGACCTTGGGCAAGTTACTTAACTTCCTAGTTGTCCAGATGACTTTCTATGACTAAGTTGTAGAACAATCACTGATCTGCATTGTTTATGATAGTTCTTTACTAGACTATCCCTACACCTATGAAATTGTGAGTCTGACTGAGGAAAAAATAGGAAGTACAGGGAGAGAACCCTTTGATCACCAACATTTATGAGCTAGGAGTACCAAAAAAAACCAACAAAGAAAGAGGGAGAAGCTTCCATAGAGTTAAGAAGAGAATGAGGAGAATGATAAATTGCAGAAGTCAAGGGAAGAGAGAATAACAAGAATGAATACCTTATCAGCAGTAAAATACTAATAATAGTCAAAGCATGAGAGTAAAAGGAAAAAAAAAAGCAAAGCTGTTGTATTTGCTGTTTGAATTATTTGAATTTGGTGACCTTAACAGATGACCTAGCAGATTTCAAGAGTATTGGGGTAAACAAGCTATGTGTTATGTAGAGACAATGAGTGTAGATGATATTTTTGAGGAGTTTGTCAATTAAGGGAAAGGGATATTTGAGCAGGTTATATTGTTTTGTTTTTAAAATATAAGAGACCTGAGTGCATTTTGTACTCCAAAAGAAGGAGATAGTAGAGAAGAAAGTATGGAAAATACACAATGCAAAAGTAAGAATAATCTAGGAATTGATGGGGGTGGGATGGGGGGAAGATAGAAATAAGAAAGAATGAGGACATTTTTGTATGCCTCATCTCCCTGCTACTAGATTGCAAGCTGTTACAATATCTCACAGTCTTACAATATTTGTATTACTTGATTTCAAGCTTTCCTTCAAAAAACATTTTATTTTGAAGAGGAAAGGAGGGAAGTTAAGGGAACTCAGTGTTTAATGGCCTGTCTTATTAATTAGGTGGTCACTTGTAAAATACAGCCTTTCTGCCTTACCCTTTTCGGAGAGCTAGAGGAAGTGGTCCCCATTTGGAGAATGGTTTAAGGGAAATGATACCACAGGTTTTCCTTGCAGAAGACAAATTTTATGTTGACTTTATGCAATCATTCATTTATAGTGTAGTTTCTGGAAAAGGTAAATCAGACTATGCTTATGAATAAAATATTACAACTTTCTAAATATAAACCTTCATAGTATTTGGATAACATTTTAGTGTTTATTGGCTAACAATATAGGATTAGTTTAAATAAAGGAATAATGATACAACACATAATATCAGATCTTTTGGGGATTTACATGGGAAATTTCTGGTTCCTATAATGGGGTATTAATTTCTTGTGATAATGTTCAGCATTATCAATTCCCAGATTAGAATGTGTTTTATTTTTTGTTTGTAATTTCTTAAGATCAGGATTCTTATTTAGAATAATTCAGTTGACAAAAAGAGAAAAAACTTATTAAGGAAATAGTTTTTCACTTGTTTGACTCTTTTATAGAAAACAGTTTGTTACAAGTGAGATCTATTTAGGTCTTAAGTGAAATTACTGGGAAAAAAATCACTGTGAAACAATTACTGTGGTTTTTTAGAGGTATGAGGAGTGTTTTAAGATAATTTGAATAAACAGATAAACTTCACTGACCAGTTACCTACAGCTGATGAGCTCCAGTAAGAGCGAAACCACTTCTCACTCCATTGAAATAATTTTGAAGTGTGAATTGGTCCTGTAGTACTGTGTCATAAAACATACTGAAATAGAAAGTAATGGAATTACAAGATTATATGTATTCAGTGTCTTAAATATTCTGTAGCATTTTTCCTAAATGTAAAAATTATCCAAAGTCAGGCAAGTTAGGTTATTTTTGTCTCATTGTTCAGAACTGTGTATCTACTACTATATCACTACTTTGGGAGTTTATAGACACACCGCAAATTCTGAATAAGTGACCTAAGAATGTGCTGAACCTAAGTCGAACATTGCCATCTAACTCTCCTGCTCACTTTGGACAATGGACAGACCATTCTGCAGCTAAGATGGGGAACTGTTTGACCCCAACATCTCTTCCCTACCTCCTTTCTTTCCCTTCCTAAGGATTATAAGTACACTATGCTCTTCTCATCTTATCCCTTTAAACCTTGCCCCCCCTACATTTCATGTCCATTTTAAAAAAGAAAAAAAATTAAAACATTTGTTGAGTATCTATGTTCAAAACCCTGTACTCTACAATGAAGGAGCTATAAGATTGGGTTCCTCATCTTAAAGAGCTTAGAATCTAGTAGAGAAGATAAGGGAAACATAATTATGTAGTACAAATAGAATATGGTAATTGCTGGAAAGAGATATAGTACTATAAGAGTTTGAGGAGAGTGATACCAGTACCTCAGACTGATGGGGAGGGAAATTAGGAACTTCATGGAACAGGTAGGTAGCATTTGTGCTAAATAGAATTTCACCATGCCTTGAGTGGAGAGCACATTCTAGACAAAGGGAAAGTCAATAGTAAAAGCATGGAAATGCTATTTACCAATGCAAACATTGGTCCATTTTGACTGCAGTGTAGTATTATGTGCCAAAGAGTAATGTGAAAAAAAACAGAAAAGGTAGCCTGGAGCCAGACTGTGGAGAGCCTTGAATTCCAGGCTAAAGGGTTTGAACTTTACTCATTAAGTAATAGAAAGCCTTTAAACAGTGGAGTGATATGATGAGATCTATGCATTAGAAAAATTAGCCTGACAGGGGTATATAAGATAAATCAGAATGGAAAAGATTGAAAGGATTAGGAAAGGTGGAGGGGAATGATCCTCCTAACAGGACAGGTGGAATCAGAACTGGGGTGATGGTAATGGTAATGGAAAAAAAGAGAAGCATGTCTTAGATTTGTGGAAGTAGAATCAATCAAGCATTTACTAGCACTTACTGTTTTGTTAGGTGCTGGGAACCAAATCTAAAGTGAGGTAGTTCTTTCTTTAAAGAGCTTGCCTTCTGAAGGTGTGAAGGGAGACAGAATGCTAATACATAGATCTATAGGTATATACACAACACAGAACTTATACAAGGTAATCGTGGGAGTGGAGGGTAGGCCAAGGGAATGGCTCTTGAGCAGAATATTGAAGAACATCATGGATTTCAAGAGGTAGAAGTAAAGGTATGGGAAACAATGGCTATTACAGAGGCACAGAGATGAAAGATAATGTTCTGTGTTAAAGATCTAGTAGGCCAGGATGTTTGGGGTGTGGAGAGAGTGAGACATAACAAGTTGTGAAAAGCTTTAAGTGCCAAACATGAATCATGAATTTATATTTGATCCTAGAGGTAGGGCACCTGTGCTAAATTTAATGAATAGAAGGGGCAGCATGGTCAACTGCATTTTGGGGAAATCTATTAACCTTTGGGTATAGAGGGTGGGTGAAAGAAGGGAGAGACTTGAATCAGGAATGCTAATTAGGAGGCTCTTGCAGTAGTCAGGGCGAGGTGACAAAAACTGGAACTAGGATTGGGGAATCCATTAAATATTGAATGAAAGGGGAGAGTCACGATGTGATTTAAATCATATGATAGGGAGTATAAATAAGGAAATTTGAAGGGCAGGTTTTAGGGGAGAGATAATGAGTTTGGTTAGTGATAAATTATTTTTTAGATACACTTTTGACTTCCAAAGAGAGATTAGGCGTTTGGAAATGCAGTTCTGCAACTCTGAAGAGAATTTGGAACTAGATTGGAAGATTGGGAATTAGTTGCCTAGTGGTGACTACAGGTTGTCATTGAAATTTTAGGGAGTAGATTCCAACTCAGAAGTTGGAAGTGACCTGAGGACGCAGTGTTTTGAAGTCTTTCTGTTCTTAAGGGGATAGAAAGAAGAGCCCAACCAGGCAAAAGAACCTAGAGTGCGTTGCCATAACAACTGACATTTATCTGTCTTTAAAGTTTGCAAAGCACTTTACATACACTTTCATTTGAATCTTCAAAGTCTGGAGAGAAGAGAATGTCTGGAGTTGGTCAGCATTGTGAAATACCTTGAGGAGGGAGGTCGAGGAAGAAACAAACTGAAACAAACTGAGAAAAAGCTATGAGATTTGGTGATTAGAAGGTCCACAGGTGACCTTAGAATAGAAAGCAAGTTGGAAAGGAGTGGGGAGTTGGGAGTGAGGGTATGGAGGCATCTAATTTCTCATTTAGTAGTTCATGAACCCCTTGATGCTCTAAGGGGTTTGAACTAAAAATTCTTTAGTGGCTCCTAAAGCAGTAAATAATTGTAAAGAATATTATGAATAGTGTCTTAAATTACCCTGGAGATTCACAGGACATTTTATTGTTCTTACTATTTTGAAAGGGACAAGGAACAAAATCAAGTTCTGGACATCTTACCTGGAATCAGTACATAAAAAGTGCTTTTCCCTGGGTACTAAATGAATCAGTTAAAAACTTGACATTTTCAAGAAATAGTATTTGGGATTATTATTCCAATTTTGAAGCAAAGGATAAAGAGACTTCTACAGCAAGCCGCCTATTGATTATTAATACATAAGAGATGTAATAGTAATAAAAGTAATAGTAATGTCCTGTGACATCTAAGACTCTGAGTTAAAATTCTACCTCTTGATGGAGTACGGGCCCAAACTAAGACCTTTGTCCCAATTTGGGCCCCATTTGTCCACTGGCCCTAGAAAACCCTTGGACTGTCCTTGAATTCTCCCACTTGATCTAGGTCTCTGGTGTTCCCCTGAGACCATAATTCCATCAATTAGCCTTTCATTGTGGCTACGGCCAGTCTCCTAATTCTCTGTTACCCTTAACAAAACCTAGCCCTCCTTCGTCTTACCTCCCCATGGCCCCAGGCCATTTCCCACACTTAATCCTAACTAGGCTGCATTTTCCCTTGGCTATGTGGTCCCGGTCCCAGAAGTTCCGTTCACCCCAGTTTACTGGCCACTCCCATTCAGATCTTCCTTAGACCTCTCCTTGTCACCCCAAACTAATTGGCCACTCCTAGATCCCTCCCACAATCTTTCTGTATATAAGGTCCATCTTGTCTCCATTAAGGTGCTTAGATTTTTACAGTCTAGCCAATAGTTCACAGGTGCCTGGATTCCTTAAGAGTCTGGCTAACATGGCATAATAAACTTTGTCTTTGGCTGAAAGAAAGCTTGGGTCGAATTATTTCAGGCAGGACCCATGGGTCGTGATTTTGGGGTCTCAGCACCCCTAAACCCCTAGACCTCTTCACGTTGACGGTATCTGTGTAACCTTGAGCAAGTCACTTAACCTCCCTGGGCCTCAGTCTCCTTATCTGTAAAATAGAGGCCTCTGGAGTTCCCTTTCAGCTCTGAATCAGTGATACTATGATTTAATGAAACAGCAGGTATATAATTAAAGGGAGATACATGGATAGAACTCAGGAGATAAATTAAGGTTTTAAAGAGATTTGCATAAAAGAGCATACAAAGTGCATAAAAGTGATCATTGAAGCTATAGAAATGTATAACTGAAGACTGACCTTTAGGTAATACTAATATTATTTGAGTGGGGAAGAAAGAAAAGGTGACATTATGAGTTTACATTACAGATTAATCTCAATTTCTTTTTGGATAAGCTTATTGCTAGGTAAAGGGAATATACCGTAGATGTAATATGCCTGGATTTCTGACAGGAACTTGACATATCCTCTTGAGCCTGTGGATAAGATAAGCAGATTCAGATAACTGAATAACCTGAATAAGGGAGCCCAAAGAGCAGTGAATGGATTGAATAGATTCTCCAAAGATCTGTCCTTGTTCCTGTTGTTGTTCAGTCATTTAGTCATGTCATGGACCACACAGCATATTGGGTTTTCTTGGCAAAGATACTGGAGTGGTTTGTCATTTCCTTCTCCAGTGGGTTAAGGCAGACGGGTTAAGCGACTTGCCTAGGGTCACACAGCTAGTGTCTGAAGCAAGATTTGAACTCAGGTCTTCCTGCCTCCAGGGCCAGGGCTGTGTCCACTGAGCAATCTAGCTGCCTCTTGTTTCTGTACTTTTTAATCAATGACTTGGATGGCATAAATGGCATTCTTATCAAGTTTACAAGCTGGAGAGGGTAGCTGATATATTGAGACTAAATCAGGTTCCAAAAAATTTTATCCAGTTTGAAAGAAAGCTACAAAATTGTAGTAGAACTTGGAGTTGCAGTGAATTCATGAATGATAAATAACAAGTTGTTTAAAGGAAATTAGAGAAGTTAAACATCTGTTCCATATTCCATGATGACATCACGGAAGAAAAATTATATCAGTACCTATAAAATAATCTTTGGGGCTACTGACAATATTGGATATGTGGGTCATTCTTACTCATTTTTGTTCTTGGATGGATTACAAAAAGATTCAGTGAAAAATTTCTTTAAGTATTCTAGGTTCAGACTCATAGAATGTTAGATCTGTGTTGAGTAGTTTCAGTCATGTCCAGCTCTCCATGACCCCATTTGGAGTTTTCATGGCAAAGATCCTGGAGTAGTTTGCTGTTCTTTCTCCAGCTCATTTTACAAATAAGGAACTGAGGCAAGCAGGAGAAAGTGACACCCAGGATCATACAGCTAAGATATGCCTGAAGCAGAATTTGAACTTAGGTTCTCCTGACTCCCTGGAAGGTGCTCTATCCACTGCAGCATCCAGCTGCCTCCTTAGATCTGTAAGGAGCCTTAGAAATCTAATTTCACTCCCTGCTTTAACCGAGGAGGAAATTAAAGCCAGAAAGATAAAGTGACTTTGCTCAAGGGCATAGAGATAGTGATGGAACTTTTCCTAATATATTTCAAATATAAGTATTTCATACTTTCTAAACATTCATCTATTGTCTTGAATGTAAGGCATGCCTGATACAGGTACACTGGTATATAGAAAAATACTGTACAAAACAGCAGTCTAATATCACATTCAATTAGGTTTCTTCACTGGTTCAGGGTAGTTTACTACTATAATTAATGAGAGTTAAATCTCCCAGTGTCAGCTCAAAGTGTCGTGACTAAACCAACCAAATAAAATTTCCTTATATCCTAATCTCTTCAGTAATACACTTCAAATCATGTTTTATAATTGAAGATTTGTGGAAGTGGCTAATTCCATCAATTGTATCTGAACCTCATCCCTAGGAAAAGAAGTAATTATTATAAAGAACCTTCAAGGCCCTAATCAATAGTAGGCCACACCAAGCTAACATTACATGTTTTGTTTTGGTTTCTTGTATTGTCAACTAAATTTGTGGATCAGAGGAATGTGTTGATAAAACTTAATTCAGCAAAGGATTTGATAAAACTTTCTTCAGAATTCAGCTCAAATCCCTTTTTCTGTAGGAGGCCTTTGTCAGTCCTTCCTCCTTTCCTAGTTCTTTCTTCCCTCCTCCCTCCCCCAGTGTCTTTCTTCAGAGATTCCTTTTCCTTTACACTGCATATATCTTTTATGGACACAGTTATTTGCATGTTGTCTCCCTTGAGGGCAGTAACTATGTTTTTGGCTTTCTTTGGATCCTCAGCTTTTAGCACAGTGCTTGGCACATAGTAAATGCTTGTTAAGTGCTTATTGATTGACTAAAGTCTCATGCTGTCTTTATGGAAAAGAGAGGAGATACATGGATTGCAGATTTTATACTTAGGTAGCTAGAGAATTGGTTGACCGACCAGATTCATAGAGTAGCCTGTACACTGGCCAAATACGACTCCACACTAGTTGCCTTGTCTACTACCCCACCCCAACCCCCACTCTCAGTCTCCCCACCCTTGCTTTTCAGCTGCATACCTGCTGTCTGGCTCCCTAAAACAACTCTACCTTAAGGCTGACTCAGTGATTGATGAGTCCTTGCCTGGAACCTCCATATCCTGAGAAGACCCAGACTGATTGCTCACTCTCTACTTGCACACCTGGCTCCTGGGGATGATGATAATCTACCTGAATTCATTCCTCAACGCTTATCCCATCATGTCTGCCTCATACCAGTGATTGTGCACTGGGGCTATCATACAAATCCCATTCCCCATCCCCCATTGCATACTTCTGTCCTCATCAACCCAAACCCACAATCATCCCACTCAAGTTCTACCCACCCCTTTCATTATCATTGGAATGTATACTCCATGAATAACAAACTTGCTTTCATCTTGAATCTTTTTCTTTCTCCTTCTCCTGCACCCACTGAGACTTCCTCCTGTTAACCCAGCTTTCCTGGATACTCTTTTCAGCACTGTTGACACTTTCATTCATACACCCCTCCCCAACTCAATAGCTGTTGAAGGAGAATTGGAATATTCTTTGCTCTCTATTGCTACTTCCAGACTCTACTTCTATCATTCAGTAACTTCTCTTTTGAGATTAATTCAATCCATATTTCTTTTTTCCCCCTGGTTAACAGGTCATGACTTTATTTTTTTCCCTTTTTTAAAATTAATTTATTTTTAGTTTTCAACATTCACTTCCATAAGCTTTTGAGTTTTAAGTTTTCTCCGACTCCCGCCTCAAGACTGCATGCAATCTGATATAGGCTCTACATTTACATTCCTATTAAACATATTTTCACATTAGTCATGTAAAAAATTCAGAACCAATAGGAGGAACCACAGGAAGAAGAAACAATACAAAACAGAAGAAAAAAAAAGAGCAAATAGTGTGCTTCGATCTGCATTCAGACTCAATAGTTCTTTGGATGTGGATAGCGTTTTCCATCATGAGACTTGGAGATGTCTTTAGATCCTTGCATTGCTGAGAAGAGCTAAGTCTATCAAAGTTAATCATTGCACAATGTGGCTATTACTGTGTACAACATTCTCCTGGTTCTGTTCACTTCACTCAGCATCAGTCCATACAAGTCTTTCCCGATTTTCCGAAGTCTGCTTGCTCATCATTTCTTATAGCACAATAGTATTCCATTACATTCATGTACCACAACTTGTTCAGCCGTTATCCCATTGATGGTCGTCCCCTCAATTTCCAATTCTTTCCCACCACAAAAAGAGCTGCTATAAATATTTTTGTTCATGTGAGACCTTTTCCCATTTTTATGATCTCTTTGGCATACAGCCCTAGAAGTGCTATTGCTGGGTCAAAGCGTACGCACATTTTTATAGTCCTTTGGGCATAGTTCTAAATTGCTCTCCAGAAGGTTGGACCAGTTCACAACTCCACCATTAATGCATTAGTGTTCCAATTTTCCCACATCTTCTCTGGCATTTATCATTTTCCTGTTTTGTCATGTTGGCCAATCTGATAGGTGTGATGTGGTACTGATGCAGTTTAGGGGTTCAGGGGTGCTGGGATCCCAGAATCACAACATGTGGGTCCTGCCCGAAAGAAATCGACCCACGTCTTCTTTCAGCCAAAGACAAGGTTTATTAGAACATCCATCATATTGGGCAGACTCTTAAGGAGCATGAGTAAGCAGTGGCTAGATTATAAGAATCTGAGCAGTAGCTAGATTTTAGGAATCTGAGCATCTTAATGGAGACAAGATGGACCTTATATACACAAAGACTATGGGAGGGATCTAGGAGTGGCCAAGTGGTCTATGAGGTAATAGAATTCCAGGGACCTGGACCACCTGGCCTGGGGAGAATGGAGAAATGGCCTGGGGCCATTGGGAGGTACACAATGAAAGGACAGTTGATGGGATTATAGCCTCAGGGGAAAGCCAGAGATTTGGCCTTGTGGGAAAGTCCAGGGTTTTTCCTTTCTGGGGCCCAGATCCCAACAATCAGTACCTCAGGGTTGTTTTGATTTGCATTTCTCTAATCAATAGTGATTTAGAGCATTTTTGCATATGACTATAGATGGCTTTAATTTCTTCATCTGAGAACTGTTCATATCCTTTGACCATTTATCAATTGAGGAATGACTTGTATTCCTATAAATTTGACTTAGTTCTTTGTATATTTTAGAAATGAGACCCTTATCAGAGACACTTGTATAAAAATTCTTTCCCAGTTTTCTGCTTCCCTCCTAATCTTGGTTGTGTTGGCTTTGTTTGTGCAAAACCTTTTTAAAAAATCTTCTAAAAGGGTAATAAAATTATTATTTCAATCATCTGTTTGGGTGGGAGGGGAGAATAAAGGGATGGTTCAGTTTTAAGTTCCCAAAGAGAAAAGCTTTTATTTCTCCCATCCTTTTCTAGTAAGAAAGGATTCAGGCCAATACTTGGGGAGGTTAAAAGTCACAGGACGATTTCCTTCAGATTACTGAAGACTATGCTAAGCTTCCTTGAGTTTTAAGTTTTAAAAAAATAAGTTATTTCAGCTGTTCCTCTACAGCACAAAACGTTGCGCAGAATCTCCCTTAAGAATTTAGCAGAATCCATTATTAGTCTCTATGAGCTTAGTGTGCTACCTATTGCTAAAGTGAACAAGGACCACTTATTTATCTACTGGAGGCAGCAATTCAGCAACAAACCACAATCCTTAGCGTTCAGTCTTTCAGAAAAGAAAAATCCACTGTTAGGGCAGAGCAGATCAAGTCATCTGCTTCAAGCCCTCAACCAAAGGACTAATAATACCTTTTAAATATCTTTTACTAAGTGGCACAGGACAGCGGCAGTCTCCACTTCCAAAAGACTTTTCCTGTTAGGCTACTGCCTCTCTCTGTTCTTGGGCAGGAAGGAACCAGGAAACAGGGTTCCTGAACCAGTGCTTTGATTCTAGAGTAGCAGTGTTCTCTTACTCTTTTTTTTTTTTTTGACTAGGCAGTGGGATTGAGTGACTTGCTCAGGGTCACACAGCTAGTAAGTGTTCCACCTAGCCAATCTTTGGTTTTCTTACTTTTTTTTTTTTTTTGAGTAGCAGTGTTCTCTAAGAATCTGTTAGCTGCAGCAACTAAGATGGAAAATAGGAATGTTCTTTATCAAAGGAAAGAAGCACCAAACAAATATTTATCTTGGATAAAATATGCAGAGCAAAGTCTACTAGATTTTAATTATTTCCCTTGTCCCCTGCAATCTGGTTCTATAGATCAGTAACTGGATGTGGTCCACTGTACTTTGAGAAGTTATTCAGACCAACTTTGGGACATTACAGAATAGGTCTTTCTGCATTAGAAAGATTCAGGCTTTGCTACAGATATTTAAAGAAACAATCACTACTTCCCCAGGATTATTATCCTCAGCAGAATTGTAAATGGATGACATTGTTCTTATGTCAAGTGCAAGGTGGATGGGAAGAAAGAGAGGTCTGAAATACTCTCTCTGCATAACAGTGGTTCATCCGGGAAAGCAATTTTGCTCATATGAAAAGGAAGTTTTAGAACCCTGTAGGGGTCAACACATTCATGTCCCTTGGTTTGATGTTATGGCTTCTTTGAAGTTGTTTCTTTCCTTCTATCATGGAAAGGTCCATCTTAGGTGGCATAAAGGCTGCTGGGTCCTCTGCAATTCTAGTAGCCTGAACCAGAATGATCTCCTTTGGTGATGGCTTCTGAATACCTCTGCAGGACTGGATACTGAAACTCGAGTCGGATTTCTGAAGGGTTCTTGGTCCAAAAAGGCTCCATTTTTTAGGTGAGAGTTTGTCTCTATCTCCATTTCCAGAGTCCATGCTGCTAACATCTAGGCTAGGTAAGGAAGAGAAGATCCATAAATAAACCAGACTAGGCTTTTGCTTGAGAGAAAAATGGGGTGTGCTACTCAGAGGAGACTGGGTTGAAGCAATCAATCTATCTTCTTTTGTCATTTCTCTATTTTGTAACTTCAGTTTCTGTCAGGAGGTGAGTATTGATGAGGATGGGAGCTAGACCCCAAAAAAGAAAAACCCTGGACTTTCCCACATGGCCTAATCTCTGGCGTTCCCCTGAGGCTATAATCCCATCAACTGGTCCTTTCATTGTGGCTTGACCCAGTTACCTTAATTTAGCCTAGACCTCCCTAAGTCCCTCTGCCACTTCCCACCCTTAATCCTACCTAGGCTCCATTCTCCCTTGCCCACCCCTGGAGTTCTATTACCTTATAGAACTTGGCCACTCCTAGATCCCTCCCATAGTCTTTCTGTCTGTAAGGTCCATCTTGTCTCCGTTAGCTGGCATTCTTATAATCTAGCCATGGCTCAGATTTTCACAATCTAGCCAGTAGCCCACAGATGCTTAGATTCCTTAAGAATCTAGCTAATGTGGTGAATCTTCAATAAACCTTGTTTTTGACTGAAAAAGTTTGGGTCAAATTCTTTCAGACAGGATCCCCGTGACGTGATTTTGGGATTCCAGAACCCCTAAACCTCTAGACCTCATCAGGTATCATAGTTTCATCAGGAGTCCTCTGCAATGATTGGTTATTGTGTTGAACAGAATCCCCAATTCTGAGTTGTCTTTATAATGTTGTTAATATACAAAATGTTTTCCTGATTCTGGTCACTTCACTCTGCATCAGTCCTTCTCAGGTTTTTCTGAAATAGTACCCTTCATCATTTCTTACAGTGAAATAGTATTACATTACATTCATATACCATAATTTTTTTTCACTCTAGAATTCTCATTTTATTTATAAAAACATTTTCTGTCTCCTTTTTATACTCTTCCTTCAGAATTCTAGTTGAACTTGTAAACTGTGTTGTTCTTTTGAGGATTTTCTTGTAGATACTGGAGTTATCTTCTAGATTTGTGTCTTGAGCATCTGTCTTCATTATAGCTTTTTATAGTTAGATTTTGTTTTGTTTTGTTCATTCTTCCAGCCTTATTCTTGACTTTGGAGTTTACATTAGGGGAGGCGCTAATCACTTTTGTTTTGTTTCTTTTTATTCTTTTTTTAATATACCTAATTTTTTCCCTAATTGCATGTAAAAACAAATAACATTCGTTTTTTATAATTTTGAGTTCCAAATTGTCTTCCTTCTCCTCGAGAGGTAAAGCAATTTGATATGGGTTATACGTGTGCAATCATGCAAAATATATTTCCATATTAATCATGTTTTGAGGAAAAAAAGACCCCCCCCCAAAAAAAACCAAGAAAAATAAAGTTTAAAAAAAGCGTGCTTCCAAATCATTCCCCAATTGATAAATGGTCTAAGGATAAATGGTCTTGAGTCTTGCTTGGAGTAAAGAATATATAAATGTTCTTCCCCATCTTAGGAACAACTCAGGCTGGGACCTACAGTCAGTCTTACAGTGCTCCCAAAGTAGTGTGGTCCAAGGCAAAGTGATCACTCACCTTCTGGGCTGAGCTCTGCAACTTTGTCACCTAGGTTTGGGTCTGAAGAACACAGCTGTGGGTTTGCCACTGCCACAGGTTGGAGTTCCAGTAGATTGCTGAACTTGGCTTCTGTCAACCCATTGGAAAGCTCTGCTGGCTTGGAATGACAGAACTGCAGGCTCCTTTGGTTTGGGATTTCTGCTCTCTTTATTTGGATGCAGGGTTCAAACTAGACTGGAGGCCAGAATTGAGACCCAGCTGTATTCCAAGGGTCAGAGACACATAGCTATCACTTGCTTCTGAGCTTACTTCTTGATCTGTCTACAGCCTAGCTGCCATGACCACTTGTTACTCTGGCACTTCAACCCTAGGCACAGGTCCTCCCTCAGTCTGCCCATTCTGGGATAGAACTCACCCCCTAATGTCCACACTACTCCCTTCTCTGTGTACCTATGCCAATCTAAGTGGGAATTATTCACTGTGAGGTTTTTTCTTGGATTTACCAATCAGGACTAATTCCAGATATCTGTGGAAGAGTTAGAGAGGAGAAAAGTTGGTTCCACTTCTTCCTGCTATTCTGCCATCTTGGCTCTCCCTCTTTTCAACAAGCATTTATTAAATGTCTACTACATGCCAGGCACTGTGCTAAGCCCTGGAGATACATAGGCAAAAAAACAGTCCTTACTCTCAAGGAGCTCACAATCTAATGAGGAATACAACATCAAACAACTACTTACAAACAAGATCTATACAGGAAAAACTGAAAATAATTACTGAGTGAAAGCACAGTATCACTAAGGGGGATTGGAAAAGGATTCTTGTAGGTGGGATTTTAGGTGGGACTTAGAGATGAGAAAGCGGCAACAGACACTTCAGACAAATTGACACTTCAACAAATTTAGCATGGACTGCCTTTGCCACACAGTGCTTCTTGGTTTCTTCTGTAGTGAGGCCTTTATGGCAAGTGTATCCTGTGTCTGTCAGCCCTGACTGCTGTTGGAAGAGCTAGATGCTGTCTTGTGTCTCTAATGTCATCAAGGAATTCATGATGACAAGCATAGCCTTGGCCTTCACCACTGGAGCCTTGTTCATTTGGTCACTGGAAGCTGAGGGGTTTACGGAGAAACTATTTTCTCCTTCCTCAACATTGGAAAGCTGTTGGTACTTCTGATCTGGGATGACTGGCTTTTTCCACAGAACCTTACTGCACATGTCAGATGAAGGCAGAGTAATAGGTGTGGGATGCTTCAGGAAATCATCATAACTGAATGCCTAATAATGCATTTCAGTTGGCAAAGACAACTTGCCTAGAAGCCCACCTGTTCTGTGCTCAATAGCAGGATGATGCCATGAAAGACTGTGATCCAGGTGTTTCTCTAGAATAGATATCCGGAACTCTGATTCCCACAGTAAAAGTTACCAGGACAAGGATGTCAATGAAACATTCTGCAGCTAGTGATGAGCTAGTAAAGAGTCCCAAGCAGCTCTCATGCAGCGGCTCTGCAGGCAGCTGGGTTTCTGTGAGGAGGGGAGTGGAATGGAGAGAAGGGGGTTGGGAAGAGACTATGTCCACAGACAAGAAGCTGAGACTAACAAGGCTTCAGGCCTCCATCTTTCCCTAAGCACCGAAACATGGGGCAAATCTGGGAAAAACTAAGGCCATGATGCAAGTAGTGCCAAGACTCAAACGGACCTCAGCTAGAAGTAGAGTGAAGTCTGTGCAAAAACTTTTATGTAATTCAATCCGTATTTCACCCAAATTCTTTTAGCTATCATCTACCCACCCATTCCATCGTTCCTCAGTGAGTTAAGTGCTTATCTCACAGTCATTCTCTCTTCCCCAGCTATTGGCCTCATTCTAGGGGACTTCGACACATAATGATAACTCCCTCAAACATCCTAACTTCCTAGTTCTCTGTTCTTTGCCTATGACTTACCTATTCCTCCACTCTACCTCAGCTATACACAGAGATGGTCATACCCTTAATCTTGCCATCATTCACTAGGGTTCCACTTCCATGTTCATGAACTTGGAAATTCCTTTATCTGATCGTAGTCTGTGGTTATTTTGCCTTTCCTTCTGCCTTGCAACCCTAACCCTGCTCTTATACTCACTGTGACAACCAATCCCTTCCTCCTCAATTCTTTCTCAGGCCATCATTCCTGCACTGACTATACTCTCCTGCTTTCTTCATCTTGACCCTGTGATAACCAGTTCAATTCTACTCTGTCTTGTACACTCAAGTCCCTTGCCCCCTTGCCCTATCACTGATCTTTCCCCAGCCTTGGATTACTCTACCATCTATTATCTTTGCTCCTATTCCTGTGCTGCTGAAAGAGGCTGGAGGAAATCACAAAACTATGCAGACTGGGTCCACTACACATTTATGTTGCATAATCTCAACTGGGCCCCTTACTGAGGCAAGGTAATCGTCTTACACCACACAGTGGCCTTTCCAGTTCTTTTCATCCCTCCTTAAACTTTCCATTGCTTGCCTTCCTGCTTCCCTGAAAAAAATTGAGATCTTTTACAGAGAACTCCCTTTTGTCCCTTTCTTCTCATTTCACTCATCTCACATCACTCAGATTCCTTTCCCACAGTCTCCTCCTTTATCTGTCTCACATGAAGGTGGCCCTTCTTGCCAAGGCTAACTCCTTCTTCATATGTAAGTAGTTACATTCCATCCCACCACTTTCTCAGTAATCTTCTATCTCTCCCATTCTGCTAGTGGCTTCCTTGTTCCTACACACCTATGTCTCTCTCCCCCATCCTCAAAAAACTCACTTGATCAGTCCATCCCTGATAGCTGTCTTCCTATATCTCTCCTCCTGTTTGTAGTAAACTCCTTTAAAAAGCCATCTATAATCAGTGCCTCTACTTCCTTTCCCCTTACTCTTTTCTTAACTCTATAGTCTGACTTCAGATCTCATGATTCAGCTCAAACTGCTGTCTCCAAAGTTACGGAGAGTTTCTTTATTGACAAATATGATGGTCTTTTCTCAGTTCTCATGCTTTTCTACTTCTCTACAATCTTTGATTACCCTTTTCTCTCTGATCCTCTTCTCTAGGATTTTGTAGCACTGCTGCCTCCTGGTTCTTCTCTTGCCTGATTGCTTGTCTCCATCATCTAAAAGTAACCTTTAAGGATCTGTCCTGTTTCCTTTCTCCTCTCCTTTTGTACCATGTCACTTGGTGATCTCAGCAGGTCCAGTGAATTCAGTTATCCTCTCTATTCAGATGATTTTCAAATCTATTTGTCCAGCTCTATCTCCATATTCTCGTTTCCAGTTGCCTATTAGACATTGACATCTTGAATTGGATGTCCATTAGACATCTTAAACTCAATATGTCCAAGACAGAACTCATTATCTTTTCCCCAAAACCCTTCTCTCTTCCTACCTTCCATAGTACTGTTGAGGAAATCACCATTCTGTCAGTCACCCAGACTTGCAATCTAAGTGTCATCCTCAACTCTTCACTCTTGCCCTGTGTCTACCAGTGTGTTGCCAAATCCTGTCTATTGTCTTCTCAGCTTCTCATAAACATCCTCATCTTCCCCACCATACTGCCATCTCCCTGGTACAACTCCCTCATTACCTCACATCTAGACAATTGCAGTAACCTTCTGGATGCTGCTTTAAGTCTCTCCTCACTCTGATCCTCTACTCAGCTGTCAAAATGATTTTCCTCAAATTCAAGTCTGACCACATCAGAATTTTCTCAAGTTCAAGTCTGATCCCCTTTTTAATCTCCAGATCAAATGTAAAATCTCTCTTTAGCATTTAAAGCCCTATTTATCCTGGTCTCTCTTCTTATTTTACATTCCCCTTCCAGGGACTCTAATACTTTGTGGGCTTCCTTCTAGTTTCTGACATGTAATACTCTATCTCCCTGTTCTGTGAATTTTCAATGATTGTCTCCCCCTGCCCAGAATGCTCTTTCTCCATGTCTCTTCCCCAACTTCCTTCCAGTGTCAGCTAAAATCCTACCTTCTGCAAGGAGCCTTTCCAGTTCCCCTTAATGCAGTGGCTTCCCTTCACTTTATCATGTATATATCTTGTTTGTGACTTGGATAAAAACTGAGGTGGCTTGCTTATAAAATGTAAAAATGATAGACCTCTGGAAGGAGTAGATAAAACACTAGATTAGTGATGAGAAACTCATGGAAATATATTTGTGAGTTGCATACTGATTGAACCACAAATTAACATTTTCATGTTGTATTTTTATTTGTTTTGTTAAATATTTCTCAATTACATTTTAATCTGGTTTCTACCTGACTAGGGAGTTCTATTTTCATTTATTTATTTATTTTTGGTGAGACAATCAGGGTTAAGTGACTTGCCTGGGGTCACACATCTAGTAAGTGTTAAGTGTCTGAGGCCAGATTGAAATTCGGGTCCTCCTGATTCCAGAGCTGGTGCTCTATCCACTGTGCCACCTAGCTGCCCCTGCACTGGGGAGTTTTGTAGGCTACATAGCAATTTAGGCACCTCTGCACTAGATGCACTCAGGAACCAAAGAATATTGACAGGCTAGAACATGGAACTGAATCTAGTAAGATAAAATTTAATAGTGTAAAGCCTTACAATTGAATTTTAAAAATCAATCTAAGTTTCAGATAGAGACATGGTTAGCAATTTGTCATGAGCTTCTTTGAGAGGCAAAGCTTCCAGCAATAAGGTGATAATTCCACTCTGCTTTGACCAGGTCAGATAATATCTGAAATGTTGGTTAAGTTCTGGGGATAACAGTTTAGCAGGAACATTAATAAATTGAAAAGTGTCCAGAAGAAGATAGACTGGTAAAGTGCCTTCACCCCATGTGATATGAGGATCAGTTGAAGGAGCATTTTTATCTTAGAGAAAGAAGATAGGGTTCAGTGACTTGAGCTTTTATTTTTTTATTTTTTATTATTATTATTATTTTCTTTTTTTGGCTAGGCAATGGGGTTAAGTGACTTGCCCAGGGTCACACAGCTAATAAGTGTCAAGTGTCTTAGGCCAGAATTGAACTCACGTCCTCCTGAATCCAGGGCCAGTGCTCTATCCACTGAGCCACTTGAGCTGTCTTTTAAGTAGCAGAAAGGCTATTGTGTGGAAAAGGTTCAATTTGGTTATAGGGGCAGAATCAAAAGTTATGTGTGCAAGCTGCAGAGAGACAAGTTAGAGTTGACATCTGGGGAGACTTAACAATTAGACTGTCCCCGAGAGTAGTGGATTGCCTCTGGATTTAATGAGAGTTAGCTGAAGGTAAAGAAGCAGAGGCTAGATAACCATTTATCAGGTATGTTGTAGTGGGAGATCTTTTTCAGGTTTGGATTGGATTTATATTGATCACTGAGTTCTCGCACAACTCTAAAATTCTGTGTATTTAAGGATGCATTTTATTTTTTTGTGGTCTTCTACAGTTTCATCTTGTAAATAATATGGGTCATCCCCCATTCAGAAGGGGAGTTTCTTCAGTTTTCTTTTCCCCATAGCCTGTAGGATAAGATTGAAATTCCTTAACCTAGTAGCATTTGAGCTCAGTCTAGCTTCAATGTACCATTTTGGTATTTCAGGCTGTTCCTTTGCACATATTTTGAGTTCCAGCTAAACTGTAATTTTTGCCATTTCACAGTATCTTCTTGTATCCTTCTGCTTCCAAACATTTCTCTAGACTGTTCACAGTGCTTGAGATGCTCCCCTCCATATCTCTGCCTGTTGAAATCATGCTTTTCTTCAGGGCCTCAGTTAGATACCACCCACCTTCATGGACTTCTAGCCTGATCCTCTCAGCCTCAAAAAACAAACAAATCAGATCTTTTTTCTGCAGCTCAAAGTGACCTTTCTCTTCTGAAAATTCCTTAACAGATAATCTGGATCTCTCCATTGCCCCTACATTCTTACTTGCAAGAATGCCCCTTACATCTTATTTGTCTTCACATCTTACTTGTTGGTAAGATCCTTGAAAGTAGAGACTGTTACTTTTCATTTTTTTTTCTTTGTTAAGTTGTATTGAATATTTGTGAAGCCTGTGATACTAGTGTGCCTCCTAGATACCTTTTGACCAAATTATTTAATATTATTACTATTAACAAACTATGTTCTTGCTCGACTGGAAGCTGTCTCCTGAACTCTTTATGTTCCATTTTCAACCTCTCTGTATTCCCATAGGGTGCTCTGTCCTCTTCCTCTTTTTCAGTTCTTGGAATCCTAGTCTCCATTCAGGCTCTGCTCAGTGTCAGCCATTTCTGTGAAGCCTTCATTTACCTCTCCAGTTGTTAGATGTCTCTCCTTCCTCAATTATACTTGTGAACAGGTTGTATTCTACCCAATAGAATGTAAGCTCCTTGAGGCAAGGACTGTTTCATTTATGTCTTTGTATCCTGCTGGTCTTGGAGCTAAGAAGATCTGGGTTCAAGTTTCAACTCTGATGCACTGGCGGTGTTCAAAAGTCAATCCTGTCAGGCAATCCTCTTAAAATTATAAATGCAGAAAACATGCCATTCTAAATTTCCTGATTGGGAGTATACTATTTCAGTAAAATCACTAGTTCAGTCCATGTCCCTGTCCCTAGTAGCTAGTGCAATGCCCTGTAATTTATTAAAGTAAGCACTGATTAAATGTCTACTATTGTGCTAGTTATGGATAAATGAAAAATGGAATATGGGTAGAAGAAAGGATCTAGACATCAGCTACAATATTTTCATACAAGAGTTATTTGGGAGAGCAAAATAGCACCATAAATACTCTTTTCTAATAAGATGTTTTCCATGCATGTACTGTACAAGATTACTTGAAACAGCAGCAGAGAGAACCTTGTTAGACCTTTTGATAATTACAAGAGACATAAAATATCGAGAGAGATGGTCACTAAAGGTGTTTGCCACTATTGTGGAAGATCTAATACAGAATTCAAGTTGAAGATGGATTCTCTTTTTTGTGGATGACGTGTTTGTTGCATCAAGCCCTGAACATTTCAGAATCTTTCTTGTGCTATACAGGTGCTAGTCAAATTACTAGTATTTTTAAAAATTCTCTTCTAGGTGCTATAAAAGATTATTATAAATGTACAAACCTATCCCTGTCATTTTTGCTTACCTGGGATTAATTTTCCTTCCTTTTCTTTGCTGATTTCAGAGTATCTTTCTTGATTAACCTCATATGACTGATCACACATCTACTCTGAACTTAGTGATTCAGTTTGCATCAGACTGATCAAAGTGAAGTTTTTACCGTTTAGTGTGTTTCGTTTGTTTTGCTGGGATAACTGAGTAGTTGACTTTTTCATGAAATTTGAAAAACAGTTCTTGGTGTTCTAATGTAAAATGAGAAGAGATAAAACTAGCGTATCTATGAAAGTCTCTTAATATTCCTAAGATTCAATGATCTGTGACACCTGAATTCAATTTGTGGTTCATTTCTTCTTTTTTAAAAAGTGAGGAGGGTAGCCAAGTTTTCAAATGAATTTGTGATTATGAACTATGGTTAGAGGATTTCATTGAGAGATCAATATACAACTCATAGAACCTTGTGTTTTACTTTGCAGTTGTAGATATGTTATGTGCTTTTCTCCCGATAGACTACAAACTCTGTAAAGATAACAACTTAAGTCTATTTCTTTGTGTATGTCCCTTACCCCGTGCTTTCCTAGTGTTCTGCTGCTGATAGTGGGCACTCAATAAAAGCTGGTTTAATGAATGAGTGTTCTACTGCTCATATGCTCATCTAGTATTAAAAAATGTTAATTTTTCTCATCCTTTTGTTTTGGAGCAGGACTAGAAAAGGAGTTCTTACCCTGAAAGAGGCATGGTTCCTAGAACTAGAAACATCCACGTTTTATTTGTACCTATATTTATTACTATTCAGAATGTTTGCAAGTCACTGTGGAACTTCCCAGTTCCCAGATTCCCTGCCAACTTGAAAAGCATATTCTCCTATCACTTATCCTTTCTGACCTGGCTCTGTCCCGAAGCATTTCTCTATCATTTTTACTACAGTTGATTAAGAATTTAATTGATACCAGGACTTTGTTGTCCGTATTTCTCTGTGATACATCATGTATATTTTTTCCCTGAGTAAAAGTGTTGCTTTATCTTGGGTGAGGGACCGTGGAGTGATATACTGAGAAAGAGTCTGGTGTAGTAGATAAAAGACTGGCCTTGGAACCAAGAAGATGAGGTTTCATATCTTGCCTCAGACACTACTGTGCTACGGCGTACACGTCACTTGACCTGTTGGTGTTCCCAGTAACTGTTAAATACTGCATACTTGGAGGATGTCTTCGTACTGGGGATTCCTCACACAGATGAAATCAGCGTTTAGACAAAACATATACTGTAAATTAAGACCCTCAGAGTTAGTAAAGTCTTCTCCTGACTATCCTTATACCCTTTTAATCTTTCTATTTTAAACATTATTCCTCCATTCTTTTCTCCCAGGCCCTTACAGTGGTCTTTCTATCTCCTTAGAATTGAAGGAAGTAATCATTTTTCTAGCTCCACCTCCCAACTGCCGGCTTTGTTTCTGCAGTCTACCTTTAGGGGACTAAGAATAAACATGTTAGGAAAAACTGAAATTAACAGATCCATTGTCATTTTCTGAGTTGCTGTCAGTGTCACTACCCTGGTTGGAAAAGGTTCATTGGGAAGTTCACTGACTTTGGAGTTAGAGAACCAAGATTCAGATCCTGCCTCTGACACTCACTGCCTTCACGACCTTTGGCAGGTAACTTACCCTCTCTGGGATTCAGATTGCTTATCTGTGAAATGGGTTTAGACCAGATGGACTCTTAGCTTTGGTTCTATAATCCTGTGATGCCCAAAAGCTCAGGTGGAAGACAGCAAGAGGTCATTCTTGCAGTAGTCCTTGTGGATTAGTCACCCTTTTAAGAGATACCTAGGGGCAGCTAGGTGATGCAGTAGATAGAGCTCTGGCCTTGGAATCAGGAGGACCTTAGTTCAAATGTGACCTCAGACGCTTGACCCTGGGTAAGTCACTTAACTCCGATTGCCTCACCAAAAAGCAAAGAGAGAGAGAGAGAGAGAGAGAGAGAGAGAGAGAGAGATACCTGGCCTAAGTCCTCTTTGACTTCACACATTAGTTTAGAGGGAAGGGACACGTGTATAGTATAATTTATAGAATGTCTTGTCTTTTTTTATATCACATGATGTATGTGACATTAAAGAAGAAGCATTCCCATCTGCTTGTCCCCAGCATTAGAATGTGAGCTTCTCAAGAGCAGGGCCTGTCTGACTTTCCTATTTGTATCCCCAGCATTTAGCATAGGGCTTTGTATATGGTAAGCTATTAATAAGTACTTCATTCATCCATGGGTTAGTGTATGATATTTTGTTTTTGTTTTTTTTCCCCCTTCTAGATTTTTAACAAAGAAAATCAGAAGATCATAAGAAATGCAGAGTGAATTGGTTCCAGTTAGCTTCTCTGAGGTAGAGAATATACCTTCCGTTTCATCAGATAAAACCACTGACTATGCATCTGCAACAAAAGGCTCCACAAGCTGTTTTTCTGGAGATGAAGAGAGCAGCTTAGACAAAAATTCTAAACTGCTTCCATCAAAAAAAGAGATGACTTCACTTATGCTTCCCGAAGGTGATCGAATTGAAGCACAAAAAGTTTACTCACCAGATCATAGTGGAGTTGAGAATTCTTATGACAAAGCAGGCACATATGAAGAAAAATCTCAGATAATAACTCACTTTCCTGGTGGTGATTTTGCAGAGCAAGTATCAGAGACAAATGGAACAGAGCAAACACTAACAGAAGTATTGCAAGAATTGAAATCATCTAAGCTTACAGAAACATCCAATGAAAAGACTTATTCAGAAAGTCCATATGATACAGACTACACCAAGAAACTTATTTCAAGAATACAGAATGTTTCAGCACAGGAAGATTTGTTGGAAGAAATAGAATCAGAGCTCTTATCTGCAGAACTTTCAAATGAACATAGAGTACCCAATGGAATGAAAAAGGGTGAACGTGCTTTAGTTATGTTTGAAAAATGTGTACAAGATAAATATCTGCAGCAGGAGCATACTATAAAGAAGTAAGTATTGACTTACCCTAAAATTCATTTGACCAATTGTCAGACAAAGAAATTTTAAATGTAAAATTAATACTTTAGCATTGAAGACCTGGTAAGTAGATAATTTAGTTCTGAGTCATACAAATTCATCAACTATCTTGCATTTTTATAAGATAACTTTACAAAACTTTTCTTAGAAAAATGTCACATATGTTTAGTTATCCATAGAAAAAACACCAAGAAAATTAGATTTTCTTTAGCTCTTTCATGTTATTAACTGAGATCTAATCCAAGAAATGCAGCTCCTTAATCTGAAGTCTTTGAAAAAACAACAGCCATCCAGAGAATGGTGCTATTTTAATTATGTGCAAATTCATTAGTTAGGAAAGTGAGTTATTTTCCCTTGTACTTGAGAAATTTCTGTCTTGCCACTGTTTAAAATCATTTAGTTACCTCTACTAAAGGCCTACTCCATATCTTATGGTATGGAGATAGCGCTGGATTCTCAAAGGCCTAGATGATAGAGTACAAGTTCTGGCAAGACTAACCATGCCTGAAAGGTGATTGATTGTATGCCTGTTATCCAAGGACTAACCTAGCTAATTTTGAGGAGGCTCATTACTTTTTGGCCATAGCAACTCTCAAAGACAAAATAAGTTGTGATCTGTATTAGTGGATACCCACATCAATAAAATGACATACGTATACCTGAAATATTGCAATATAGAAATAACTCTGGAGCCTTAATATTCTTGTAGAAAAATGACTGAATGAAGTTAAACAGTAAGAAAACATCAATTTCCAGCGTAGAAAGTATATACTGTTTGTTTTCCTTTTGACTTTGAGAAAGTGAATTGGAGTAGGGTGCAGGACAGTTAGAAGAATAGCTATAAAAATAAATATAAAAGGAAAAAGAGGGGTACCAGGTGGGGATCCATGAGGTAGTAACAGGAAGGAGAGAGATTATTAAGTTTACCACAGGCCAAGTTGGAATATCCTTCCAACTGGTCTCTCTGATTCCTGTCATTTCTTCCTCTAATGAATCCTTTACATCCTCACAAGATTAACCTGCTTACATCTTAGATTTTGTTATATTATTCTCTTATAACTTTTCCTGGAAACAAAGGCTCATCTTTTTAATACCAACATTCTACTGATGTTGTGTGGCTGTGAGACATGGAGCTCGAGAATCTCTGAAGAACTGAAAATGAATATCACGCTGAGGGCATTGGAGAGGTTCATGATGCATATGAGCAAGTTGTAGTATGTAACTAACTAATGAGAAACAGAAACACAGGAGTAAACAATGTCATCAGGGAAATGGATGGTAGGAAGAAAGGATGTGCTTGTCATTTGGCAAGGTAGAAAGATAATAGCCCAAGTGTTCAGTCAGTGTCCTCATGATGTCAGGAGAAAGTAAGGGTCTGCAATGCTGGGTGGCCCCCTTATGACAAATTTATGGAAGATGCAGGCATGAATAGGTTGTAATCTACATTGCTGGTAGGAATATCCAAATCAGTGACTTTACAGATCCATTTTTGTGAATACTCCTCTACTTTTGGTTCCTTTCTACAGCAGCATTTCTCAAACTTTCTGGTTTCAAGAACTTTTTACACTTAAAAATTATTCAGGATCCTAAAGAGCTTTTATTATATGGATTATATTTCTAGATGTTTATCATATATACTAGAAATTAAAACTGATAAATTTTTACAGCATTTATTAATTTAAAAAACTTTCTCAAAACAACCTTTCCCCCCACCCTTTTTCTAGCCTTATTTCCTGCAATTTCATAATACATATAATATCATAGCTCAACTAGAACTACTTGCCCCTCTTCCTGCAGGTCATGGATCTTTGCTTTGCTGATGCTGTTTCATTCACTCGGAATGCCCTACTTACCTTCATTTCTGCTATGTAAACCCCATTCATTTTTTTGACTGTTAAGATGTAACCTACCTGTTCCATGAAGCTTTCCTTGATAATCCTAATAGGAAATGATCCCTTCATCTATTTGATTCCCCTAGGATTTTGGTCATATTCATCGTTTGTTGCACTTGAGATTTGTAGCAAACTGTCTTATACTGTTTTTATTTGTATTTATTATTCATACTTTATCTCTTTTATAAATTTTAAGTTCCTTTGAGGCTAGATTCTGGCCCCTTTTATATTCCACACAGGACCCTGAATAGGACTGACTATGTGTATAACAGGTATTCAATAAATGTTTAGACTAATGTTTTCATTTTGTAGAAAGTTTGATATAAATTAGGAATAATTTCTTCAATCTAAAAATAAGAATGAAGTAGAAAAGAGAATTACCTTTCATCCTCTTTCCGGGGAACTGATTTACTTTTTCAGTCTGCTTAATTTTGTCTATGCAGAGTATTTCAAATAAATTTCTTCCAAGATAACTTGCTTAGTTATTTGTACATCACCTCTAAAATTAACTATATTAGCTGTCATTTAGTTCAAGATTCTTGATGATTTTTACCATTATTTAAGTTTTTAATTAAAAATATTTTTCTGCTGTTTGTATGTTAACTTAAAATTGAAAAATCTCTGATTTATTGCTAATTTTCTTTCATTGGTCAAATTAACATCACTTTTCTTAAATCTCAATGAGAAATCTTTAATATAAGATGTATATAAAAATTAATTGTATTAACTATGAATAAGATTAAAAAATCTCAGTCCCCTAAAAATTGCCTTAAATTTAGCCATTATTATTTTGCATCATTATTTTCTGGTATAAATCAGTTCATTCAGATAAATTTTGTAGGTTCAGGCACTATTCTGCAAACAAACAAAACAAAACCACTTGTTGCCAATCTTCCAAATATCCAATCTCACACACACACACACACACACACAAATAAATGCTTGTAGTCTTAACTTATTCTGTGGTTCTAATCACGTATGTCATTGATTTTTGAGATTTGACTTCTATTACAATTAAGAGCTGTCAGCAGAATTAATTTAAGATTCAATTTAACAAATATGATAGATCTACTTTTCTTCTGTAATACAGGGTTCTGTGCTGGACACTGGCGATACAAACAAAAAAGCAAAAGAATCCTGATCTCAAGGAGCTTGTGTTCTATAAAAACAAACTTACCTTGACTTTTGTTTTTCCTGTCTCTAGGGATCATGTATAGAAATGCTTACATTTCAGTTTTCACCATCTTCGAATCAGTCATATAACTATAATGGAATATTATTTAGCAATATATATTTTTAAGCACATATGCAGAAAGAAAATGAGGGATGCGATTAATATTCTGAGTAATGTTAGGTACTTACTCAAGGGCATATGGTTTCTTTTGTGTAGTCATATCATAACAATATTATTAACAACTCACAACTTTCCACTAAACAAGCCTGCCTGATTTGCTTTTTTAAAATTTCATTCTGCAAATATTAATTTATAATGATAGCCTTAGCAAATTTTGCAAATGAGGTATGGGGCATAGTTAATAGGATGATTGAAAGACAGAGATTTTGCTGTAATCATGACGTAGAAATCCACACCTTAAATATATACCTTGCAGCAATTTTTTATCTTTTTGGTTTATATTTTGTCTATTCTGTCCTTTTTATATTTAGGTTAATTAAAGAAAACAAGAAGCATCAGGAACTTATTTTAGAAATTTGTTCAGAAAAAGACAACCTAAGAGAAGAACTAAAAAAACGAACAGAAACAGAGAGACAACATATAAACATAATTAAACAGGTAAAAGGCAAACAAATAGCCTTAAAGCCATAGGCTATATGCATATCTCAGTTTATTCAATATATAGTAAGAAGGGTTTTTTTCTGCTGTGTTGAATATGTTAGAGGGGAGTTTGTAATGTGAAATGATCCTTTTAGTGAATCAACGAGTCTCATCATCCCCCATTTTTCCCAGAGGAGAGGTCAACCTTTACTCAGTTAGATGCTTTAGAAATGAGGGGGTGTAAGAGGTAATTTGATTATCAACTCCTGCTAATCTAACTGCTAATTGAGGCAGAGTAATGATCTAAAAGCACTGATTTAAACATTTATATTTTGGAATGCATTTTTGTAGTGATATCTAAATATAATGCATTCATTTACTGTTCAGGGTGGATTTTTTAAAGTAATAGTTCTAAAAAAATGATGAAGCTCTACCTCAGAATCAATTAGTTGACTTTCTGAACTCTCTTCTTCCTTGGTTCAACTCTTCCCTGTGCTGCCTGTTATTGTTGCTTCTCAACACTGGGCAAAGTTGTTCTTGCTGTGCTTGTTTCTTGTTCTCTTCTTGGAGAGGGCAGAAGCACATGAAATGTTGAAAGCTTAAGTAAAACCTTTCTTTTTCTATTTTATTTAACCTCATAACCTGGCATCTTAAAAGGAAATAAGAATAGATTAAAAAAAAGTTACTAATTTTTTTTTGCTAACCTGGTGTAGCTAATCAACTTTGGCATAAATGTGAGTTAGCTATAGTTATATTTATATTTATTTTTATATTTATTTATATTTATTTACTTAGATGCATAATCCTCATGCTTTAATTTTGCCCCATGAGAACTAGACTTTAATGGACAGGCTGAGTTCTTATTTCTGTTAGGATTTTTACACTGGCCAGGTGGGAAAGAACCAGGACTGTTCTTTTTAATGAACTCACTGGAAATTTGACCACTTCCTGTAAGAGAAAACTGAAGTAACTTCATTTTTGTTAACATTTTGAAAATCATGCAAGTGACTGGAAAACTGATGATTTTTGGTAGTTTTTTTTTACATTAATACATTTTTTAACATTTACTATATAAAGTGACTGATATTTATGTAGTGCTTTGAGGTTTACAGAGTGCTTTACATACATTTTCATTTGAGCCTCACAATACCCTCTGAGGTACAGTAGGGATACTTTATCCCCATTTTACAGATGAAGAAACTGAGGTTCAGAAAGCACAAACTAATTGCATTGCTTTAATTTTATTTTTTACATCTAGACTATTTAGTGTAGTTTTTCCTATATAACATCATTTCATATTCATTTGTTTAAATATTTATGAGAGTTTAAAATAAAACTTTAAGCATAATATGGAAACATTTGCTTTACAGTTAGAAACAAGAATAGAGGAACTAAATAAAGACATTAACATTTCCAAAGAAAAACTTGTAATGCAAGATACTGCAGCCAAAAATGCGATTCAGCAATTACATAAAGAAATGGCTTTTCGGATGGAGCAGGTAATTTCATATCATTATTGTTATAAATTGGTATCCTGGTGAGTATGTTTCATAAGTAAATTAACATCTTTAGAACAAGAGTGTTAGTAGTGCATGAGAAAAAAATTTAATAAAGAATTTGTTGATGCATTTAAATAATGGATTAATTGTTCTGTGCAGTCAAACATATTACTATGTTTTGAAGCCAGCCTAGAGGGTGCTGTCTCCTTTTTCAGATGAGCACTGTTCTAAAGAGAAGCTTAGTCTGTCTTATTAGTTCTGGAGTTCTTTATATTATTTTAATTCTGCTCCATTTTAGAACTAACTTTAAAAGTCATATACTAATAGGAGGCAGATAATTCCCTCTACACTTAACTCAAACTTAACTAGTAGTCTCCAGTTTCATCTTGAACACTTCCAGTCTTGAGGAGTTCGAGGTAGTCCGTTTTTAGCTTTAATTATTTGCATGTTCTTTATATCAAACCAAAATCTGCCTACCTTTAACTACTATCCATTGGGTCTGCATGCATTAGATTCTCCTTCTACATGACAGAGCTTCAGAAATTTGAAGAGCTGTTTTGTCCTCCCTTTTCTTCTTTTTCCATTTTGCTTGTTGTTGATTCATTTCAGTCATGTGCAGTTCTTCATGACCTCATTTTGGGATTGTCTTAGCAAAGATACTAAAGTGGTTTGCCATTTTCTCCTCCAGTTCATTTTGCAGATGAAGAAACTGAGGCAAGCAGCATTGCCCAGAGTCACACAGCTAGTAAGTTTCTGAGGTCACATTTGAATTCAGGAAGATGTGTCTTCCTAACTCCAGTCCTGGTACTCTTTTCTTTGCACCACCTAGCTGCTTCTTATGTAACATTGGTTTTAGACCCTTTACTATCTTTCTGTCCTTTGTCTTAGTAAGCCTACCTTTTCTAAGTGATGACAAACCTGTTTAATAACCCACCCTAGTGTTTTTTTGGGAATTGACAGTAAGATGGCTAGTCTAAACATTCTGAAAACTGACTCAAAAAGAAAAAAATTTTTTTTCTGTCTCTGTTCTTCTGGCACATCTTCTGTTCTCTATTATTTCTTAGAGATTACCATCCATGATTCCAGATGACATATACAAACTTTCAGTACCTTAAGATGTAGTTTGTCTGAGACTGGAGACTTGAACTAATTTTAAAACCACTGGATGCAGTCTTACCATCTTATTTATCTTTAACAGCAGTTTAATTTTCTTTTTATTATAGTCGTTTAATTGTAGTTATATCAAAGATGAAAGCAAAATAGAAGTTAATACATTTTACTTTCTCTGCATCATTTTTTTGGGGGGGAGCTAGGGAATGGGGTTAAGTGACTTGCCCGGGGTCACACAGCCAGTAAGTGTCAAGTGTCTGAGGCCGAATTTGAACTCAGGTCCTCCTGACTTCAGGGCCAGTGCTCTATCCACTGCTCCACCTAGCTGCCCCTTCCTCTATCATTTAACATTATACTGTTTCAAGTAGTAGATCTCTATATTTCTCCTTTTTTCTTGTCTGATTTAACTTTAAAAAGTCTTAACCTAGTCCTTGGCAGTTTTTGTTAGTTTAGCTCATTCAGAATGTTAATCTTCCTGAAGCTTTTTTTTAGGTCCTTGTTATTTATTTATGTGTCTGTTACATGTCTCTCAACACTGCTCCTTGTGCTTTATAAGATGTTGTCTGTCTGTTGACAGGAGCACAGTGTTCTCAGATTGTAAACCGTGATCTAAAAGTCCATAATCTGTTTTTTTGAGGCCATTTCTTTAGTTAGCTCTTCACTTGCCATGTATTCCTTTCTTTACCAAAGTCCTAATCCTTGACTGAAAGAAAAGAGGCAAGAACTTATCTGTGTTCTGAAGTCTTTCAGTTTCCTAGAGGTTCAGTTTCTTTCTTGTTACTATATCATTCATTACTACATGAAATAACAGAAGTTGATTTTGTTGGTTTGATTTGATCAGTCTTAGAAAGCTTCACATCACTTTATCAGTTGGAAATTCTAGGAAAAGATCACATTTATATTTAACTATAATAGTTTATATGTGATTCAATCAGTTAACATTTATTAAGCACCTACTATTCCAAGCACTGCGAAGCACTGAGAATAAAAATAAAAAGGGAAGACAGTGCCTTATTCCAAGGATGCTACAATCTAATGAGGGAAGACAGTACACAAAAAGTAAGCTGAAAAGTGTGGTAGAGGGAAGAGGTACCAGGGGCTTGATGTTTCATAGAGTGGAAACAAAGAGCTGCTGATCTGGAAAGTTCTAATCTGAGCCTTCTATGAAGGAAGGCTTTGGGAGGAATTTATTACTCTGTTCTCCAGTCAAAGGGGAGAGGCAACTGGGGGAGTTGAAAAGGTACTGAGTTTAAAAAAACTGAGTCAATTAGCATGGTACTAAGATTTCAGATAATAGAATAACTTTATTATGTTTATCTCAAGCTCCACATGTCTAGCAGAGCTGCTGATGGAAAATGGAGAATTACCGTGTAGGCAAATTCTTCTTAGTGACACTTCACCAAGTAATAAAAACAGATCAGTAGTGTATCTTCCGATCAGGTTTAGTTACAGGGATTCCTGCCCATGGGTCTTCCTTATTGTTCTGTGGAACATGGTATATTGCTTCTTTCTGTTGTGTAGCTCCAGTAGCATAAATTCTGCTTTTTCTCTGTCATGTCTTAATAATCTCTTGGCACTTAATTTTGATTCTTTTTTGATTCTGACTTGGTTCTTTCTTGACTGATTTCTTTCATCCTTTCTAGCAATCTATAATCTTCTGTGATAAGCAGAAATATAGATAGACATTCTTTTTCTTCCTCTGGCAAACATTTATAGGTATGTCATTGCCAAGGTAGGAAGACAAAGGAGCCTATAATGCAGCAGGTCACTGAAATAGTTCTTTCAGTTCCAAAATGTCTCCTAGGATTGTGATTGAATTACAGTCCTTTGTGGCTTCCCTGATAAGCTACTCCATAATCTGCCAGATGATGAATATCCAAAAGTTTAGTAAAAAAGATGTATATTTAGTTTGGGGATGTTTAGTTACAGTGCATTTTCAGATGATTTATTCTTCCATTTACTTTGTATTTAGGGGTAGAGGTAGCTTTGAAGTATGCTAGATACTTTGTGAAGGGAAAATCTAGTGTGAGATCATTACTGAAAGAATTTTCTATGGGTGTTTGAAAATTATCATTATGCCAAATTATGCTATTGTTAATTATTTAGCAAGCATTTATTAAGTGCCTTCTATTTGTCAGGTACTGTGCTAGACCCTGAGGCTAAAAAGAAGTGGAGCAGTCCCTGTTCCTCAAGGGGCTTAAAATCAATGTCTTATACCTTTTAAAAATTGTCCCTGAAAAGTTACCTAGAAAATAAGTTTTTGTATATTGTAACATGATGACTCCATTTATAAATATGATAGTGATCTAATACTTCATTTTTGAAAATTGCTGTTTTCATTTACTGAGTTTCATTTGGAGCATATCCTGGATAACAAACACTTTTTGGTGACAGTGTAAGCAAATAGAAACCTAAAGAGTAACTTTGTTATGTTTATCTCAAATGCCACATGTCCCAAAATAGAACTACTATCTCCCCAGCAGACCTGCCCATCTATCAGACTTACTATTTCTATCAAACATACCATCATTCTTTCAGTTGCAGGTTCCTAAACATAGCGTCATCTTCGACTCCTCACTCTTTCTTACTAACCACGTCTCCAATTAGTTGCCAAATTTTGCCACCTCTTTTTCACACAGCCACTCCTTTTTTCAGGTATCCACTTCTCACATGGTTCATTGCAACAGCCTTACAACTGGCCTGATTGTGTTTATTTTCTCCTGATTCCATTCTATCCTTCACATACTTGCCAAAGGGATCTTCCTTAAATGTGGGTCTGACCATGTCAACTACCAGTGGTTCTTTATTGTCTGTCAGACCAAATATGATCCTCTGTTAAACTCCTTCAGAACCAGGCCCCAAATTATTATTGGACATTATCCCCCATTTCCTGTCATTTTCTTATCTCATTTTTCCTTGTATTTTCCCTGACTATACTCCAGGCTTAGAATGCCTTCCCTCTGCTGTTGCAGCTTCAAAGAATCCTTCTCTTTCAAGATAAAACTTAAGCAGCCCCTTTTACACGAATTGTTTCTTGACACCGCCCTGCCCCCCCATGGCTACTGCCCTCCCTCCTAACTTTTGAAAAACCACTTCATAGTTATTGTTTTTACATTTACATACCGTAGATACTTGTATGCTTATTGCCTCCCCCATTAGAGTGTAAGCTTCTAGAGAGGAACAGTTGTTTGTTTCTTTGAATCCTCAGTTTTCACAGTGCCTAGTACATATTAGGTGTTTAATAAATGCTGGTGAATTGAATAATATAGATATCTGATTCTTCTTCATATTATAAACATATATTTGGAACATTCACATTTTTTATTACTAGTCACACTGAATTTTAAGTCATTACTTCATTGTTTAAAGTATCCATTTTATAAAGCAAAAGATAACAAAACTTTTAAGATTTTAAGCAAAATTGACTATAAAACAAATGTACAAAATGCAAGTCATAATTTCCTTGATTGATTTCCGTTATAAAATAAAAGATATTCTTACAGAAAAAAATTTGTCAGATTGATTTTAATTTTTAGTGAAAAATTAAGATAGTAGCCAGACCCATAGTGTTCTAAGGTTAAAATAAATCCAGTATTTTCAAAACTTTGTTAGATTTTTTTTAACTATAAAGTTTCCCATCCATAATTGGTTAAACCCATTCTTCATATCATAGGATTTAAAACAAGGAGGAACCTCAGAGATCTAGCATCTGGCCTCATAAAATATTAGATTTGGAATCAGGAAGACCTGAGTTCAATTCCCACAAACTTTGTGACCCTAGATAAGTCACTTGACTACTCTGATTCTCATTTCTTCATGTGTGAAATGGAGATAATCATAGCACTTAACCTCATAAGAGTTGTTGTGAGGATCAAATTACATACATATGCATGTATCTCATATATTATTTATGTTATATATAATGCTTTTCAAACCTTAAAGTGATATATAAAATATTAACTATAATAATAAAAGCTATTATCATGAGGTGTTATGATATTACTGTTATTATTTATATTACAGATGTAATAGGTGCCTCCAAGGTCACACAGGTTATGTTACCTATATAACAAAACCAAGGAGTCAACGCAGGGTCTTCTGATATCAAATATAATGTTCTTTTCTGTTACTCCATTCCCCCCATTCTCTGATTTCACACTTCGTATTTCCAGAATTAGATGTCCTTTGCCTACCTGTCAGAATATAGTAGGACTATTGATCTCACACTACCCTAAAAATTCCTTAAGTTTGTTTTAATCTTTATAGTAGGAAAAATGAGTACCCTGTCTTAATCCCAAGTTAGAAATTCTGTAAGAATGGGTTTGCTTTAAAAGAGGGCTGGCCTAAGTATAATAGTTCCAGCCCCAAAATCTAAAACTTGTATATGTAGAGCCCAACTAAATGAACATAGAATCAGAGTTGGAAGAGACCTTAGAAATGGTCTAATTCAGTCCCGTCATTTTACAAAAGAGGAAACAGAGGCTGTTGATGAAAAAAACTTTACATTAATGGACATTTTTCACATATTTAATCAAGTTGCTATTAAAGTACATGTGAATTTGTGAAGGATGTGTGATTTTGGTAAAGTCGGAAACCGCTGGTACAGAAACTCCATCTGTTTAACAGCTCCCAACTCATCTTATTATCTTCTGTTTTAAAATTCCCTTCATTTCCAAATTAATCTTTCCCTCCTCCCAGGACCCTGATTCAGGCCCTTGGGAATTGTTCAGTCATACAGGCAGTAAGTATTACAGTCTGCTTTTCAAGCATACAGGTACCTCTAAAAATAGATTGCAGAACTGAAGAAAAATGAAAAAAAGTACCTGCCCCCTCCTTTGTGGAGAGTGGGAAACAAGGAGTATAGAACATTACATATATTGTCAAAGTCAGCTGGTGATGCTGCTTTTGCCAAACTGCTGTTTTGTTTTGTTTTGTTTTTTTTCTTTTTTATTCTTTGTTACAGGAAATAGTTCTTTGGGTTTGGGAGGAGGGAAGGATTAATTTGGAAATGAAGGGAATGTAAAAACAAAAGATGTTAATAACAATTTAAAGAATAATAGATTGCAGAGCTCTTCAGGTAAAGGTGCTGGGAATGGCAAAGGGAGAAAACATAATATCACTTTTTTCTGTTGAAAGTGTCATTTAATAATTTGTTATATAAATATCTTCATGTCAGGAATGTTGGAAATAATGGCATACCGAAGAACTGAAAAATATTTTGGCAATGTAATGGTAAAAATGGGAAGCTAGATATGATATTGAGAGTTTTTCAGATTTTTTTTATATTAAAGTAAAAACTTTGGTATAATGTAAAATATTTAGCCTTGCTTTCATACTTTATGTTAATAAACAAAAGATAAATGAAAGTGTCTAATGTAAAACTACTTTTCAATTCAAAATAATATTAAAATAAAGGCAAACAAGAAATGTGAAGAGGCTCGCCAAGAAAAAGAAACAATGGTGATGAAGTACGTCAGAGGTGAAAAGGAATCTTTAGATCTTAGAAAGGAAAAGGAGGGACTTGAGAGAAAACTCAGAGATGCAAATAAAGAGATTGAAAAACATGTTAACAAAGTTAAACAACTCTCTCAAGAAAAAGGAAGACTACACCAACTCTATGAAACAAAGGTAGAGTGTTTTTGTACATTAGATAAGAACTTTGCTGTTTTCTGCATTTATGTAAATAAGTTATATAATCAAAACTTAACAAGCAGTTTAAAAAAACTTGAATGTGTTTTCTATCAGCCTATCTCCCCAAATTTGCATCTTTACTAAACTAGAATTCTAATATTGTCCATAGTAATTTTAATGTGATAGTATGAAATACTTATAAATTTTATCCAGAAAGTAACTATTTCTTCCTTAGAGCTTTTTACACCTATAGATATTAATGTTGTAAATTTTTATTTGTATTCCAAGGTAAAGCTTCTAATTTAATCATTTATAGGAATATAAATAATACCATTCATATGTGACTTACTTTAAGAATTTATTTAATTAGACAACAATCTCACTATAGAGCATTTTAGCCATATTCAACATTTTGTTAATCCTTGAATGCTTTAGAAAAGGATTTCAATACTAATATGCCAAAATATGGCCTCATTTTATAAAAATTCAGTTTCATAGTAAAGACTAACAAGATCATTACTACCCATGCAGTAATTATTATGATGTTTACTTTAACTAGATTAAGTTTTAGTTAAGAAATTCTAACAAATTTATTTCATATGACATTTTAACTTTTTATAATTGGAAAGATATAGAAAGATGTGAAATGTACATACTTTCAACACAAATGTAGATCAAATGTAAATATCAGTCATTCTATCTAATTTGGAAATTTTGCTGCCCTCTTGTGGGTTGACTTAAAATTTTTTTTTAATAATTCTCCATACTCAAAGAAACTTGAGATTGCATTCTCAACACTATTGCAGGTAGATTTGTGAATTGTTATGGCCAAAAACATTTGTCTCCTTGCAGTCAACTTCTAGTGATGTTTTTTAACTTAGCTATCCTGCTCATCAGATGACAAAACTTATTCATAGACTAAGTGGTCCATACTTAAAAACCTTTTCAGCTTTTTAAGACTAGGTAGAAATAGCAGTTTGCTGACAGCTTTCCAGAACCCAGGAGCGACTTCTTAAAGGGGTGTCAAAATGGAAGTAGAATTTTATTTTATTATAAAAAGAAAATTTAGACTCTGAAATTTTTAGGAGTCATTTGAGTCTGAGTTAGGCAGCAAAATTATCACGCCTTATGAAAAGGCTAAAGGAATTTTAAAAGAATTAATAAAGGAATTTATGGTATAATCTGAGAACTTCTCAACTAAGAGTTATCATTTCCCTACTTGTTTCATTCAGCTTCATTTTAATAGCTTTCACTTACAAACAATAGGATTAAATAGTATAGTCTTTTTTTTCCCCCCAGTTCATCTTGACCACTAACTTCATTAAAGCTCATTGAAAAATTTTAATTTTACCTTGCCGCTTATTGACAAGTTAGAGTGGGGATTCTTGATGTGAGGTCCATGAACTTTAAAAAAATTAATTTTAGAACTATATCATAATATAGTTGGTCATATATATTTTATGTGTCTAAAAGCATATTTCAAGACGGGTTCCATAGGCTTTACTGGCCTGCCTAAGGGATTCATGACCTAAAAGGCTAAGAAAATCTGAGTTAGGATAACTAACTCTAGGAACATTCCTATTTTTTGATTTTTATATGTATGTTAAATATATGGTAAATAATTGATTGCCTTAAATAGAAAAGTGAAAACATGAACTAATAGCATTATATTTTAGGAAAGTGATGCCACTAGAATGAGCAGAGAAATTGAGAAATTGAGGGAAGATATCAACTCTCATGTCATCAAAGTAAAATGGGCACAAAACAAATTAAAAACAGAAATGGATTCACACAAGGTTAGTATGATAATGTGGTGGAATAATAGTCTAATATAGTTTGCCCTCAAATACAGTAATGGATAATGATGCCGAAAACTTAATGTAATGTCATATGGGACGTACTGTATAGCTATGTGTCTATAAGGAAAGCTATTTATTTGGAAATTTTTTATGTTAAATTATCCAGATATTACTTTCCACTCAACATGATTTCCAGTAAAAAAAATTAAACTTTAAATGTTTTGTCTGTCCTTAATATTAAAGACAAATGTTTAAAAAATAACATGACTTCAACAGATCTTCAGATTTATTATAAAATTATCAAAGACACTAAGTTGCTATTTTATAATCAGATGGCAGAACCTGATAAGCATCAGTAGTGTTGGTCAGTGAAAAAAAAAACTGTTTAAAGCAATTGAATTAATAGGTTCAATTTCTCCTTAGAATTATTTTATGCAAAATTTTAAATGGATATTTTGACTCCAGATGCGTTTGGTACTTTATCCATTTTCTGATTAGATCTTTCTGAATCAGAAGAGTGGTTATTGAACTTCAGCCACTTAAATCTTGGCAACAATTTTCTGATGGCAGTTATTAAAAAGTAGTTTTCAGTGTGTGTTTTGAAGTAGAAATCCACTCTTTCATTTGTGAACTTTACTATTTTATTTTAAATTACTCTTAGCCATCATATTTCAGAAGGTCAGAATTAAGGACATAGCTCTTAAATGAATGGTGCAATTCACAAATTAACTTTTGAATGTATAAATATTCATTCCAATTTTAATTGAAATCTTTGTGAAATTAAACATTAGAATAATGTAGTATTTGCACTGGATGGGGTTTAAAGATTATCTGATCCAACCCCTAGACAAGGAAATAGGTACCCAGATAGGTCAATTGACTTTCACAGGGTCACAAAACTAATAGAATATGGCAGAACCTGGCTGCGCTAAAATGTCGGCCTCCCAACTTCTCTTGTAGTGTTTTTTCAGTTAACTTTGTTAGTATTATTTTTGGTTTTTTGTATTTTTTCATTTCAGGAAACCAAAGATAAACTTAAAGAAACAACATTAAAATTAACTCAGGCCAAAGAAGAGGCAGATCAAATACGGAAAAATTGTCAAGAAATGATAAAAGCATATCAAGTAAGCATTGCTTTTTAACTAGCCAAATAAAATTAACAATATTCTTTCCTTTTTTTTTTTCCAAAGCTTTCTGTGCTTGTATTTTACATATTGAATGTATCTCTGCAGCCTCTTTCCAATAAAATAAGCTGTACTTTATGTTAATGTACCTAGGATATAAAGTCTCAGAGGATTCTTGGAAAACTTTATTTTTTTAATAATTTATTTTCAGTTTTCAGCATTCACTTCCATAAGATTTTGAATTTTGAGTTTCTCCTTCACTCTGTCCTCCCACCTCCCCAAAACAGTGTGTAATCTGATATAAGCTGTACTTATGCATTCATATTAAACATATTTTCACCTTAGTCATGATATAAAGAAGAATTAGAACTAATGAGACCAACCATGAGAAAGAAGAAACAAAACAAAACAATGAAAAGGAGGACAAATAGTATGCTTCTATCTGCATTCAGACTCCAAAGTTCTTTCACTGGATGTGGATAGCATTTTCCATCGTGAGTCTATTGGAGTTGTCTTAGATTGAAAAGGAAAACTTTAAACGAACTATGAACACTACAAGATGTTAGAGAAAAAATTAGTGGAGAATGTACAAAATTCTTTAGAACATTTTTTTTAATAAATCTAAAGACTTCATACAAATGTTTTAGTGCTGATCTGAAATATTTCCATGTAGTGGCAGCATGATAGAGTGAAAAGAGCATTGGACTTGGAAGCAAAGATCTGGGGTTTTCAATCCTACTTCTAACCTCTTAGTAGCTGTATGACCCTTGGCAAGTCACTTAACCTCTTTCAGACTTAGTTTGCTTATCAATAAAGTGGAGATAATAACACCTACTTCACAGGGCTGTTACAAAAATCCATTGAGATGTCTGTAAAGTATATGTAAACCCTAAATTCTGTAAAAATTCCATTTATTGATATCTTGTAGAATAGGTACTATGTTAGTTAAATTTTTACAATGGACATATAACTATATTAAAGTAAAGCATTGATTAAAGGATTTAACAGGTAACAAAATATAATGGCAAAGCTTTTTATATTTTTGAAACTGTAAAACTTAAAAATAAAATTTCTTGTATTTTCTTTTTCATTCTTTTCCACCAGGAGTCGGAAGAAATTAAATCAAATGAGCTAGATGCAAAGCTCAAAGTCACAAAAGGAGAACTAGAAAAACAAATGCAGGAAAAATCTGATCAGCTAGAGGTGAATACTTATGTTCTGTACATACCTTCTACCATATAACAAATGCAGAAAGTCAGGACAGCTTCCTTTGCAAAAATGGTTTCTGCCCACTGCAAAGAGCAGGCAAAGTGTTTGGGGCAAATTAGTTGATTCGTGATGGATAACATTATATTGTGATCTCCTTTTTAAAATTTTACAAGATGCATCATGCCAAAATAAAAGAATTAGAAGATTTGAAGAGGACATTTAAGGAGGGTATGGATGAGCTGCGAACACTAAGAACAAAGGTAATTGCATTAGTTATCATTGGGCCAAAGAGAGAATAAAGTAACATTTTGAATTTTGACCATGAATCTTGTTTGTTAGTTTGGTTGTTTTGCAGAAGTGGGGAACCTGTGGCCTTAAGGCCAATTGTGGACTCTAGATCCTCACGTGCGGCGCTTTGTCCGAATCCAGACTCACAGAACAGTTCCCCTTATATTTGTTTATAGAACAAAGGATTTGTTCTATAAAACTTGGACTTAGTCCAAAGGCCACATCCAAGGATCTAGAAGGCCACACGTGGTCTTGAGGCCACAGGTTCCCCACTCCTATAAGGAGTAGGTTGGAGGAAGGGTGGGAATTGGAGAGACATAATTATGTTTTAGAATAGTAGTTCTTAAATTATGAAATACAGTCCTGTTCTGTGCTTGTTTAAAGTTTTTGCCATTAGTGTGTTTTAGAATATTATACCCATTTCAAAACCCACTTCAGACAATATATATTAATGATTTGGTTTTAGGCATTTGACTTAGAAACAGTCTTGATAGCCAGTCAGCTTTTAAGGTACCTGAGTCCTGAATAGTTATAGGAAGAAAATTATCATTAAGACTAAAAAGACCCTTCCCTACAATTCCCCTGGATATGTTAATGCTACTTTAATTTCTAATAGTCCAACAAATCCAATATATGTTATTTGTGTACCTCATTTAAAAAAAAATTTAACTTTTTCACCCAATATCCATCCTTATTTATTGTGAAATACATTGTTAATGCTATTATCCTTTACAAAATCAATCTACCCTTTCAAAATAGTCTGTCTTGAATGTATATAGCACTTTGTAACTTCAAAGTTTTTTCATATACATTATTTCGTATATTTTCACTGTATAATTCTTTGAGTAGGGCAAGTATTAATGCTCATTTTAGAGATGAGGAAACAATTGGGGATTGAATGATTTGCCTAAAAAAAATCACAGTTAGTACTTAGTGATAGAAATGGAATTCGAATCCTGATCTCTTTCCTCCTATTGTTTTCTTTTTCATAACTGTACTACACTGGCTTGTGTATTTACAGAATATTAATATATAGTCACTACAACAAATTTTTATAAGAAACAAAAGAATATCATATAACATGCTTACTTGGCAGGTCAAGTGTCTAGAAGATGAACGGTTAAGAACAGAAGATGAATTGTCCAAATATAAAGAGATTATTAATCGCCAAAAAGCTGAAATTCAAAATTTGTTGGATAGAGTTAAAATTGTAGAGCAGTTACAGGACCAGCTTCAAAGGTATTAAATAAGAAACTTGCATTTGTATTTATCATTAGATTTTTTTTTCTATTTGTTGGCTATATTTTATATTAATTACTGAATAAAAATGAATTAAGTAAAATGAGCATTTTCAGAAACAACATGTGGCAACTCTACTTAAAAGGAGTATCCTATAAATTTTAATTTGTAACACATAAATTCATCAGTGTTTTCCATGTCTATCCCTTTGTTGTTCATATTGATCAAGTTTTTCTTACTGTGAGGTATCATACGTCCAAATGATTTCTAAAATTCCTGCCTTCATTTGAACTCTTTTAGGAGAGTGTTTTAGAAATTTCTTGAGTAGTTTTTATGTAATAATAATGATAATAATAATAATTAGCATTTATGTAGCATTTTAAAGTTTGCAAAATGCTTTATGCGTTTTGTCATTTGGTCCTCACAACAACTTTGGAAGAGTAGGCACTATTATTATCATCCTCATTTTATAGATGAGGGGCAGACAGAGATTAATTAACTTTCCCAGAGACATAAAATTCATAAGTATTTGAAGCCATATTTGAACTCAGGTCTTCCTGACTAGAGATCCAGTGTTCTATCCACAAAAGCTAAGATGAAAATTATATTTTTTTAGGTAATGACAATAGTAGTTATTTTTATGGCAGTATGATTTTATATTTTTATCCCTTGTCTTTTTAACACTAATGAAAGTACATAGTATTTTCCTTAAGAATATCTGAAAAACTGATTGGTTTAGTATTTGGTCTTGACAGAGCTCTATGATGGATAAAAATTTTAAGACCAGTGTCTTTCAGCAATCTTTGTACATTTTTTCATTAATGGCACTTTTTTTTTTTTGTTAGAGATAAACAAGAAATTGAAAACTTGTCTGAAGAAGTGAGGAGTCTGAATTCTTTGATTAATGACCTGCAAAAAGACATTGAAGGCAGTAGAAAAAGAGAATCTGAGCTGTTGTTATTTACAGAAAAATTAACTAGTAAAAATGCCCAACTTCAATCTGAATCTAATTCTTTACAGTTACAATTTGATAAACTCTCCTGTAGTGAAAGTCAATTACAGAGTCATTGTGAACACATGAGGCAGACTAATACTGATTTGGTAAGTATAAAGTTAATTTTGAAACCAAGATAATGGAGAACAGAAAAGGGATTGAAGTCAGTATTAATGTTCTGTTTTAAGATCCAATTTTAAGATAAGTAGAGATCATATACTTGCCATTCATTTTGAGCTATTATGTGTTTTTTAAAAAAATTATTATTATTTTGTAACTTGACTTCCTACAAAACCACACTAGGGAAGGGAAGTACAATTTTTCTTATAGAAAAGAAAAATAAGATTTTTCAGTCCTATCTAGATTAATTATATGCTTTATGTTGTTTGAATCTGTGCAATAGTTCCCTGTTTTCTAAAAATCTGATATTTCACAGCACTTGAGTGTTTATGAGTTGTTTCTTTTAAAAAAAACTGAAATCTTTTAAAAAAAATTATATATTTAGTATTTTATTTTTCCTCAGTTACATATAAAAACAATTTTTAACATTTGCTTTTAAAACTTCAAGTTCCACGTTCTCTCCTTTCCTCCTCTCCAAACCCCTCATTGAGAAGGTAACTAATTTGATATAGGTTGTACATGTGAAGTCACTCAAAAAATTTCCATAATAGTCATGTGAAAGAAAACATAGACCAAAAAAAAAGAAAAAACCTCGAGAAAAATAAAGTAAGTAAAAAAAAAGTATGTTTCAATCTGTATTCAGACACTGTCACTTCTTTGTCTGGGGATAGATAGCGTTTTTCATCATAAGTCCTTTAGAATTGTCTTGGATTATTGTGTTGCTGAGAATAGCTAAGTCATTCTGATCATCTTACATCTTGCTGTTACTTTGTACATAGTACATTTCACTTTGCATCAGCTCATATAAGTCTTTCTAGGTTTTTCTGAGCATTCTGCTCATAATTTCTTATAGTTACAATAGGATTCCATCATAACCATAATTTGTTCAGCCATTCCCCAGTTGATGGGCATCCCCTCAATTTCTTATTCTTTGTCCCCAGAAAATAGCTTCTATAGATATTTTAGTACATAGACGTCTTTTTTTTTTTTAATCTCTTTTGGAATACAGACCTAGTATAGCAGTGGTATTGCTAAGTCAAAGGGTATGCATGGTTTTATAGCCCTTTGGACATAGTTCCAAATTGCTCTACAGAATGATTGAATCAGTTCACAACTCCAGCAACAGTACGTTAATGTCTCATTTTTCTCACATCCCTTCCAACATTTGTCATTTACCTTTTCTGTCCTATTAGCCAATCTAATAGGTATGAGGTAGTACCTCAAAGTTGTTTTAATTTGCATTTCTCCAGTCAATAGCGAGTTAGAGTGAAAAATTGAAATCTTTGAAGTTACCATTTTTGTGCATAGCATTATATTAGACATGGTCAAAAATGAAACACAGGAGAAAAAGCTTCAATTTTCAAGAACTTTGCAGTTTTTAACAGTGGAAAAACCATTAGTACTAATAGTAATAGAGGTATATACTATAACTGATAACTTTTATTTTACCTTTGCTTTATTTATATTCAGGAAAGTAGGTTATTAAAAGAAGAAGAACTTCGAAAGAATGAAAGCCAAGCTTTGCATGCTGAACTGACTTCTAGACAAATAGAATTAAAAGCATTAAATACTCAAGTAGAAGAACTGAAAGACGAATTAGTTACCCAAAGACGTAAACATGCTTCAAATCTCAAGGATCTTACCAAGCAACTTCAGCAAGGTTGAGCTTCTTCCATGTCAATTTTTTTAGTAGTATTGATTTTATTTATGAAGGTTTTATGAAAATCAACTCTTATAGTAGGTTCTAAAACATTGGGTTGTAAAACTGTTTGACAGATAGCAAGGGCTAGACCTTTGCTTTCACTAATTTAGGGAGTAGCTTGTGAGGAACCACTTGTATTAGAGTATGATAGCTTTTTTTTTTTTTTTTCTGTTTTCTTTTTTTTTTTTTTGTTACTTGGAATCTTAAGAGTGTACGGTCACTCAAAGTTAAGTAACGTGCCCAGAGTAACAACCAGTATGTGTCAAAAGTGGGACCTGAACCCAGGCTTTCTTGACTCCAGTTCAACTCTATGTATTATACCATGCTGCCTCTCTACAAAACTCTGTTCTCTTGTATTTTGGTAGTTTCCTTTTAATTTGGTGTTATTAGATTAATTTGCTCACCCATTCTCCCTGTTCCAGGGTTATTACATAGGTATGTCCCACAAAGCATTTATTAGTAGAATCCCAGCATTTTAGAGCTGAGAAGGACCTTTACCATTTTCTAGTCTAACCTCATTTTATATATATAAGGAACTTCTTAGTACTATGTTACTAGTTACCATGTCTTACTCTTTTTCAAAATACTATACTACCTCTTTTGTTTTGAATATTTTTTAGTACTTTGAGGATCTGTGGCTTTGGAGTGTGAGTTCTTCCTAAAATGCTGGGTTGCTATGGCCAAAAAATTGTCTATATCATCTGGTGGCCAGCCTTCAAGTGATGAATTTCTCTGAATTTAGCTAGACTGGTCCCCACGCAGAAGATATATTTTATTACCAAACTCATACTGTCTTAAAACAAGATGAAATTTGTTAACAAGTTAGAATTGTTTGCTAGCTAAGTAATATATTCAAGAACTGGTATACTAGTAGATTGCTTGATTTTAGTTTTACATGACCCTGCATTCTTCAAGTCCATGCCAGAACACACTTTGGACAGTTCCACCAAGTTGAAAAGGCTTTCAGTGCCAAACTGGCAGCAAATTGTCTGTATGCCAGAGGACTTGTGAAATATGGAAAGATTCTTCATCATCAGGTTGGCCAACTGTATCATGAATTCTGTGACCATGGGAATGTTTGAAACATTGAAATATACAAAAGGACTTTTAACCCTATGTTCCCTTTTCTACTGTTTCTGTGGCACAGTGGTGGAAAAGTAAGCAGAGGTGCTAATTTTTAGAGTTTAGTCTCTTAAAACATTAAATTTTGTTACTTTAAGTCTAGGATTCTTGTCCAAACAATGAGTTTATTACCACTGGAGGAATTGAGCCATATCAACACATAAATGAAACCGAAAGACATAAAGAAGTTCTAGTTAAATAGAAAAATATCTTAGTCCACCATGCACCCAAACACAACAAGAAACTTAATTGCTTAGAACATTTGATCATCTGTTTTTGCAGTGCTGGAAGAAACTGGTAAAACTTCTGTGTGGATAGTTTTGGCTTATGCATCTGTTGCAAATGATCACGAAATAGAGAAATCCTTTCAAGAATTTGACAGGTTTCTCCAAATGAAGTCGATACGTACCTTGATACTTGGTGACTTACCTATGAATGTGGTCATAGAGGAGGACGTTGAGAAAAGTTGGAAGAGCCCTAAATGAATATTGACCTTTTACTGTACCTGTAATCTATTTTAGGTTCTAAAGATGGGCTCAGGAGAATTAAGAATTAAATCAGAAATATGAGCCAGGAACAAACATTGATACCTTTGTTCTTTGTTTTGACATGTAGCTTCTCTTCTTCTCCCCTCCACCCCACCCCTTTCTTCCCCCGAACTCATGTGCAGAGAAACAGGCTACTGGGCTCTCAGAAAGTTTCTCAGAGCCTAACCAAGACCATGAAGGCAAGTTTTTGTCTCTACAAGAACAATTCCAACACTAGCTATGGAGATGAATCAGTCTCTTTCCTTTCTCCTTCCCCCCTTCAATCCCCTTAACCAATAACAAGTGTAGCTCTAGGAGTGCAGATAACAGATAATATTTTACCTTTCCCACCAGTCACTTCCCTAAACTCCTGCAAAGTAAGGAAAACTGATGAAACATTAGAGACGCATATATGATGGCAGTTTTCATATACAAAAGGAAAGTTGGGAAATCATCTTTACTGCTGCAACTTCCCTTTCTCCACTCCAGTGTAACCTATTAAAATAAGCTGTTGACTCTAAAAACAAATGAGAAACAAAAGTAAAGCCATTTACTCTAATCATCTTCTTAGTGACTCTTAATTGATGAGAGAGTCATCACAGTGAGGAAGCCAAGAGGCAATGAACAGAGATACGACAGAGAGATATGGTAAACAAGGAAACCATCAGTTTAACATAAAAGCTCATTTTCAAAACATTATGAGGATAATGGAATTTTTAAACAGTATCACTCACTTTATGAAACATTGAAAAACAGGGGAAGGGAAAATGAGCTCTGCAGAGGGCTTGATATAGTACCCAACTGAGCAGTGTTATCCAGACAGCATTTATAAATAGAACTGGAAGGACAGCAACAAACTTGTAAAATGGAACAGATACATCATCATTTCAACAGTTGTATTTTCTTGATTTACAATGGGACCACCAAACTTGAATTCCAGATACCCCAGTACCTACATACCATATAAGAAAGGGAAAATGGCACACACAGATTGAGAAGAGCACTAGATTTTCCAGATATGGAAGGAAGAAATAAGTTCTGGTTGGTGACATAGTTTTCAAATTTTCAGGGTATTTCAAAAAGGGGGAAAAAGACTAGACCAGGTGAAAGAATACACTATGAACAAAAAATTACTAACCGAGAAGACAGTTTGTCAGCAACTATTGACCTTTGGTCTTTCTTCATCCTCTCTAAAAATTTTGGAAAAAATGATTTCCTGGTTACAAAACAGTTTTTGACCCAATATAGCAAAGGCCTGAAAGCTTTCCTCTAGTAAGGTGCTTTGCATATACATGTGGACGTCCTACAAAATTTCCTTGATAGGTAGAACCACCATGATAACTTTGTTTATTGGTCCTCTTGTTGCTATCTTTCAGCAAGGCACAATCAGTCAATCATAAACATTTATTAGGTGCCTAACAGGGCAGCTAGGTGCCACACTGGATAGAATGCCAGGCCTGAAGTCAAGAAGACTCATTTTCCCGAGTTCAAATCTGGCGTCAGTCACTTGCTGGTTTTGTGACCTCTGGGCAAGTCACTTAACCCTGTTTGTTTCAGTTTCATCATCTGTAAAATGAGTTGGAGAAGGAAATGGCAAACCTTCTTTGCCAAGAAAACTCCAAATGGGGTCACGAAGAGTCAGACACAACTCAAACAACTGAATTACGACAAAATGTGCTTCCTTTGTGCCAGGCACTGTCCTAAAGTTATTGTATTGAGCACTATAGAGACATCACAGTAAAATCTGTATTTCGGAGGAATTGGCCTAACAAAATGACAGGAGAGGAACCAATTATGAAGAAGGCCTACTGCTTAGCATTATGTGTGCTTAGATAAACAGCCTATTGAGTTAGTCTACCAGTACTTACATTTTGAATAGGAACAGCACATGGACAATAATCTGGATCTAGTACTGAATAAGAAAAGAATGGGTTAGATCATATTTTGGAGATCACATTGTACATTTAATGCTCCCAAGCTGTTCCCTGCTGCAAAAACACCGAAATTTGTAGCCAATATTCACAATCTAAGAAGAATCAACATTACAGGAGATCCAAAATGCAATGGAAATCAGTCATTTAATCAGCAAGCGTGTATTAAATGAACACTGTGTTCCAGGCACTCACTGTGCTAGGCATTGTGACTATATAGACAAAAATGAAACATTCCCTGCCCTCAGAGAACTCCCATTCCATCAAGGGAAATGACATATGCATCTATAAGTAAACATAAAATATATACAGAGTAATTTGGAAGGTTTGGAGGAGGACTACCCTTGTTAGGGATTAGGAGAGGATCCCTCCCAGAGGTATAGGAGGTGACTCTTGAGTTGAGCTTTGAAGGAAGCTTAAGATTACAAAAGCATAAAGGAAAGAGTACCTTCCAAGTATGAGGGACAACCTGTGCATGTATAGACAGTAGATATACAAGGGTCCAGTTTGGATAGAATGTAAATCATATAAAGGGGAATAATTTGTAATAGGTTTAGAAAGGTATTCTGGAGCCAGATTGTGAAAGACTTTAAATGTCAAATATAACAGTTTGTATTTAATATTAGTGATTAATTAGGGAACTACTGGCACATCTTGAGCAGTGGAGTGACAAGCAGCAAAATCTGTGCTTTAGGAATGTTGCTTGGCCAGTTGTGTAGACAAAGAATTGGATAGGTGAAAGACTGTAGGCACAGATATTTACTAAGATTATTTCAAAAGTTTAGGTATAAAGTGATGAGAATGTAGAGAATGGGACAGATGTGAGATATATGAAGGTAATATCAATGAAATTTGGCAACTGATTGAATATGATGGTTGAGGGAGGGTGAAGTCAAGAATAACTCCAAGGTTATGAATTCAGATAACTAGAAAGATGGCAGATGGTACAAGCCATAACATAAATAGGGAAATTAGGAAAAGGGAAGGGTTTGGAGGGAAATATAGTTTTATTTTTGGTTTGTTTTTTGTTTGTTTTGTTTTTTTGTTTTTTTTTTTGGCTAGGCAATGGGGTTAAGTGACTTGCCCAGGGTTACACAGCTAGTAGGTGTGTCTGAGGCCGGATTTGAACTCAGGTTCTCCTGACTTCAGGGCCTGGGCTCTATCCCCTGCACCACCTAGCTGCCCCAATATAGTTTTATTTTTGACTTGAGTTTGAGGTACATTTCTCCTGTGAGAAATTTCCAGTATGCATTTAATGATACAGCCATAGAGAAAGATTACTGGTGGATCTGCATGAAGATAATTGAACTCTGGGGAGCTATTGAAATATCACTGAGAATGTGAGGATTTAGAGAAGGAAGAGAAGGGGAACCAGGACAGAGCATTGGGATAAACCAATGATTAGGGGATGCGACTTGGATGATTATCCAACAAAGGAAACTGAGGTATAACTATACAGGTAGGGAAAAATCATTTAGTTGTGTTGTAGTATCTGTAAGGTAGAGGATAGTTAATATAAAATCTGTAGAAAAAAGTAAAGAAAGTTTAGGATTAACAAAAGACCCTTTTTATTTGGGAATTAAGAGGACTCTGAAGTAAACGAATAGTGAAGTGGAGCCTGTAAGTGTGTATAACTTTTTTTAAGAATTTGAATGTCAAAAGGAGGAGAGGAATAGGATAATAGTATTTGGATATAGGATAAAGATAGGGACAGGACCTGTCGTTTCATTAGTATACAGAACTTCCAGGTGAGGAAATTGCCTCTACCAATGCAGATTGGTACATCTCTGTAACTTAATATACATATAAATAATAAATAGTTGTCTAGAGCACTCAGAGCTAGTAATTGAACCCAGGTCTTCCTGGTTTCAACTTCTCTACCTTGTTCTCTTTAGTTTGAGGGATGGTAAGATCAAATGAAGGTTTTCTTGAGGATCAGGGAGAACTGGGAATGTTTGTAGCCAGTAGATAAGTAGAAATTGAAGGTGAGAGAAAGGGAGAGGGAAGGGATGATTACTGGGACAACCTGATAGAAGCTATGATAATCATAGTTATAAGAAAAGAAGGCACAAAGGGCCATTTTTTTTTAAGTCAGAGATGGGAATAAAGGAGGAGAGCATGGAAGATGGTAATGTTGAGGTTTTGAGATGTAGAATAGGGAAGAAACAGGAATTCATTGCAAGTAGCCCCTATTTTCTCAGTAAAGTATGAACAAACAAGGTCTGATAAGTAGGGAGAATGAAAGGAGGTGAAATGTGAGTAATGTGTAATAAGTCTTGAGGAGTCTTAAGAAAAATGAAGGTTTGAAATAGGTGCTATGCAGAATGGCATAGAACAGTATAAGTTATGTCTAAGGGGGCAGCATCATATTACAGTAACTGGCATATGCAATAAGTGGCATAAACAATTGACACTAAAGATATATATTAAGAATAAAGGGGAGTGGGGTAGCCCATCAGCAAGAGTAAGGGATAACACATGGACAACCCAAGTATTGTACTGATATCAACAGGAGTTTAAGACCCAAAGGGGAGGCATTCAAATCCCGCTGGCATTTATTAAACTGTAGTGCATTCATCTAGATGCTAGGGTTACCGAGACAAAATGAAAGTCTCTGACCTCACAGAGCTTTTGTTCTACTGCATGGCCTCTAGCATGTAGGATAGTCCCTTTATGGGTGATTTCTGCAAAGATATAGATAGAAAATAGTTGCATAAGATGAGAAAGTATGAATGGATTTACATAAGGAGAAAAGAGTACTCATACCAATGAAATATGTGTTGAAATACCATTGAATTTTGATGGGAATTTTGAAAAGGAATTCCCATTAATGTGATGAATTTTCCATCTTAAATACTCAGTTATCTGTTTAGTGCATAAATGTAGGCTTAATTTATCAGTTATGTGAATATTTTTCCATATAATGTATTTTAGTGATGCATTTTCATTTATAAGTGAGTGGTTAGCATTAGTTGCTTTTATCTTAATTACATATCAAATATCAATGATTTTCTGTTTGTTGGCACTAGGATTCTTGGTTTAATGTGGTTAACAAATTGTTGTGTTGTGTAAATTGCTTAAACCTGAGATGGTAGGACTCAGTAGTTAAAATATTTAAACTTATTACAGATAATGCTCTTCTTCTTTCTCCATGTAGCACGAAGAAAATTAGACCAGATTGAGAATGGTAGCTATGATAAAGAAGTCAGTAGCATGGGGAGTCGTTCTAGCTCGTCAGGTAAATTTTTTTAGAAATCCTAATCATCATTTCTTGATTGTAAAGAGAAACAATATATTAAGTTAGAGAATTTGTGCTTTTGTTGGTTCATTTTGAAATCAGTCTTTGTCATTAATACGATTTACAATTATGTTCATAAAAGCATTCTGCTAAATGCTCTTTGATCAACCTGAATTAAAAATATCAATATCGAGGTATTCTTTTCCTCTCTGTAATCAAAACCTGTTCAGTATGCCTTTAAAGCCCCTTTGATAAAAGAGGAAAGACACAATATTGCTATAAATAGTAGTTTGATTTGTCACTCATCATATACAGATAATAGATAACTTTTCTATAGCTTAATTTTCAGGACCATTTTCCAATGTAGGACATAAGGAACAAATTTGTTTTCATTATTTTTCTTTATTCGTCATAATTTTTTCTTTATTATCACTTTATTGATAATAATTTGTGTATGTCCAATTCTCTCCTCTCCCAGGGCTTAGTCCTAGGTTTTTTGTTTGTAATCATTTTAGTACAAACATGACTAAAACTGAATTCAGAGTTTGTTTTACTTTCTTAATTTTCCTCCATAGCCAACAACTTTATTGTCTCTAGGGAGCTAGGTGACACAGTAGGTAGAGTGCCGGGCCTGGAGTCGGGAAGGCTCATCTTCCTGCGTTCGAATCTGGCCTCAGACGCTTACTATCTGTGTGACCTTGGACAAGTCACTTTGTCCTGTTTGCCTCAGTTTCTTCATATATAAAATGAGCTGGAGAAGGAAATGGCAAACCACTCCCAATATCTTTGCCAAGAAAACCCTAAATGGGGTCGTGAAGAGTTGGAGATGACTGAAAAATGACTGAACAACAACAACTTGTTGTCTCTACAAATGACAACCTCTCCATCTTCCTAATGTCACTGGCATGGGATTTGAAGGAATCTTCAACTCCATCTTTCCTCACATTGAACCTGTGACCAGTTCCTGTTTGTCATTACAGCACAAGTTAGACATTGTTGTCTATCTGAACTATCATACCTCTGTCTTACTTGACTACCTAAATTTTCCCATTCTCTAGCCAACTTCAGTGCAGTGCTTGAATACAGCATGCAGTGTTTGCCCATAGTGTTTCTTGAGTTCTGATTACTCTCTGTGGGTTTTAACTCATAGATGTCCTGACTCATCCTTCTCTTTTCTCATCTTCCCCTTTTGTTCAAACCAGTGATTTCCTCATCTTCTTTCTCTGTTCTTTCCAGTATCCTTTCCTAAATTGTGCATATACATAATCATGCATGCATATATATAAGTATATTGAGATTTTTTTATATATAGGTAGGTAAAGTTTTGGGTTTTTTCTTAGTATTTAACACAGGAGAGCAATAATACAATTATTCATCAACAAATGATTTGTTTCTTAAACCTTTCTCTTGACTTTTAACTTGCTTCTCTTAGAACAGTCATTAATTGTGGTCTAAATTAAATTTTAAAATGAATAAAAGCTATGAAGACAGCTTATAATAATTGACAGTAAGCATTGTGAATAATAGCATTTGTTAGTGTGCCATTATGGTTTTAAATATATTTTTTAGCATAAGTAACGGTTCTTTTGATTATTATTACTTCTTGCCTACCAGCTCCTTCTCTTTCCCTACAAACATACTCCAGTCTCGCATTCTTGAAAATCCTTCATTTGACTTTGCCATTTTGTCAAGCTGTTATCTTCTGTCTTTTCCCTTTCACAGCCTTGTTACCTCCATTTCCTCATATCCCATTCATTTCTTAGTCTCTTATAATCTGAGTCCTTTATATAACTGCATTTTGTGTGTGTGCATCACACACACACAACTGAAACTGTTTTCTTTATATAACTGAAACTGTTCTCTTTAAGGTTACTAGTGATTTCTTAACTTCTCAGTTCTGTGGCATTTTCTCAATCCTCTTCCTTCTCTTCATCCCTGGCTATCTTCATGCCATACTTCTGCTCCTCCAACCTGGGGCTTTAAGGTGGTGAAAGCTCAACGTGTCAAGCCTGGCACCAACCTTACATGCTGTTCTCTGGCCATTTACATCCTATGCTGTTGTGCTTGTACTCTTTCCCTTCCTATTCCTAGCTGTCAGAAGTATAATTTCATCTGTCCTGAAAAGGATATGTCATTTGGTTACCCTGTGACTCTTTATCATCCCTGTGACTTCTTAACCAAAATAGCCCTCCCTGCCCACTGCTGTTAGACTATATCCCTAAGCATTTAGGACTAACACAAGCTTAATACATTAGAAATGTTTTTTGATTCATTTATTTCTTGCAGATTTTGGTACCTTCTCCTGGACCCTATCTCCTATCTTGGTTTTTGCAACACTGCTTTATTAGTTTCCTTTGCTGTAGTATCATCCTCCCATTTGTCTAGATTATTATTGTCATTTACTATTGTGTATTGTGTACCTAATTTATTCCACTGATCCACCACTCTATTTCTTAGCTAGTACCATATTATTTTGATGTTTACCACTTTGTAATACAGTTTAAGAACTGGTACAAGTAGGGCACCTTCCTTTACTTTTTTTTTTATTTTTTTGATTGATTGCCTTGATATTGTTGATCTTTTGTTCTTCCAGATAAATTATGTTATTGGCATGTAGACTCCAAACTATTTTATATTGTCTGTAATTATTTTAAATGGAATTTCTCTTTTTTTCTCTTCCTGCCGGAATTTTTTGGAAATATATAGAAATGCCAATGGTTTATGTGGGTTTATATTTTGCAACTTTGCTAAAATTATTAATTATTTCAACTAGATTTTTTAGTTGATTCTCTAGGATTCTCTAAGTATACCATCATATCATCTGCAAAGAGTGATGGTTTTGTTTCTTCATTGCCTATTCTACTTCCTTCAATTTCTTTTTCTTTTATTGGTATAGCTAGCATTTCTAGTATACTATTGAATGATAGGGGTGATAATGGACATCCTTGCTTTTACGGATAATATTTGCTGATAGTTTTACAAAGGTAGTACTTATTTTAAGGAACGCTCCATTTATTCATCTATTTTCTAAGAATTAATAGGAATGAGTGTTGTATTTTGACAAAAGCCCTTTTTGCATTTATTGAGAAAATCACATGATTTTTATTGTTTTTGTTATTGATGTGGTCATTTATGCTGATAGTTTGCCTAATATTGAACCAGCCCTGCATTTCTGCCTATTCTGCTTTTTAAGAAGCTCTTCTGTGTATTTTTGGGCCTTTTTTGCCATTAGGCCAATTCAGATTTTTAAGGTATTCATTTCCTCAGTATTTTTTGTGCCCCTTTTACTAAGCTGTTGATTCTGTTTTCTTTTTTTTCTTTTTTTCTTTTTGCATCAGTCTCATTTCTTTTCCCAGTTTTTCTTCTATCTCTATTCTTTGCTTGTAAAAATTCTTTTTGAGGTCTTCCAGGAATTTGCTTGTATTGAAGTCATATTTTTCTTTGAGACTTTCCTTGTAGCTACTTTGACATGTCTTCCAAGTTTGTGTTTTGATCTTCCCTGTCACCACAGTAACTTGTTATGGTTAGGTTCTTTTTTGTTGTTGCTTGCTTGTTTTTCCAGCCTACTTCTTGAGTTTTAATCCCCGTATTGTAGGCCTAAAAAGTTTTAGATCCTTTTGATGCCTCTTTGATCCTTGAACTAAGGGACTGATCATTTATTCATGTTTAGGCATTATCAGCTAGAACTCTTCTATCAAGGTTTAATTAGGGATATTAAATGAAAATTTTTAAATAAAATGGAGAAAAATAATGGAGTAAAAGATATTGCTAAATTAGACCCATTTCTGAACCCATTTTTGCCTCAGGGTCCCTTAACGCTCGAAGCAGTACAGAAGATCGATCCCCAGAAAATACTGGCTCCTCTGTGGCTGTGGATAATTTTCCAGAAGTGGACAAGACTATGCTGATTGAGCGGATAGTAAGGCTGCAGAAAGCTCATGCCCGGAAAAATGAAAAGATTGAATTTATGGAGGATCATATAAAGCAGCTGGTAGAAGAAATTAGGAAAAAAACCAAGTATGTATTATGGTTTTGTATTCTTTGAAACAGCGTCAACTAATATTGCAGAGGTGGCATTTTGCAAGTGAAATTTGATGAAAATTAAGTAATCATCTACAGTTCTGTGTTCAAACAATTCTTATGTTCTAGTTCTTCATTTTAAGATAATATTTATAAACAATTTCTAGAACAACTTAGCTTGTTCCTGTAATATAGCTAAATAAATAAATATAGTTTTTTTTCATTCTAAGTCAAGAGCCAGATTAATATAATTTTCCTTCACAAACACTAACTTTAGTAAATCACTTGTACATTTTGTTTTGTTTTGTTTGTTTGTTTTTGGAGAGGCAATGGGGTTAAGTGATTTGCCCAGGGTCACACAGCTAGTAAGTGTTATGTGTCTGAGACCGGATTTGAACTCAGGTCCTCCTGAATCCACTGCGCCACCTAGCTGCTCCCTCACCTGTGCATTTTAAGTCATGACACATGACTCTTTTTGAAAGGAATATAATAAAATGTAGTTCTAGATGTAAAGGTCAGGAAAGTTAGAACTTTGATTTGTTGTTCTTTTTGGGGCTAGCATTATGCAATGTTTATATTAATGATTTATATATAAATAAAGATACTTAGTTGACTGAGGAACAGGAACTGCTAAATCATTTTTGGACAAATAATGGTTGAAGGAAATTGAAGTGTTTATATTCTTTTATATTTGTATTCTAAGTTGGCCAAATGCATTGTCACAATAAAAATGATATCAGATGAAAATAATATTTTATATTTCATGTTAAAATTACAAAATTACCTTGCATAGATCTCGTTCTTTCTTCACAGCAGTATTTTGAAGCGGCATATTCTCAATTCTGCAGATGAGGAAACATAGGTGTATTATTCGCCTGAGCCCTCAACTACTGCTTAGATGCTCTTTTCACTGTGTTATGCTGCCACTAAATACAGAAACTTATTTAATGTTCTCAGCCACTCACAAGCAGTTATGGAATGCCTCCTGCTGTGAAATACTACACCTAGCTCTGGGGAGAAAAGGAAAAAATGTAACACTCATTGCCCCCATAGACCTTACATTCTATTGAGGAAGATCTCTTTAGTTGCAAAGTAAATACTAAGTAATTTGGGAAGAGGCAGTAACATCTGGGAGGATAAGGAAAGGCCTCATATAGGAGGCAGCATTTGAACTGATTCTAAGAGGCCAAAGTCAAGAAAGGGGGCATTTCAGGCATAGAAAGTGACTAGACAAAGGCTTGAAGCTGGGAGATAGTATGTTATGTGTGAGGAACATCAAGAAGAACAATTTGGCTGGATTATGAAATATGTGAAAGGAAATAATGTATAATAAGCCTATAATTTCAGTTGAGCATCTAAAAGACTTTCATTTTTGGCAGTAGCATAGTGCATAAAGTGCTGGTCATAGAAGCAGGAAGACTTGGGTTTGAAATCCTGCTTCATACACTTACTGGGCTGTGTGACCTGGGCAAGTCACTTAACCTTTCAGCTTCAGTTTCCTCATCTGTGAAAGTGGGGATATTAACAGTATCTACTTGGCAGGGTTGTTGTAAAGAGCAAATGAAATAACATATAAAATGCTTTGCAAATCTAAAGTGCTATGTGAATATTGACTACAATTCCATACATTTTTAAGCAATCAAGGATGTATCTGTAATAGTTTTTTTTTTCCTTAGAATAATTCAGAGTTATATCTTACGAGAAGAAGCAGGCACACTGTCATCAGAGGCATCTGATTTTAACAAGGTCCATTTGAGTAGACGAGGAGGCATCATGGCATCCCTGTATACTTCCCATCCAGCTGACAGTGGGCTGACATTAGAACTCTCCTTGGAGATCAACCGAAAATTACAGGCTGTTTTGGAGGATACATTACTTAAAAATATTACTTTGAAGGTATTGATGATTTTCATAAATTTTCATCCAATCTTACAAAATGTGTTACCCCGAAAACCTACTGTAATATAACCCAGCTATTTGTCCCAGAGGGTGGAAATTCATTTTAAGGTTTATTTTTCTCCCTCGTGCTTTCACATTTTTTAAAAGCCCACTTTATTTTCAAACAAGGTGAAAAATAACACGTTATTATATATATGTGTATATATATATATATAATAGCATGATTTATAGGAGAGGAAATCAGTTTAATTTCTATAAAATAAATTATAGCTGAAATTTTCTGCCTTATTTGAAAGTTATATTACTTTTTTGTGGGCAGATTTTGATCTCAGTTTGGTCTGCAATTATTTATAATTAATTGCTAGAGTAAATGTTAATGATTATAAGCAAAATATATGCTACAGATTTTGTTTTGAAGTTATTGCTGCTATTATTTGATTTAACTACTGTAGCAGATGATCTTCTGGAACTTTGACATTCTTTAATGAGTTTTTAAAAGTCAATAAATAATCTCTTGTGCGTTATCAATTACCACAGCATCCCTCAGTCAGATTGCCATTCCTTTGTTTAAAACTGACAGCCCTTCACTAAGCATAAAATATTCCCCTGGTTCTTACAACAAAACTAAGCTTAGGGTTCAGAGGGAAATAAACATACTTACTTATGAGCTTAGTAGGAGAAGAAATTTCAAAGTGAATCTTTTATTTGTGTGAGTTAATATTTTTGTGTTTTTTTCCTTCCGATTTTATGAACTAAAAATAAAAGGAAAATCTACAAACACTAGGAACAGAAATAGAACGTCTTATTAAACACCAGCATGAACTAGAACAGAGGACGAAGCAAACATAACAAAGCTCTTGCATAGTAAACAGACAAAAGCTGCAGAAGGAACAGGTGCTACAGACCTCAGTGGCATTTTGAAGTTTTTCTTATGATCTGTGTGTCAATCAGTGAAAGTGTGTTTTACAAATATAAGTCATAACTGAACTTTTTGATATGACCCATCCTCGCTGTTCTCTGACCATTTGAATGAGTTACTGCGTGTACTGTAAGTAGCGTAAGCTTCAAGATTTTAATTGTTTGCACTGTGGAATATAACATCCTATTAATGATGAAAAAAAGATTTGTTTAATTTGCTTATAGTCATATCAGATACTGAAGAATACTACAAGGGCTTTCAAACACTATTTTTCCATCTCTCCATTAACATGCCTTACATATCAAAGGTGATTAAACCTTTTTAAAATATGCATGAAAAGACAGGCGTTAAAAATCATTCATTTACATGCACTTTCTTACTCTAAAATAAGCTCAACACAAATAACTATAACACATTAACTTTGGAATTTTCATTACATTTAGCCATGTATAGTAGGATATGTGTTTGGTTCTGTGACTTGATTTTAAAATTGACATTTGAAGTGGAATGAAAAAGTTTGCTAGTGATAATAGTGTGTGTAGTATCCTGAGAAAAGTTCAGATATTCATTCTTCTCAATGTCTGGTTTGGTAATTAAGCTTTTCCTACAATTAGGTACCTTCTTTATAGCACCCATGCATGGTTCATTGTATTTAAATGTTTATCATTTTTACACATTTCTTTTGATTGATAGCTTAAATGGTTTCCTAGAATTCATTTCCATAAATTGATTCCCCTTAGTGTATCTTGAGAAAATTTTCATTGACTTACATCCAAATTTTTAAATTGGACATGTCATTAGAACAATAGACTATTTTAGAAGCTATGATGCACATATGCTTCATTAATATAAGAAAAAATGTAATAATGTTTAGGATTCAAGTCCCAAGGAAAACAGCATTGATATGTTTTGTCAAGACTGTTTTATTTGACTACTATTCCTTTCCATTGTTAGATCCATTTTATACTGTGGATTTTTACTCATCACTCCTCAAAGATTATTATATTTTTATTTAAAACTCACAATCACTTATGTGTAACCAAAGGATTTTTAGAGCCAAATGCATATACCTATTGAGAGATTTTACTATATTTATTTAAAATGTGCACTTAATTTTTATGAGCAGTATCAATAATAATTCTTATATAAATTCCATTAGGGCAGGGACCATTTTTTATTTATGTATTTTCCTGAATGCCTCATACAGTGCTTTGCACATAATAGGCATTTAATGTTCAGTGTTTGTTGAGTATTTCCATTTGTCAAGATGCTAGTTAAATTTGCCCTCATCTCTTAAAATTTTCACATGTGCATTTGTGTACATATTTCATTACATTTAGATCATTGTTGTAATACAATACTTTGGCTAATGTTTGGTGGTTGTCACTGTTAAAATGATTAATTTTTGTTTAATTTCAAATTTTTTAAAGGAGAATGGATCCCTGTAGGTTATTGCCACTGGAAGTTTTTTTTGTTTTAAGAAAATTGAACTCTCAAAGTTGGGTCCATAATAGTAACATCCCTCTAATTTGTTTTAAAATTCTTGTATTAATTTGACAATGTTGCAAAAGGAAATGTGCTGAATCAGGGTAATAGTCAAATGTTAAATTTCTATGGTGTGGTATATATTTTCTGTATATTTAGTTCATGTACTCATAACCAACTCCCATTCAGAAATTCATAAAATTCAATGAAGATTGTTTATTTTATGTTAATTGAGAATTAGTATTGATATATCATAATGTGTCTTATTTTTCATATGTTTAATTTATGAAAGTAAAAAATTAACCATATAGGGTAAGTGCAATCATATCTGTCTTTTTTTTTTTTTCCCATTATTCTTTTAGGCCTTCATTGACACTCCTAATGACTACTTATTATAGCCAGATTTTTCTCCTGTGCAACCAAACCATGCTTGACTTGTCATATAGATATTATCTGTGAGATACAATTAAAGTTTTTCTCCATATGTGAATCAATATTCAGGAGGCCAAGATTATTATATGTCCATTATGTGCTATGTAGACAAACTTTTAAATTTCTACATTTATCAGAGATGGAAATGAATTATTTCAGTATTTATGTCTGCATATGTCCTTTGGAGAAATCTTTACTAGGAAGTTAGTTTTTGGAAGAAAGCCATTAGAAAGTATATGTTGACCATATTCTAATTTCTAATTTAAATGCAAGTAGAAATCTTTTGAAGAAAATATTTTACTTTTTTTAAAATGATATACACTACAGCCTTATATATCTGGATCAGGACTGAACAAAACCAGAGCATACAAAACTACAGATACTGGTAGATACCTGCCTGGCTATATAGGGGACAGTGGGTTTATACTTTACCCCTGTGTAAGCAAGTGCAGTAGGATTTGTATAGACTGTTATTATTTTAAATATATGGGAGACGACCAGCAGGGAAGGACAGTCCAGAGATCCAGGAAAATAATGTGTATTGTATTCTCTTTTTTAAAAAATCGTATTCATTAAAGACCCAATACATTGGTATCTTCAGCTAGATATCATTATTTTAGGTTCTTTGGGTTGTAGGGAATAGGGTACATATATACAAGTTATCACATCTTAAAAAGTGATCACAAAGTATTAAATTATTAACAACAGTTTTCCCCTAGTAATTCAAATCTTAATCCCTCAGCCAGTTAAATTTTGAGAATTTAAAATGAAGATTTAGCATCAGGGTAAAAGAATGGGGTAGTTTTTGAATGACTTCCCCAATTAAGCAATGTCTTTTTTTTCATATGCCCTGTTTTCTATACTGTACAAATGTGAGGAATAAGTTTCTATTTCCTAATTACATAATCCTGTGCAGTTTAGAATTTTTTGGTGTGTGCATTTATACACATAGGTTTGTTTATAGGAACACATATGCACAAATAAATAATTATTTAAATATTTCATGATTTTTTACCAGGGGTGGGTCATTGACTAATGAATATAGTTCTTGCAAACAGCTTCAGGATGTCCTACTTTTAGAAGTTATTTCAAGGGTAATTGCTATACAACTCAATTCTGTCAAGCTGATCAAGCCAAGGGATTGATGTAGAATAACCAAAGATAATATTTTAGTTTTATATTTTCAGAAATTCAGTTTTAAGGACATCTGTTATAAATAACATGGCCCTTTGTAACAGGTTAAGGAAATGTTAATCCATGTATATAGTTGGATGGCCCAATGATGCTTTGGAGAAATTATTCATTTTTTTGTTGTTGTTGTTGTTGTTGTTGGAGGAATGCTTGGTGTTATTGAAATAGATTGCTGTGGTTCTACAGATTTTCCAGCATTAACCAGAATTTGATACTTATTTATTTTTTCCTTTAAAAAAAACCAAAACCCTGTAACATATGGCATTAGCTTTCTAGTAATGTTTTTAGATTACTAATGCCAACTGGTGTTGCTGACAAATGCATCTAATTATGTTGAAATATCATGTCAGTTTCTTAAGCAAAAAATATTTTTCCTTTTACAGTATGTTTAAATTCCTTCCTTTCCTATAAAGTTTTACATGTAAATGTAAAGCTAGACTTAACAAAATAAAACCTTTAGACTATGTTAATATTTTAAATGTTCCATGACACCCTGGTGAGAATCTTTTATAGGTCATCTTTTCATTCACTGTGATTTACTGTTCTTGTGCATGTTGGCTCTAGTGACTTGTGGGTTTTTTTCTTAGTAACTTTAAGAACAAAACTCTTCTGACACTTAGGAACACTATTTTAAAAATCTTTATTGCCAGTTGGTGGCACTATTAACCAGAATTTCAAAAGAGATAATTAATTGAAAATTTCTCCAAACATAAAGATTTTCGAACAAAATGATTAAATGATGGTTATAAATGTACAGTAAAGATGTATTTTTATTCCAGAATGGAAAGTTTTTAAAAAATGTGTGTCCATTGTCTGCAGTGGTGAAATTTGTTTATATTTCTGAATATGTGCATAGTCTCTTTGATTTCATTAAAATGTTAATTTTGTAGATATGATTCTGTATAAATGAAGTTTTTCAAGAAGTCATCATAAGTTCATGCTGTATATATTGTACTATTAAAAAGAAAACATCTGCTTTCATGCTGTAATTTAATTGTTTCTCGACTCCTTCTTTATACTCACTCCTCTTTGATGGCTCTTTAGAACCTATCTTCCAGGCCAACTAGCCTTCATAAAATGATTTTTTTTACCATGCTTGAACTATTCTCCTCCCCTTATTTAGAAATGCTCCCTTTGAAACAGGCAACAGGAGCCATGAAGACCATCTATTCCGACCCCTTCATTTACAGATGAGAAAACTGAGACTAAAAGAGGTTAAATAACTTGCCCAAGGTCAGAGTCAGGTCTCTTTAGGGCTCTTAGTCTGGTGCCTTTTCTGTTCCACTTGATACGCTTGTCACCGTCAATGAACAATAAGCAGATTAAGTTCTATACTTCCAAGATTGTCAGAAGCTGATTTTCAAAAGGCTTTTTAGAACTGTTGTAAACACATGCATATTTATTTTTGGAGCTAATGATATAATTTCTGCAGAATTATTTTTCTAAATTTATCTAGCTTTAAGAAAAAAGAATTCATGTACTTGGTAGTAACAAAATATGATGTGGATTATTTCTACCTAGTTGGTATGTGTAATAGATATTTCACACAGTTTTGCTTTCCACTACTTTTTAACAGTCTAAAGTATTACAGAGTACTCTTAAATCATGTGTGTTCATTACAGAAGGGGAATCCTTTCCTAAAACCATCATGTTCAGGAAATAGGTAAGATTAATAAAATGGCTTGTTTTGCTTCATTTCCTTTTCAAATGTGGCTCAATGCAATAGTTCAAGTCATACAGCTATACTGACTGGGCCCACAATAAATTTGTGTCTGATCTCAACTGGGCCTTCACTGGTGCAATCTTCCATGTTTGAATCTGTGTTACAGTTCCCACAGTGGCTATTTCAGACTTTTCTCCTTAAGATCTCCAAACCGAACCTCCCCCTCTCTTTCTCAAGAGCATACCTCTCCTCCTACTTTACTAAGGAAATAGAAGCCATCCCTCATGAACTCCCTTTTCTCCCCTATTTTACACCTCAGAACCCTTTAACATTCTCTATTCTTTCCTCTTTTGCCCTAGTATCTGATGAAAAGGTACCTTTCCTTGATAAGACCAACCCCTCTCTATTTGTGCTTTTGGTCCCATCCTCTTGCTTCTTTGATCATTTTCTGTCTGTCATCTTGAGCCTTTTATGTACTGTCTCCTTCCCTGCTGCCTATAAAAATTTCTAGCTCTTTCTATCTTTTAAAAAACCCTTCATTTGACCTGGCCATCCTCTCAAGCTATTGTCACATTTCTTTCCTTCCTTTCACAGTTAGACTGCTAGAAAAAGCCCTCTATGCCTTCAATTCCTCACTTCTTACTCCTCATCCTCTTGCAGTCTGGCTTCTGACCCCACTTCTCACTGAAATTGCCCTCTCTAAGGTTACCAATGATCTAATTGTTAAATCTGATGACCTTTTTTTCAGTTCTCATCTTTCTTTATTTCTCTGAAATATTTGACACTGTTGACCTCCCTTTCCTCCTCCTAGACACTTTCTCCCTTGCTCTCATGACAGTGAGTCTTCTTGGCTGGATCAGATGTGTGCTCTGTTCTCCAATCCTCTGTCCTATGTGCTTTCTCTATACTATTTCAGTGATGTAACTGGCTTCCAACCTCTTCTCTCCCCTTACATAGATGCCATTTCAGATCTTCATCACTCTTGCCTAACAATAGCTTCATAATTGGACAGTCTGCTTCCAGTTTTCTTTCTCCAATCTCCACACAGCTCTCAAAATAATCTTGAAGTACAGATGTGATCATGTCCCTCCCATGTTCAAGAATCTTTAGTTGCTCCCTTTGTCCTCTAGAATAGGATCATAGATATGGAACTGGAAGACCATTAGTCCGCCTCTGCTTGACATTTGAAGTCTTTAGGAGTCTTTCTTCAGCTCGTTTTCTCAAATTTATTTCTTATTACTTCTCATACATACTTTCCTGACACATTAGCTTGTTTTCTATTCTCTAAATTCAACATTCCAACTCCCACCATTATACTTTTGTAAGATTGCCTTCCACATCTGAGGTACAGTCTTTCCTTGCCTCCACCTCTTAGAATCCTTTGCTTATTTCAAGTTTCACATCCTACCGGGAAGTCATTTGTGACCACCCAACTCCCATTGTTATTAGTGCTTTCTACTCAAATTATTACTTATCTCTGAAAATATTGTATCCTTCTATTTGAATGGAAACTCCTTGAGGGCAAAAACTATTTTTGGTTTTCTTTGTATCCCCAACATCGTGCACGTAGAAGGCACTTAATAAATGCCTGGTGACCTATCTTTACTTCATTGACACATGTGCATCAAGTAGTTTTCATTGAAAAGGAATGTTGCAGGGGCAGCTAGGTGGCGCTGTGGATAGAGCACTGGACCTGAGTTCAAATCCAGCCTCAGACCAAACACTTGACACTTGCTAGCTGTGTGACTCTGGGCAAGTCACTTAACCCCAATTGCCTAAAAATTAAAAAAAAAAAAGTACAAAAGGAATGTAGCGTGGGAAAAAAAAAACACAAAGTCATTCTATCTTCATTTGAACTCAGCAGTAAAATCTGAAGGTAATGATTACGATGACAAATATGATGACAAGCTTTTGTAGTGCCTTAAATTCTGCTAAATAGTATCAATGTTAGAGTAGACATGGTGACTCACATCATTGTAAATGGAAACGCCACATAAAAAAACTGCTTAGAATCCCAATCGCATCCTAATAAAATAATTCCAAATGTACAAATGAAAATCAGATGTTTCCCTTTAATTTTTTATGCTTTTGTACCTATTTTCATTTTATCTTCACAGTAACCTGTAAAGTATACAGTATAAATATTATTTATATCCATATTGTTGTGGGTCACACAGCTTGTCCGTGGTAGAGGAAGAATCTGAACCAGTCATATGACTTGAGTCTAGTCTTTTTTTTTCACGATGTCAGGTTGCTTTGTAAGAGCAAATGACCCTCAACAAAGTCATGGACCCTCTTTTCTCCTGTTTTTATACACTGCCTGACCTCATATTAAAACTTGAGGCAGCTAGGTAGTGCTAGGTGGACCTGGAGTTAGGAGGACCTGAGTTCAAATCGACTCAGACACTAGTTGTGAAACCTTAGGCAAGTCATTTTACCTCTCTCTCAGTTTCCTGAACTGTAAAATGAGGATCATAGTAATGTCTACTTCCCAGAGATCTTTTGAGGATCAAATGAGATATTTGTAATGTACTTAACACAGTGCCTGACACACAGCAGGCACTTAGGTATGTGTTCCCTTCCTCTCCAGTGACTGATTATTTCAATCAATTAAGTATTTATTAAATATCTACTATGCCAGAAGCCATCATAGGAGCTGGGGATACAAAAACAAAAGTGAAAGTCCCTGCCCTTGACCTTACATCTAGGAGAGAGATGCACATATGTAGATGTATACACAATAAAGACAAGACTATTGGAGGGGCATTAGCAGGTTAGGGTATCAAGGAAGGTTCCATATAGAAGGTGGTACCTACTCTAGTTGTGAAGTAAACCAAGGGTGTTAAGAGGCAGAGGTGAGGATGAAAAATGCACTGCAGGCATAAGGAACATCCAGTGCACAAATGAGAGGTAGAGTGCTATGTATAAGGAACAGTAACAAGGCCAGTTTGGCTGTATTGTTAGTGTGCATGAAGAGGAGTAATTTTTAGCATAGCTGCAAAGGTAGATTGGAGTATGGGTTGTGAAGAGTTTTAAATGCGAGTGGTTTTAGAAATTTTGAATTTAATGTGCCTAAGGAAAATTCAGTCCAAAATGTCCAGTTGCAGAGCTAAAGGGAAATAACTAGGGCTGGATAATAAATCTTGGGAATTATCCGTGTAGAGCTAATAAGTCCATGTTAACCAGTGAGGTCACCAAGAAGGAAAGTGTAGAGAAAGAAGCGAAAAAATCCCAGGCCAGAGGCTTGAGGTTTGATTCACAGTGAAAGGGTGGGATGTGGATGATTATCTGGCAAAGGAGATTGAGGGGTAGTCATCACATGAGTAGGAGGAAAACCAAGAGAAAGCAATGTCAGGAAAACTCAGAAAATACTGTCCATAGGAGAAAGTGATCAATTCAGAGAGGTCAAGAAGAAGAAGAATTGGGAAAAAGCCATCACATCTGGAGAGATCGTTTGGTAACTTTAAAGATAGCAATTTCAGTTGTGTGATGAGGTCAGAAGCCAGATTGTACAGTGTTAAGTCGTCAGAGGAAGTGGAGACAATGAATTAAATAGCTGTTTCAAGAAGTTTGCCCAAGGAGAGCTATAGGATGATAGCTTGAGAGGATGGTAGGGTCTAAAGCAAAGGGTCTCAACTGTTTGTCCCATGGACCCTTCTAGCAGTCTTTTGAAGCCTGTGGATCCCTTCTCTGAAGAATGTTTTTAAGTGCATAAAGTACATAGGATTACAAAGGAAACCAATTAAATTGAAAAAGTTACCAGCATATTTAAAGGGAAAAAAAGTTCACAGACCCTCGGTTAGGAACCTTGGGCTTTGGTGGGGTGGGAGTGTGTGTGTGAGGGTTTTTAAGGAAGCTGAAGTTGGATGTGTTTGTAGGCAGCAGGGTAGGAGTCAGCAGATGGAGACTGAAGATTGGAGTGGGAGTACGGTACAGTTTATGTAGAAGTGTTGGCCTCCACAAAGATGAAAGCCACTTCATGAGAGACTATAGTAAAGTAAGAGAGGGTGGGGGGTGATGCCAAGAGGTTGTGAGACGGAGAGAGGAGGGAGCTTGTGGTGAATTGTCTCTTATCAGGTCTCCAGGTATAGAGGGTGGGGAGAGCTTGAGGAGAGAAGGTTTAGAACAGCCACTGTGAGGAATGGGAAAGAGAATCAACTGGGGAGGAATAAAAGGATTGATTGCCTTTGGGAGGGCCCAGTTGAAATGAGTTATTAGTCAGTCCCAAATGTGTGTGTGTTTTGTAGACAGATCCAGCAGACAGATCCAGCCAGCCCTAATCTCTTTCCTGAACTCCAGTCCTGCATCTTTCTATCTAGCTGCCTAGTTGGGCATCTTCACCTGAATATCCTATTGGTAATTGAAACTCAACAATTCTAAAACAGAGCTCATATTTCCACCCCCTCCTATTTCCCACCCCTCCTCCAAACTCCTTGTTTCTGTTTCAGGCCCCTACCTTCCTTCTAGTAACTAAGATTTGTAACTCCAGCATAACCCATTGGTGAACTAATTCATCACTACACTGCCCTCTTCTCTTGTGTCCCTGGCCCCCTTATCATTTTACAGTTTGTGCCCTGCCAGTCCTAAGCCTTGGATCACTCCACTATTTTCATTTGCTGCTGAACAAAGGTAGAGAAAATCACAGACCTATTCTAATTGGATCCACTACAAATTTATGTTATGCAACCTCAATTGGGCCCTCACTGCCGCTAGGCAATCCTATTATACCTCTCTAATCAGCTCAGTACCCCACTCTCCACAGCAGCTCTTCCAAACCTTTTCATCCCTCCTCAAACCTGCTATGGCTCCCCAACCCCCTTTCAGCCTCATATTTTACAGAAAAAAATTGAGGCCATTTGCCATGAGCTTTTTCTTCTCCCCCTCTCTCATCTCTGTATCAGTCAAATGCTTTCTGCAACTGTCTCCTTCACCCCTGTCTCATGATGAGGCCTTGTTCCTTACAAAGGCTATCCCCATTACTTGATCAAATTATCCCATTCCACCCTGTCTTCAACAGATTGCCCCCTCTGTTGTCCCGACTGTAACTTATTTTCAATCTCCCTGTCTACTGCTTTTTCCCTATTGCCTACAAATATACCCATGTCTCCGCCCCCCATCCTGAAAAAAAAGCCCTCCCATAATCTATCCCCAATATCTATCATCCTGTATGTCTTCTGTCCTTTGTGGCTAAGCTCCTTGACAAAGCTGTCTGCAATTGATGCATTCACTTTCTCTCTTCTCACTCTCTTCTTAACCCCTTATAATCTAGCTTCTGACCTCATCATTTCACCAAAACTGTTTTCTCTGAAATTACCATTGATTCATTAATTGCCAAACCCAGTGGCCTTTTCTTAATTCTCATTCTCCTACACCTCTCTGCACCCTTTGACACTGTTGATCACCCTCTCTTCCTTAATATTGTCTTCTCTCTAGGTTTTTGAGGCGTACACACCACTTTCTCCTAGTTCTTCTCCTACGTGACTGTTCCTTCTCAGTCTCCTTTGCCGGATCCTCATACAGATCATACCCTCTAACCATAGGTGTCCCATGGGGCTCTGTCCTAGACCTTCTCCCTCTGTACTACTTCATGATGATTCCATCAGCAACCAGTATGTCATTCTCAACTTTTCACTGTCTCTTACTTCGCATATATCCAATCTATTGTCAAGGCCTATTGATTTCACCTTTGCAACGTCTTTCAAATATACACCTTTCTCTCCTTTGGCATTTTCACCACCTCATTGGTGTAGGTCCTAATCGCATCACACCTGGACTATTTCAGTGGACACCTGGTGGGGCTTTCTGCCTCCAGTCCCCCTCCTCCAATCCATCCTCTATTTGGCCACCAAAGTGATTTTTCTAAAGCCCAGGTCTAACCATGTTACCCCTCGACTCAGTAAGTTCCAGTGGCTACCTGTTGCTTCCAGGATCAAATACAAACTCCTCTTTGATGTTCCACCAACATGACATTCAATTTCTAGGCTCTGGGTGTTTTCTCTGGTTGTCCCCCATCCTAGGATGTTCTCCCTCCTCGTCTCCACTTAATGGCTTCCCCAACTAAAATCCCATTTGCTACAGGAAGCCTTTTAGGAAAGGCTTCTCCTCTTAATCTTAGTGCCTTCCTTCTCTTAATTATTTTCTATTTTTCCTGTATGTAGCTTGTTTGTGCATATCTATATGCTTATTGTCTCCTCCATTGAATTATAAGCGTCTTGAAGACAGGGATTGAATTTTGTGTCCCTAGTATTTAGCGCACAGTGCCTGACACACAGCAGGTGCTTGATGTTGATTAGCTGTTTTTGACTGTCCTCCACTCCTCTCTCTCTGTTGGCAACATACCCATTCAGTTACTTGCCCATTCCTGTCCACTGTGCCTCCACATCTCTTTCATCCACCTCCTTCTCTTCTCTCACAGTCACCACTGTATTTGGAGACTCCCTGTTGCTTTTGCAGAATATTTTAATATACCCCCATCCCCACCCCAGTTAGCTTCCAGGCCTGCCTCCAGTCTTCCCTCACCAGCCTGTCCATACAACTACCAAGATAGTCCTTCTAAGGCCCAGGTCTGGCCATGTCACCCCCTTCTCAACACAGCAAGACGACAACAACCAAAAACACATTTAGTGGCTCAGCGTTTTCTTTAGAATAAAATTTAAATTCCTTAACCTAGTATCCAAGGCCCTTTACAATCCAGCTCCGACTTCCTCATACAGTCCCTCTTTACAGTCTATTACATCTAAGCTGAGTTAGCCGTTCCTTGCACACAGCATTCGATCTGACTCTATCCATGGGAAGGTGCTTCCCCAGTTCCCAAACATCCACCTTTCGGAATCATAATTTTTTTGCATCAGGCACCACCACCTGAATAAAAATAGGCTGTTTTTCTATCATTCCTCAGATTGTTTTATTATATATGAACATGCACCTAACTCTCACGGCATGTGAGTTCCATGAGAGTAGGGTCTGTTTCAATTTTTTTCTTTTTATCACTTATCACTTTATTAGAACAGTGTGCTGCACATAGTTGGCATTTAATGTTTATGATTCAATAAAAATTGAACCATAATCATTCTTTTGCTGTAAACTAGTATTAATACAGTATTTTTTTTTAAACTTTATTAGGAACAAAGCATTTTATAGAGTCTTTCTGGGAACAAGTTGGCCAGATTTCGTGGTCTTCCCCAGGGAGATAGGATTTGCCATTTCTTAAATTAGCAGTAAGAGCTTTTGTTTTTATATCGAGTGAACACCAGGCATATATATTTACTTGGTACTTACAAGAGATTTTGAAACTGAATAGTCAAAAAAAAACGTTTTTGTTTTTTTCACTAGATCGCCTACATGACATGCCTACTATTACAAAAAAAAAAAAAAAACCAAAAGGTAATGCTGGAAGTTTGCTTTTAAATTCCAGAAGGGCAGCCCTTCCAGTCTGGGGGCCACAGATGCCAAGAGTCCTTGTGAAAATTGAAGTATATATAGAAATTTTTTTAAATTTGTTGAAGGGGAAATTGATGACCAATTTTCAGTTAACTACATGTGGATCTACAGTGTAGTTTATCTTTGGCAAAATGTTCCATACTGACTCCCCTGTCAACTAACACATACTCCAGAGAAACTTCCCTTTCCATCCCTTACTCTTCCCTTTCCACAGGTTCCAGCAGACCCTTTGTGCTCAGAAAATAAGTCTGAACATAATATCAATCGAAAAAGCCTGCAAAATTCCCCTCCTCAATATATCATCTCTCCCAGTGATTTCTTCAGCTCTCTTGGGTTCAGTTATCTTCTCTATGCTGAAGATTCTTAAATTTATATATACAAGCCCTGATTAATCTTGTAAACTCCAGTCCCACATTACTAACTGCTTGCTGGACATCTCCATTTGGATACCCCATAGTTATTCAGACTCAACCCGTCTAAAACAGATCTCATTTTCCTCTCTCCCTTCTTATAACAACTTCTCTGTTGCTATCAAAGACACCATCATCCTTGTAGTTACCTTGGTTTACAACTTTGGACTCACTGTCTTCACTTCCCCCCATCGTCACTATAGCCGAGTCCTATAGTTTCTACTTATACAACATATCTTTCATCTGTTCTGTAGACTTGCTCTAGTTCAATTCCTCATCACTTCTCAGACTATTGCAATAACTTATTTGGTCTCCTTGCCTCTAGTCTTACCCTTCTCTGATCCATTTCCCACATAGCTACCAAAATGATATGCTTAAAAGATTAATCTGACCATTTCATTCTCCTGTTCAAGAAGCTTAACTGGCTCCCTATACCCACAGGATTGAAACACAAATGCCTCCATTTGGCACCTTAAACCCTTTGCAATTTAGCTCCAACCTGGCTTTCCAGACAGATTTTACATTATTTTTCACACACCCCACATTCTAACCAAACTGGCTTGCTTGTTGTTACTGGTGCTTGACAATCCATCTCTTACCTTTCAGTGCTTTCCCTCCCCATCTCTGCCTTAAAACTCAAGTTTGTTCCCTGCATGAGGCCCTTTCTGAACCTCCTCCCCGTGCCGTTTACTTTTTTTAAAAAATTATCTATGAACATGGTTTTTCAGTAAAATGGAAGTTCCTTGAAGGCAACGACTCTTTCATTTTTGTCTTTGTATCCTCAGCACCTAGCACAGTGCCTGGCACATAGTAGGTACTTAGTACTTGTGGAATTGAATTCAGATGACTCGTCAGAGCCCCAACTGAAATCAGTTATCTCTGAAACCACTGCCTTTCTTATCACAACTATCCCTCTCTCTTCCCTCCCACCCCTCTCCACATGAAGCTCTAACAGCCTGAAATTCCACCCGTCCTCAAAGCCTTGTCTCTTAGGGAAGTGTCCATCACCACACCCTCTTTGTTAACAGGGATGGTTTGATAGAGGGATGAGTTTGTTCCTGAGACTTTGATAGGAGGAGATGTCTTTCTGGTATCTACAGGCAAAATTCATTTTGCCATAGAAGCAGCATTAATAAAGTTCAATTAGCTTTTGTGTCACCATTAGTACCATCATGTAATGAGATTTTATGGGTTAAACAGACATTTCAGAGTCATTCTGAAGCCTATTTTTAATGGTATTATTCTTTTTAATGGTATTATTTTTCTATGGGAAAATGTGTCCTGCAATGTAAACAATCAAATTACAATAGAAGTTGTATTTGTAAGTAAGTATTTGAAAGCTTAGAACATGACATTTCAGAGGTCATCTAGTCCAAATCATACCTGATTGAGAAATAGATTGTAGACTAGGTAATATGGATGGTCATTGAGGTCTCTTCCAATGCTGCAATTCTCTGAAACTTCATTTGTCATAAAATTTCCTCTTTAGTACTTTAATGCAATTCCTATTTCATTAACAACTTTGATACAAAGCACAAAAAAATGCGACATACTTCTTTGCCCCAAACCTAACAATTATGGAAAGCAGCTTGATGGAGTAAAAAATAGTACTGCCTTTGAAGTCTAAGGACCTGGATTTGAATTCCAGGGCTGCTATTTTCCTAAGTGAGTTGGGAGATAGCACTTCAACTCTAATTTTTTAAGTGTCTTAATTTCCTCATGTGTACAAAGAGTAGGCTGGACTCAACTCAGGTCCTTTGTAGCTCTAAATCTACAGTCCTGCCGCCATGCCTCCCAGTTTTATTTTGGTTTTGTTTGAATTGCTGTCTTTATAAAAATCATAACCTCTCAGGGGATTCTTACTTTGAGCAGGGTAAAATTTGAGTAAGTCTCCTTGCTATTTGCTTATTTGGAATTAAAGTCATGGACTTGAGTCAGAAGTCCAGATTTGGGATGTGCCATAGAGAGAATTTGTTGGAGGTTATGGGAACAAATCCAGCAATAGAACCATTAGCAGCAAGAGGAAGAAGTAAGTGATAGTATGAAAGAAATACAAAGGAACTTAGAGAGATGGGTAAATTTGTACTACACTGACTTTCAAGAAAAGAAAAACTGAGATGGAGGCTGATAGTAATTTCAAGGTGAACATAAAAATAGAAATGGGCTTAACAAAGAGCCAAAAAAGATTCTTGGTGGGTGCTAATAGAAATTCCTTTGGTTAGCAGGCTCATGATGGGAAAATATTCAAAGAAAATTTTTTCATGATTTATTAGTAACTAATTGAAACACTTTAAGGAAGGTGCAGTCACTGGATTCTAGTCTAGAAATTATTATTCATATTATTGTTATTGACTTCTAATAAAAAATGCATGGTGGTCTTGGGAGTATGGTGGTGAGGTGGGTGGTTTTAGCATTTAAAAAGGAAAGTGGCTAAGTGCAATTGGCTTTATTCAGTACAAAAGAGACAAGTAACAATCGTTTGAGAAACAATCTTCTAACTTGAGGTGATCTTAAGCAATAAAGCACAAAAATCTACAGTCATAGCCCCAGAGGATCCTTGCGCAACATGGAATGGCAAGAGACAAGCAGACCGGGGCAGACAGGTGGCACAATGGATAGAGCACTGGCCCTGGAGTCAGGAGGATCTGAATTCAAATCCAGCCTCAGACATGTAACACTCACTAGCCCTGTGACTCTAGGCAAATCACTTAACCCCAATTGCCTCACCAAAAGAAAAAAAAGAGAGAGTGAGAGAGAGAGAGAAGCAGCCCCCAGGTGAGATTTCTGGTCTTTCCATACCTGAATAAGAAACTTTCTAACAAGTGGTCATGAGCCTTTGCTTCATTATCCCCATTTTATTTTAATTTTTAATTTATTTATTTATAGTTTTCAACATTCACTTCCATAAGCTTTTGAGTTTTCAATTTTCTCCCCCTCCTTTCCTTCCCCCCTCCCCAAGAAGGTATGCAATGTGACATAGGCTGTACATATTAAACATATTTTCACATTAGTCATGTTGTAAAAAAATATTAGAACTAACGGGAGGAATCACGAGAAAGAAGAAACAAAACAACAAAAGAAAAAAAGATGAAATAGTATGCTTCGATCTGCATTCAGATTCCATAGTTCTTTCCCTGGATGTGGTTAGCATTTCCCATCATGAGTCTTTTGGAGTTGTCTTAGGTCCTTGCATTGCTGAGAAGAACCAAGTCTATGAATATTAGTCAGTGCACAATGTGGCTGTTATTAGACCCATTTTATAGTTGAGAAAACTGAGGCAAGCAGAGATTAAGTGACTTGCCAAGGGTCTCACGATAGTAAATGTCTGAGGCCAAATTTGAACTCGGGTCTCACTGACCCTAGGCCCATTTCTCTATCCACTGTGCCACTAATAGTTATTACTATTGTAAAATCCTTGAGTGGTAAGACTATTTCTTATACTTTTTAAAAAAAAAATCCCACAATTCTGTACTTATAGTATAATCCATAAGTACTGGATAAAGTATGGGGGCTTTGTATGGTTCATTCTCTCCGATAACTGAATTGACCGTTAACTGTCTTTCTTAAATCAATCTCCTTTTAAGGGAGTCTTACTAGACCAGAGAACAACTGAGGAGTTTGGCTGGATCTTTTAAACTCTTTGAAGAGGTCTAAAATCAAAGCAAAACAAAACTCTTGTGCCATGGGACAGAAGAGATATAACTTTAGTTGTTTGAAAAAGTCCTGTTGTTGAATTCTCCCTGTCCCCTAGAATAGCTAGAGAATAGGTTAGAGATTAATGTCCCCTGTAGCTAAATTTTATAGCTGTTCCTAGACCATAACTTTGAAATTCAGAGTAGTGGAAGCTTATAAAATCTTTACCTGTGTGAGAACATTGAAGTTCGTGTGGGAGTTCTTTTCTTAAGAGAGAACAGTCAAACATTTATTTTGATGTTAAAATGAGTCAGTTGATATCATTGAAGAGGGATTATTTCTGGTACGTAGAAAATTAGATTTATGCTGAGACAAAGTGCAACAACTAGTTTGCATAAAGTTCTAATAAATTAGAACTTTAAAGGATATAGAAATTTAATAAAAAGATATTTATTTCAACCTAACATGAAAAAGAAAGATGTTACATTATGTGTCTTTTAAAAAGTTACTTTGTGTCCTTATAAATTGCAAGGTATTTTACCAAACCAAGTACCACTTCATCATAAACCCTGTGAATTACTTTACTTTTTAAAAAGAAATTGATATCTTTTATTTTTAAATGACTTTCATTTCCCAACATGCGCTTCCTCTCCTCCCCACCTCCTAGAGAACCATCCTTTATGCAAAGAGAAAAAAAAGAGGAGAGGGGCCAGTTCAGCAAAACTAAATGGCACAGCAACCAAGTCTAACAATACTCTATGTTCTACACCCATACTCTCCCACCTCTGCCAAAAAAAGGAGGAAGGTACATTATCATGTTTTTTGTTGGTGGTATGCATAGTGCTTGCAATTAGAAACATTCCGTTTTCTTTTCCATTAACATTCTGTGCATTTACATTGTTATATTCGTTGTATATATTGTTTTCCTAGTTCTTCACTTTGCATCAGTTCATATATCTTCCCAGGCTTCTCTGTATCCTTCATGTTTGTTGTTTTGTATAGTCCAATCATATTCCATCACATGCACACACAACAGTTTATTTAGCTATTACTCCATCAGTGGTCATATACTTTTGTTTCCAGTTCTATGAATTACTTTTCAAATGATCACCTTGACAGTGTTGGACAGAAGATCTCTTCATGGGACTGATGACTTCTAAAGTCGCATCCTCTGGATATGTTATAATGGGGGAAAGAAAGACAAAAGATGAATTCTAGTTTGAGCTCTGTCACTTAGTGCGTGACTTTGGACAAGGTGCTTGACCCTCTGGGTTTCAGATTCTTCATTATTAAACTGAAGAGGTTGAATTATTTGGTTTCTGTGATCCCTTCCAGGCTATTGCTGTTTCCATCACATCAGAAATTCTGTTCAGGAGGCCTATCAATTCTTACTTTGTGATAAATATTTCTTGGATTTGTCTCTTTTTCTGTATTCCCAGATGGTGACCACCTTGAGGGCAAAGACTATCTTTTGCCTTTCTTTGTATCTCCAGTGTTTAGCACAGGGCCTGGCACGTAGTAGGTACTCAATAAATGTTCATTAACTGGCTACCATCACTCTAGTCTAGATTCTCATCACTTTATGCTTTATTGACACCCTTGTAGCAAATTCACCCAGTGGTGTTCTGACCTAGGAGAGGTAAGATTTCTGACCCCCAAATTGTGTAACTTGGTACATAATTTACAAGGCAGTACCATCTTCCAGAAATTTCACCATTTTTGTGACCAGACTATGGAAGGCCTGACATTAACATCAAAGCATTATCAAATTTCTAACACCCCTTTAAGGTTAGAAGACAAGAGGCTATTGATAAAAACCTGATCTTTAGATCAGTCCTCATCTAAAGATACAGGATGTTCCTGCTTTTAGTCTCCAAGAAGTCTGCACATTAAGTGATGGACTTCTTGGCCAAGTCAATATCATGTACAGCTTGTAAGGATCAGATGAGATGATAATGCGATGAGATAATAATGTTTACAAAAGTACAGCTCTCTGTAAGTATGGGTTGATATAGGGCAGCGTATTGTCATAGAAGGAGAACTGCTAAACAGAGAGTAAAAAGACTGGATTGATTCCTGACTCCCCTCCATATTTATCTTCTCTGAACCTTGGTTTTCTCATCTGTAAAATGGGGTCTGTAATACCTGCCCTTGCTAATTCACAGGGTCGTGGAAAACCAGATTAAAATGTAATTGGGAGATATTTAACAAAATAAAAATCAATAGGACATAGATAATGTTAATTTGTGGTTTTCAAGGTAAATATGTAGCTGCAGGGATCCTTATCTACAATTTAGTGGCCCTCTTTTCTATTTGAGTTTGACACCACTGGGTAAGTAATAATGCAGTAATGTGACAAGTACTTTGTAATTGCAAATTTCTAAATAGCCATGAGTTGTTGCTGTTGTGGTGGTGCTCCAATCACCAAATCCAATCAGACCTTCCTGAATAAGACCCCACCTCTTTTCCCTCACCTTCAAGATGCCCCAGAAAGTGGGTTGCCTTACGTTGTGCCAGGGTGTGGTCAGCCCCATTAGGCTGACCTGCCATGGGCATGTTGCCCCAATTTTTGAGGTATAGTCTAGTTGTGAGGCAGAGGAAGGGTCAAAGAGCATCCCTGAGAAAGAGGTGGACTTTCCCCATACCCATTAGGAGGAATGACTAGTAAAGCTGGGTCCATTAAGGTTGAGCAGCAACTTTTCCCCAGGACCATCACTGACCTTCTTCCTCCAAAGACCATCATCATGTCGAAGGTCTGTCAACCACCCTGACTGTGTTCTAATCCCTGCCTTCTGCCTTCTCCTCCTCTGTGGAATGTCTCCTTAAGTCTTAAGCCTTCCATAGTATGTTAAAGTATAGCCATGATAGAAGACTATTGCTTTTCTCATCACTGGGCAATCTGACTTTTATGAAAGTCTTTTAAGACCCCAACTACAGCAAATGGACTGGGACACCTCCCTTGTAGGCTTGTTGTAAGAACCAAATGAGATAAAGTGCATAAATTGCTTTACAAACTTTCAAACATTATATACAAATGTCATTACTATCACCACCATCATCATCATTTTACATATAATCTTGAACAGATATTGAACATGAGGAAGAGAGTAGGCTTGGCTGTTATTTGGGAAATTGTGTGCTCCTTTTAATTACTCAAACCTTCTCCCTGATATAGTGGCCCATATTTTTAGTATTAATATTCTCCTAGCTATGCTATATGGGCATGAGTTGTGGAACAGCAAGGTCTCTGAAAAAGAAAAATAGGTGTCAACCAAAGGGATATCAAACAGTAAGATGATTAGCATGATTGGTCTGTAACAAAATCAACAGAGAATTGCCCTGGAGAAACACGGTGAAGAATATAAACGTGGCAGGGGGCTGACCACAGCAGGAATACAAGAAAACTGATGGCTAGCCTAAATGCTTCATTAATATCCATGTACTATCAAGTGAGCTACAGTAAGGGTTCTTAATCTGGGCTTCAATGAACTTTTCAGAATAATTTTCGTAACTATTTCAATATAATTTGTTTCTTTTAAAATCTTATGTATTTTGTTTTATGCATACAAAAACATTAAAATAATGAATTGCATAGACTTCACCAGACTGCCCAAGGGGTCTGTGACTCATGAAAAAGTTAGGAACCTCTGATTTAGGGGAAGGCTCTTGGCATAGTAGATCCACTCCACCCCCCACTTTGTGGAGAATTTCATAGGTTTACATAATCATGGCAGAGCAGGAGAAAGCATGGATGAACTGTGTATCGCCTATACTATTGAAAGGATTGACCACATCAATGATATCATGAATCCATTGAAATATTGAAGTATTTTTGTTTAATTATTATTGAGCGAAATTCCAGTCACACTCATCCATATGAAGTGCCTACTATGTGCAAAGGTAAAGGCAGTGTAGAATGATGGATCACTAGCACACACATCCCGAGTTGGAAGGGACTTCAGTGTCTATCTGGTCCAATCTCTTAATTTTACAGATAAGGAAACTGAGACTCAGGAAAGGAAAGTAACTTGCTCATGGTCACACAGGGAGTAAGTATCAGAGATGGTATTTAAACATGAGTCCCCTGACTCCAGCACCAGGGTTCTTTCAGTCTGTCAATAAACATTAAGTGCCTACTATGTACGAGGCACTGTGTTCTTTTCACTTATGTTGGGGGGGAACTCCAAGTACAGAACATCTTCTCACCAATCTTGACAACTCCTCTGTGACACAGCTTTGGAGAGAAGATTAAGTAACGACCATATCAGATTCTGGGTTATCTAATCAAACCTCATTTCTATGTAGTGCCTGGGGGGACCCCTAATTTTCAGGGCAGGTCCACTCATATCCCCCCAAAAATTCATAAAGTCCACCTAGAGAAAGATACTCGGAGTTGGAGGTACTCTGTGGATCCACATTTAATAAAATCAGCTTATGAGCCTCCACTAATGTGTTTACCTTCAGTAGCATGTGTCAGAGGCAGAATTTTTATCTAGATCTTTCTTCCTCACAAGAATCCTGGGCCTCTTTCACACCTCTACCATGTTGCCTCTTGTTTCTCATATAGTAGCTGCCTAACATGTGCTTTTTGAATTTAATTTTGAATCCTCATTTTACAGATGAGGCTAAGATTAAATGAAATGGCTTGCCCAACATCATACATGCCTAAGTAGCAAAACTAAAACTAAAACTCAAACCCACAGCTTTCATAGCAAGTTTCCATCCTATCACAATGCCATTTTGTTACCATCTTAAAGTCTTGTTGAGCTCCATTGGTGTTTCAAAGAGAATTAGTGACTACTTAGGCATGGTGTTGTTTCAGTCATGTCTGATTCTTCATGATCCTATGTGGAATTTTCTTAGCAAAGATACTGGAGTGGTTTGCCATTTTCTCTTCCAGCTCATTTTACAGATGAAGAAACTGAGGCAAATAGGGTTCAGTGACTTGCTTAGGGTCACACAGTAAGTTTCTGAGGCCAGATTTGAATTCATGAAGATGAGTCTTTTTGTCTCTAGGCCCAGCACTCTGTCTGCTATATATAAGTATAGGTCCAGATATAACTATGGAAACTGAGGACCTAGAGCATCCTGATGTTCTGGGCAATAGGTTACATGTGACGATTTTGTTCTAGTTTTTTGAAGCATCTTTGAGAAAAAAAATTCGTTATAGCTCATAAAAAGGATAGAATTTTGAGAACTGAGTGACAGGTACCTTCCAAACTTTGACTATAGCAGAATGAGTCCAAAGTTCCCTAAGGAAGTCATTGATGTCAATAAGAGGGTAGCCTGAACTGGATACATCTAGACTAAAATTGTGTCTCTGGAGTATCAACATTGTGTAAAGACTAAGTCCAACTTATTGAATGTACTAGCAATATAGTTAAGCAGCAGGCTGAGACATCTGAACATCTCTATCTTTCATGCAACCTTTGTAGAACCTTACAAGAAGATAAGATGAAAGTGGTGGCCAAGAACATGACAAGAGCACAGATTTCATCAGTTAAGGAGTAGATCCATAAAAGTGCCATTTTGGTGACTCTCCAGTTACTGAAGACTAGAACTTATTGAGGAAGAAGCTCAAAGGGAGATTCCCATAAGAGAGGGATATGGGATGTACCCAAGGAGTAACGCAGACAATCTACTTCACCAACTCCTGTCATTTTCAAGAGTAGTCACAAAACATTACTTTGTTATTAAAGCCTTTGGATGCTGTCCAGTAAAACTGCCAGTTTTTGGTATTGTCATGGAGTCTGCAATTCACATGCACTGCATAGAGAATATGGAAGAAAACTGGGAATACCCCAATGTGCATAGAGACTATTGAGATTTAAACAAGAAGGCAAAAGTGGACTAGTATATCATGCTAAGAGTTTGAGATGCCCCAGAGTATTTGCTAGTCAGTGATTTTCATTGTTAGATTTATGATTGGAAAGATCCAAACACACAACGACAAGACAGGTTGATTTTATCTAAACTCTCTGATAAAATGAGATACTGTTTGTCCAGTATTTTGCAAACCTTTGAAGTATTATATAAAAGTTAGCTTTTTTATCATTATCATCGTGTGCCCTAATAAATTCTGCAGGTTGCAGGAGCTGTAGGTAACAATATATAATGTGAATAGCCTGTATTAGGTACCAGCATATGCCTTGTAGGAAAGCTAACTATGTTAACTATGTGATATGCTAATTTCTATAATCGCTTTCTATGCCCACTGGCATCTTGTATCCCATATGATCTTCAGTGAAAACAGGAACATTTTCCACTAAGGACATGATAATAAGGGTAAGCTTAAAGCTGTTTGTATAGGCACATGAAAAGCCAGGAATATGGATGGGAAGGTAGGAGAGTCAATGATGACCTTGTCTCCTGGACTTAAGCTTTGTTTCTTTGTATTTGCAGGGCTGAATGGAAGGGCTTTGAAGTTGAGAAAATGGGGAAACTTGGGTCTTTTAGCATTTCTGGTGAGAGGAACACCAACATATATGATGTTGAGGTGTAACCTAGCCCCAGCGTTTAGAGATTAAAACCAAGAGGCATAGGAAATGCTTACCATAAACTAAAGTAAGGTTGCTAATGGACATACAAGCCCAGCAATAAGGAAGTTAAGTCCAAAGAAAAAAGATCACGCTTGAGGACATAAACTTGTCTACTCTGTGTCTGGATGATCTTGGCACGGGGAACAACAAATCCTCTCCTGGAAGTAGAAACACATTTTAGCCAAGAGTCTGGGAAGAAAAAGGCAACCCAGTCTGAGATGCAAAAAAAAAAAAAGGAGAGAAAGGGAAGAGGGTTCTCCAATCTAGGGAAGGTTTCTGCTGATTCTCTGGCTGACACAAGGGCAGCTGCTTTTCTAAAAGATCTATTTTTAAAAATCTCTAGCTTTGAACTAAAAGAACATTACAGAAGCTACTTTTCTCATGAAGAAGAGATAGAACTGGTAGCCACAGACTTTCACTGAAACCAGAATATTGAAATTCTACAGTCAAATGGCTAGTGGGAACCTACTAGTGGGAGAAAACCATATGTCTGGCAATGGATATGTATCTAACAGAAAAACGTCTGGCAGAATAGTGTCCAGCAAAGACTTAAGTGCTTTGGAAGAAATCAGTGGGCAGCAGATCTGGTGTAAAGTAGCTTGATGACATTTTTTTAATATATCAGTGACTCTGTAGTATTGGAGGTATGACTTGCTTTTTCACATGTGTTCTGGCCACATGTGTTCCCTAAATATGTACTTCTTCTATATACATGTTCCTTCTACTCTTCTCACTAACAATGTTTGGATTTGTGGAAGAATATGTCTCAGAGTTTGTGGAGGAGATGCTTTATTGCCATTTTTCTTACTTTGTCATTTTGTTAAATGAGTTTGCTTTGAACTAATTGTGACTTCTGGTTGATTATTAAAGGCAAACTTATGGGGGAAGGGATAGGCATAAGCTATGGTTTTAATGAATGATGACTCACAGTGACCCTGAACCTAGAGTAGCCTTTTCTGGGGGACCCAAACTATAAACTGGAGAAGGGTTTCTGAATGCTATATGTAAATAAGGAAACTGAGGAGAAATCACATGTCCAAGGTCTTGGGATTTGTTGGTACTAGAGTTTTAAGTTTCCTGACTGTCAATATAGGTCTCTTTCTGTTACACATTGCTATCCCCTATACTTCATTATCAAAAATGCTGTTTCTTTCCTTTTGGTTGACAAGAACAAGTTGGGTTAAGGCACATTGGAAAAACATGTTTTTTCTAACCCCACAACAATTTTTTATTTAAGAAATATGCATTAAAATCCTTCTCTGATGTCTCATCTGTTGTGGTGATTTTATAGAAAATCCCTGAGGAGGCTATCCATACCTCAGGCTTATAGGGATAAGGGCTAAAGAAAATAGAAGCAAGGCTTCAATGAGGGGTAAAAAAAAAATGAGATTTGAGGCACAGGAGGGGAGATTTGAAACTTGTTGGGAGATTGGAGAGGAGAAAAGGACACATAGAGGAGGAAGGAAAAGAATAACTGTACATTTAGAACTTGGGGAAAAATCACCATCAGATTTGAAGCTCTCCAAGAAGAAGAAGGAGCTGGATGTTCTGAGGAAAGAATGATACAGAAGAACCACAGAAGCTATTGGGTGAAAGATCATCGACCAAGGGTCAGAAAAAGAATTGAAGAGTAGTGGTGGCTAATGTTTCCCTGCTCAAGGGCACACACGTTTGTTGACCTGTTAACAATAATAGGGAGGCCTGTTACTTCTCTAAGTCATACGTTCAAGACAATAGATAATTTCACAAAACTTACTGCTATAGATGACTACTGTCAACTCCTGGTGATTCATTTGGGCACAAAAGCAATCTGAAAAGTATTGCCAATGATTACAAAGTCTCAGGCAAGAAACTGAAGAACTGTGGGTTGGATTTTCCTCATTGTTGCCTATTGAAGTTAAGGAATATAGGAAAAAACAATTGATTTGGGAAGCAAATATCTGGTTTAAGAAGGTGGTGTCTGAAAATGGGAGTCAGGTTTCTCACTTATGGTTTAAAATATAGAGATGACAGATTTCTGACTAGGTATGAAGCACACCTGACATTGGCTAGCAAGAATGTATTTTTTAGGTATCTTAAAATTTTAATCTAAAAGGTTTTAAGTTTAAAAGGAGCAGGGAAGGGAGCAGACTGCCTATGTATATTCCCTGAGCTGGAGATCATAAAGAATAGCTACAAGGAAGATAGACAATTAACAAGTGAGACACCCAGAAATTTATAGGGGGCAAAATCCAAGAAAGGAGTCAGCAATAAAAATTGAAATGTTTATAAATAAATGCTCAAAATTTAGACAGTAAGCAAGAGCAATTGTGGATCTTAACATAAGGAGGCAAATTTGACCTCAAGGCTATCCTGGAGACTTGATTGTATAAAACATACAACTGGAATATGTTTCTGGATGGTGGGTATACCTTATTCAGAAGAAACAGTAGAGATAAAAATGGTGGTAGGGTAGCATGACATATTAAGAAAACACATTTATGTGATAAAATCCAGAAATCCAAAGAGTAGGGAGAAGTATGATAGAGAACATTGATAGAGAAAGGTTGATGGAGGGAGAAAAGAAATGATTTTGTCATCCAAGCACGCTAATAACCATATGGACTGAAAAGGGAAATAAATTAGAAGTTTGAGGAATAGAACACATGCCTGACCTATAGGCATGATATAGTAATGATGGAAGATTTTGATTAGCCACAAATCTACTGATGCTTTCTACCAAGTCAGAGCAGTTAAAAATTTCTTGACTTGCCTTAATTATAATTTCATCCTCCAAAAAGTAGAGGTAACAACAAGGGAAAATTATGGTCTGCATCTGATTCTCATTAACAGGGAAGAACTGGTTTCTGGGGTGAAAATTATGGTGCCCTTGAGGGAAAGTGATCATTCCACCCTAGAATTTGTGGTAGAGGAGAGGAAGCCAGGAATAATCTGATACACACTTTTGATTTTGAAAAGCAAATTTCACAATAAATTTTGTGAGATTTTCTATTACATCTTGGATATATGACCTAGAAAGATAACAGCCTTCACCATTACTGTTAACTGGTCAACAAATAGGTGTGTACCTGAGCAGGGAATCATTAGCCACCACGACTCGTCAAAATTCTTTCTCTGACCCATAATTCATCTAATAGCTTTTATGGCTTTTCTATATCATTCTTTGTAGGACAAGCAATTCCTTCCTCCTTGAAACATCCAGCCATTTTCTTTTCTTTCTTTTTTTTTTTTAAAGCAATTGGGGATAAGTGACTTGCCCAGGGTCACACAGCTAATAAGTGTCAAGTGTCTGAAGCTGGATTTGATCTCAGGTCCTCTTGACTTCAGGACCAGTGCTTTATCCGCTGTACCACCTAGGTGCCCCTAGCCATTTTCTTCATGGAAAGACTGGAGAAGACATGGAAAAAATTCCAGGAACTAAAATTCTACAGGGAAAGTCATCCCAGAAGGTATGAAAAACTCAAGAGTGAAATTCTGAAATCACAAAGGGAAACAATTCTAGTGAGAAGAATAGTTAGGAGTTGTTTGAAGAGAACAGTATGGAGGCACACTGAACTCATCAACCAACTTAGATTTTTAATAGAAAAGTAATGATAATAACTAACATTTATGTAACACCTTACAGGTTGCAAAACATCTTAAATATATTATTATCTCATTTATAATACAGAAGGTTCAGTTATAAAAGATGTAAGTAAGGTCAGGTAACATAGGATGAATTTAAGAATGTGACATAGTAATCTAAAAATAATTTCAGGAGCGCTAAATAAAGCGCAAGATGAGGGAAAGTTGATGAGGAAAGCTAAGGACAAGAACACAAAAAGTTTGGGTTTGGGTTATGTTTTGGAGGGTTTTATTAGGAGAAAAATGGGAATTAAAAAAGGGACAGACTCTCTCATTGGAGTGGATGGGAGGATCATAACTGACAACCTAGAAAAAGAAATCTTAACTCTTATTTTTGTTTTCTCTGCCAAGGAGAATGATTGTTGCACTAGAAATGATGAAACAAAAATGGCTAACGGGGTTTCCTACCCAGCGTACCCTCTAGTTGTCCTTTCAGAATTCAAAACCACATGGACCAAATAAACTACATCCTCATATATTGAAAAAAAATACCGACTGATGGGATTGTCAATAATATCTAGAGTGTCTTGGGAGATAGGAGAGGTACCACAAAATTAGAAAAGGGAAAATGTCCGTATTTTTTTTAAAAAATCAAAGAATAACGTGTATAGACTCTAGGCCAGTAATCCTGACTTTGATTGCTGGGGAAAATTCTAGAACAAATCACTAAAAGGATGGCTAAAGAATAGGGGAAAGGGAGTGGTGATTAAGAAGAGCCAACGTGGCTTCAAGAAAAAAAGGTCATGCCAGACTAGCCCTATTTAAAAGCAGCTCTAAACTTAGAGTCAGGACAACTTGGTCAGATTTTATTTCAGACGCTTACTAGCTGTGTGACTCAACTTCTTCCTTATCTGTAAAATGGGGAAGAATAATAGTGCCTACTTTACAGGGTTATTTTGAGGTTCTAATAAGATGACATATGGCTAGGGACTGAAGGATAGGAACTAGACCTATGATTTAGTTGGTATTGGGGAACTGAGGAGACAAAACTCCCTCAACTAATGCAAATGTAAACCTTTGCTTATAATATGCTTATAAATTTGCTTATAATACTTATAATGTTAGAGTTTCCCAGAGCACCGAGAGGCTGAGTGACTTTCCCAGAGTCATTCAGCCAATATTTACGTAACACTCTGTTACAATAATTATTAGTTCATTTAAAGCCTAGGAGGCAGTATATTGGCCCCTAAGGTCCACATAGTTCCTTCCTCTTCAGCTTTAGGGAGTTTATCTTACACAAAAAGTTATATTTATTCACAATAGACCTGTATCCTCAGTTCAGAAAATTCTTAACATTTAGGCAGGGATTGGGCTGTCTGTCCAACTTTATATTTCTGTCTCCAGTTAAATCTAGGCTTATCCATATTTCAGGCAAAATTCATTCTGTAGGAAATGTTTGGATAACGAAACAGCACATTTTAGCTTAGTGTGTCTAAACAGACAGGTACTAGGAGATGAAGTTGGGGAAGGTGCCAAAGTTTTCTCAGGGCTTCCCTGATTAGCTATGTTCAAGTGTTTGAAGGGTTGTCAAAAAAGAAGAGGTATTGACTTGTTTTGTTTGAGCTGAGAGTCTGGAACCAGGAGTAATGAGTGGAAATTGCAAAGAAGTTTTAATGTCAGGGGGGAAATTCCTAAAAATTAGAACTGTCCCGAAATGAAATGGGCTGCCTTGAAAGGTGGTGGCTTTCCTCTTCTTGGAAGTCTTCAAGCAGACATTGGAGATCGCTTGTCAGGGATGTTACAGTGAGGATTCTTTTCTTGTATGGGTTGGTCTAGATGGCCACTGAGGTCCCTTCCAACTCTAAGTTCCATAATTTTCCATAAGCACATCACACAATAAAAAGGAATTCTAGTACAGGCTGGATGACAGACTGTATGTCTATTGTCATAGGAATAGTCTAGCTATGTTCAGAGAAACTTATTACCAGATTGACTATCTAGTGATGAGTTTATTCAGTCATATCAACTCATGAAATTATTTACTAAAGCAGTTATTCTCAAAGTGCGTTCTGTGCATCCTGGGCATCCCTTAGACTCTTTCAGGGGGTCCATGAAGTCAAAATTATTTTCATAATAATACTAAGACATTATCTGGCTATTAAAATACTCCTCCCTTTTCTAACTACATATCTGAGCCAGATTTTTGCCATCTACTTCAACCAAAACAACATATCACAACAGATTGAATGCAGAAGCAAGATAGGAGAATGCCATTATCTTTTATTAAGCCAGACATAAAATAGATTTGAAAATGATGTGAAAACAACTCACTCTTCTAACTTAAAAAAGTCATTTCCCCCCCAAATGTTATGTTAACATGTAATGAGTTTATTTTTAAATATAATAAATAATTTTAAAAGATACATCAGTGCTAATTTCCAAAATGGCTACTATCAATAGATATAGTACACATAAACAAAAGTTCTTTGGGGGGCGATGGTCTTCAATAATTTTTAAGTCTAAAAATTGATCCTAAGACCAAAAACTTTGAGAACCCTTGTATGGAGGGAATGCTATCTGCTTTGGTGGAGGGAGTACACACATTAGGAATCAAAGATCTTTGAAGTATTGAAGAATTAGAGTGAAGATTTTTTATGACTTTAGGTCTTGAAGGTGATACCAAATGCCCTATCTCAAAAGATACTTAATAGAATTCTATTCTTAACATGCCTTCTTTCCCTATAGCCCCTAGAAATAGAGACTTCTCTCTTCAGCAGGTTTTGGGCCTATGGGAGAATGGTTCTATAAGTAATTGAACTTTCTACTTGTGGTCACCTGAAAAATGTTTGTGATATATTTCTCTTCTTCATCCAGTAACTAATAAATAGAATCCAAACAAAACTCTCAGACTAGCCCCCCTTGACATAATTATATATTTCCTGACACTAACTTGCTTGTGGGACTCTGGACAGATGTCTTTAGGACTTAATTTCCTCACCTGTTAAATATGGGGAATTGGAAGGGATTAGATTACAATACAATGATGGTCTCTAAGGTCATTTCCACTTCTGTCTGACATTCAATGGGTCTCTAAAATCACATTCAAATATTCTAGGATTTATTTGCCACTTGGTGGCAGAGTGATGTTATTAAACTATACTAAAATGTTATTCAGACCATAAAACTCTTTTTTAATAATTTTGCCCCTCCTTTCCTTCTCCTATTGTTTTTTCAGCCCCAGTAGCCTAAAAACAATTCTTTCCTTGTATTTTCAGCTATTACTACTCATCCTTTTAGCTGGTAGGGAGGAAAGGCACTACATGTGAATAGCAAGAGAAAGCTCAGCTATACTGAAGAGCGGGCATACTCCTTCTATCTTCACAAAGTCTACAAGGGTACTGTTCTGCTGTTACTGTCAGGTAAGCCCATAAACACAGAAAATCAAAAGCATTCCAACCTTTAAATCTTATGTCTAAGTCTACTAGGGCTGGAAAATAAGTACAGATTAACAGGAGAATCAATGCTCTTGCCAGGTCTTTTGCATATCATCCTTCCTTATAGCAGATGAGTCAAAATTATTTTTCCGCCTTTATTGGGTTAGTTTAGTTTCCCACCCTAACCACAACAGGGAGGAGCAGACAAAAAAAAAGGTTTTCTTTTCTCTTTTCTAGTGCTTTTAAAGTACATATTTTTATATATAATTGAATATATGTCATTATATATGTATACATGTTAATATAAATAGCATTTTTTTTGAAAAATGGCTATATTTTCCCAAGCAAAAAAAAATTAGAAGAGTTTTCACTCTTTTTTTTAATGTTGTTTTACACATTATTTTCAAGTCTCTTTTATGTCTGGTTGAATAGAAGACAGCAGGATTCTTATATTTGCTTCTGTATCTATGTCTACAGGTATAGATATATGTGTACTTATTGTTCAGTCGTTTCAGTTGTATCCAACTGTTCATGACCCCGCTTGAGGTTTCCTTGGCAAAGACACTGGAGTAGTTTGCCATTTCCTTTTCCAGCTCATTTTACGGATGAGGAAACTAAGGCAAACAGGGCTAAGTGATTTGCCAAGGGTCACACAATTAGTAAATGTCTGAGGCCAGATTTGAAATCAAGAAGATGTGTCTTCCTGACTCCAGGCTCAGCACTTTATCCACTGTACCACCTAGCCTGCCCCATATATATGTATATCTATATCTTTTTTCCTATCTATCTAGCCAGCCTACTCTACCACAAGATGATTCCTTTTGGAATTTAAGCCTAAAGGCCCAGTTTCTTAGTATCATAGATTTAGATCTGGAAATCCAACCTCTCTTGTTTTACAAATGAAGAGACTGAGATCCAAAGAGCCTGTGATTTGCCAAAGATCTTAATTAATATGTCATGAATTTATGGTTCATTTGCATGTATTGTTAATTATCTTTCTTCGGGGTCATCCACGCCTAGGCATTGCTTACATTTTTTTGAGCCAATAGAATGTAAGTTTCCTGAGTATGGGGAATATTTTTCATCTTGTCTTTGTATTACTAGAGCATAGCACAGTACTTTACACAGAATAGGTGTTTAATCAATGCTTGTTTAATTCAATTGAATTAACTCAGGGTTACCTAAGTATAAATCTACTTGTCCTCATGCCTTTGCACAGGCTATTACCCAACCTTATAAAGTTCTCCTTCTTTACTGCTGCCTCTTAGAATCCCTAGATCCCTTCAAGGTTCAGCTCAAGAATCCCCTCCTACATAACACCATATTTGAATTCTCAATGCTAATGTTATTATACATTATATAATTATATGTACTATATATATTATTCTGTATCTATCTATCTATCTATCATCTATCTATCTATATAGATATATTCTAGAATGTTAATGCTTACTGCACCCTGCCCAATTACTTTGAATTTTCTTTGTGTATATTTTATAAACAACACATGTTGTTTCCTCCCAGTCAAATGCTATCTCCTTGAAGACAAGGACTATTTAATGTTTTTTCCTTTGTATCCTCTGTTCTTAGAATAGTGTCTGGTAGATAGGAGGCACTTAATAATTGCTTGTTGAATTGAATGAGCAGGGCTGGGATTCAAACCTAAGTCCCTTCTTTTAATGACTACTAGTATCCATCTTGCTGATGATACAGATGTTCACTTCCTTGTACTTTTGATTTTTCTCTTTGACAGGACTTGAATGACCCAGTGAGTAAATATTTATCATCATCATCCTCATCCTTATCATTGGCAGAAGGACTTCTCTGAGATGGAGGGCATACTTCTCTTTCCTACCAAAAGGTAGAGAAACACGTTTCTAGAGAGAATTCAGCATTATGTTCATAAGGGAAATTTATTCCATGCTCAACTCAAGAAAGATTTCACTTGACATACCTCCTAGATGATCTGTCTAGAACTCAAACCTCATAATTCTATTTTCAGATTTGAAAATATGGAATCATAGAAAGTGACCTTAGAGATCACATGGTCCAGGGAGGTTACTTAACCTGGGGTCTGTGAACTTGCTTGTAAAAAAATATTTTGATAACCATTTCAATGTAATTGGTTTTTGTAATCCTATATATATGTTATTTTATGGATTTAAACCCATTTTTTCTGAGAAAGGGCCATAGGTTTCACCAGAATGCCAAAAGAAACCATGATGCAAATAGTTTTGGAACCTCTGGTCTAGTCCAGCCTCCTTATCTTACAGATGAGGAAATTAAGGCCCAGAAAAAAAGAAAGGATTTGTGTAGGGCCCCAAAGTTGTTTAATGGTAGAACTGGATCTAAACCCAGGCCTTTGGACTCCTCACTCAGTGTTCTTTCTACCACACCAAGCTATTATGTTGCTTTTAATATAAGCTGCTAAGGTTGACAAGAATATTTGTCATATTTCCTAGAAAATTGATTTTTGTTAATTACAGGCCTGAAAGCAAAGATAACTTAGCCCCTTGCCTTATGAATCAAATGTTCTTCTCCCTTTCATTCTCAGATTTATTTAATATTGGAAGAAGGCCAAATGAAATGATAGCAGCTCACATGCCTCTGGATGGGGATTAACCTAAGAAGATATGATGGGAGGTCCTATCATCTGAAAGAACACATTATCTAAATGACTGTGGCAGTACAGTCTGGAGGTTGTGGCTGAGGAAGTGTTTCCCTGCAGAGGGCCCTTCTCTTAGCTCTGTTAATAATAGGAATACCTAGCATTTATATAATGCTTTAAGGTTTGCAAAACACTTCACAGATGTTATCTTTTTGCTCCTCATAACAAGCTGATGAAGTAGGTACAGGGGTGTACTGAGTAAATATTTAACGACCAGACTGGTAAGGGCAGGAGTAAGGAATGGGGAAACATATGCACATGTGCCTCTAAGCTTATTAACACTTTCTTTTTAAAATCTAGACAACCAATAAAACAATAAATCAAGCTGTGATGTATAGCGATTGCTGGTTTCTGAGGTATAAATGATTACACCAAAAATTTAACAATCAATTTGGATTAAATCTGGCTTTCAGCATACCCTTGGTGTGCCATTATTTCTCCCATTTTACAGATGAGGAAATTTTGACTCAGAATTGGTAAGTGACTTGCCCAGAGTCACATAGCTTGTGAGGCAGGATTCAGACACACCAGCATTCCATCCGTTCTACCTGACTGCCACTTCATTCTATCTGTCCCACCTGGTTGCCTCTGTTCCTGAACTGCTATTAACTAACTGTCTTTGGTCATCATCGCCCTAGGCAATACTTTTAGCTATGATAAAGGGAGGGGGTGATTCTCTGGTTTTTTTTTCAGTGCAGAGGAAGAGGATATTGTTCAGTAATATTTGTAAAGCATTACCTGGACACCTAGACATTGCGTAAACAGTAACCATGATGTCAGCCTTGCTCTGCCCTGAAACTGGTAATTTCCAACATTGATAAATCTTTGGAGCCAGAGAGAAAGGGAAACTTAGGGGTAGGGGGCAATTTTTCACCTACTCTAGACTTTAAAAAATTAGCCAAACCAATTAACTTGCTTCTTTAAAGAAACCCTCCACTCCTACAGCCCTGATGATGAGTAATTTTGGCATTATTTGCCTTGGTGGTTGTAGGGTATTACTGTGTGCCCTGGAAGCAGCATCCAATTCCTGCTTTTCCTCTAAGACAGTCAGGAGCTGAGTGAGCAGTTGATAGAATGCAAAGTCCTCAGGGAGGACCCACCCCCTGAATTTCTGGGTTTGTGTAGTTTTTTTGCCTGAGTGTCTTTTAGGTCCTGCTTTGATAGGCACCCCAGAAACAACGAGAGACAGAGATGGAGATAGATAACCTCACACCCTACTGCTGCCTCCTCATTCTGAAAGCTGCCCACAGTCTCTTCTCACATTACTTAACTCATATCTCAATGCTCCTAGAGTCACTGCTGTCCTGTCTGGCTTCTTTCATATAAAATTCAAATTGCTTCTCTTTCAAATTCCTCTTAGGCTCCACAGCTTTCACTCAGATTCCGGCCTTCCACACCTTACTCTTCCTCTTACGGTGTGGCACCACCTTCTCTCTTCTTGTATAACTCATTTGCTAACTTTGACTACCAGGTATGCTCCCTTTTCTGATGAAGCTGTTGCAAAATGAAGCTTCCTTAATTTAGGTCCTCAAGAAAATTTACCTTCTGGACAGATTATAGTCTGAACTTTTTCATTAATGGCACATTTTTATTTGGCATGGGATGATATATTGTTTCTGTAGCAGGGTATATTTCTAGAGTTTTAAGAATCAGAGTTCTGCATATCTGGAAATTAGCAGACTTTCTTTTTATGGCAATTGACAAATACAGCCTCTCCTATTAAGGAATCTGTTGTGCTACACTGCATGACAACATTCTCTTTATATGGGGCTACAAGAGAGAGGCTCAGAAAATTACAAACTTGCTATTAAACAAAATAGTGTTCATTTTGGTCTCTTTTCTTCTTTGATCTCTCCTCTCCAGGCAATTCAGCACCTTTTAGCATGCTTAGATAGAAGGAGATCCAAATGTATTTATTTATAAAGGAGGTGATAGGAGGAGGAAGGCTAAATGATTGCCCCAGGAATCTGAGTTCTCACAAATTCAAAATGAATTTCAAATCCATAGACCTCAGTCACCAGATATGGTGGAAAAATGGGGTATGGTTTAGGATTTTGACCTGATGGGTATCACTGGTAGTTTTAAATAATAGAGAACAGGGACCAGGCCTGTCATTTTATTAGTGTGGGGAATTTCCACATGAGGAAATCCCTTCCATCAATACAAATCAGCATCTTTTCCACAAGTTGTAGCCCTAGAAAGTTGCTTAGAGCTACCAAACAGTTAAATGACTTGCCCTGGGTCACACAGCCAGTATGAATCAGGGGCAGGAGTTAAACCCATGACTTGTTGGTTTTGAGGCCAGCTTTTCATCCGCTGTACCATGAACTTGAATCTCGGAACTGCCCATTCATCCCCTTTAAAATTTTACTACTTGAAAATGAGAAAGGTAATCCTCAATCAACATAAGGTGGGATCTTTCTTAAGTGAATGGTCAGTAATTTTATTTCTAAATATATTCCAGTGTTTAGAGTCTGCCAAATGGGGAGTGTGAAGTTAATCATTGGCTAGGGAAGCTCTTTAGACAAAATATATGCTCTGGAGAACTATAATGGGCTTATCTTGGTATTGGTATTAATTACTGCTTCCACAGTATGTTGTTGTAGCTTTTGTTAGTTACTGGTAATATATTATTTGTTCAATGAGGATTTATTGAGTATCTAGTATGTACTAGGTACTGCGTCAGGTAGTCCTGTGATATCAGTGACTTAGGAAATTTAGCCATTGAGCAAAGAATTAAATGCCAGATTTTGTCGTTCAGTCATTTCCGTCCTATCCAACTCTTTGTGGGGTTTTCTTGGCAAAGATACTGAAGTGGTTTGCAATTTCCTTCTCCAGCTTATTTTGCAGATGAGGAAACTGAGGCAAGATTAAATGACTTACCCAGGGTCACATAGCTAGTAAGTGTCTGAGGCTGAATTTGAACTCAGGTCCTCCTGACTTCAGGCCCAGTACTCTATCCACTGCACCACCTAGCTGCCCACTAAATGACAGATAGATTTCTATTTTGACAGGTGGGGTATTTAATCCCGAGTAGATATGGCCATCTAATTTGCCATTCTCAGCTTACATGCATCTTTGTGAATACAGACCACTTTTGCTCCACGTGTGAACTTCCTAAAGTTTTTTTTCCCTGTCTGAGTATACCTTTTTAGTTCTTATTTTTTAAATTCACTTGTATTTTACTTTCATGTTAGAATTCTTTCTCTCCCACTCCCTCCTCCCTCTCCTAAAGAGTTATGACCCAATTTGGAGACTATGAAACTGCTCTCGACTTTAAGCACACCCAAGAACGAGGGGCAGAAAGGGGGAAATATTGCCCTAATGCAAAACAATGTTCACACCCAAATTTTATTTCCTTTTCATAAGACAAAGCAAAAGAGACAAGCTCTGATGGGCTCCAAGTAGGTATAAAACACAGGGAAGGAAAGAGGGAGGGGGCAGTGGGAACAAAAGCAGAACTGGGGTTGACTTGCCTTAAGCTACTTAGTTCAGCTCCAGGAAGTTACTCTAGTTTATACCCAGGCAATTCCAGGGTCAACCAACTTTTCTGAATGACTTAGGTCTACCTAGAGAAGGCTGGTTTTTCTCAGAATCAATGCCATTGTCTGTGTTTACTCAGAGAGTGCACACAGATAGTGAATATGCAGGGCAGAAGAGAGGGGAGGGTTTGTGTGTCTTTCTCCAGTTATATTCCATTAAAAATGCTTCCAATACTGTCTGTTAGCCACTTACAATTTTGTTGTTGATATTGGTCCAATTGATATTGCACCCAGACTCTTCTCTAATTGAAAGGATGGGGTTGAGGTGGGTTTTGTTTTTTGTTTTTTTTTGTTGGTTTGTTTGGTTTTCTGGTGGAAGATTTAGAGGGCATAGAAATAATGTGAAAACTTCGAGTCCAGACCCATGAGTAGCTATTCCCTCTGACCACTCCTTTAGTGTATAGGAAGCCTTCGGTGCCAACATTTCCGAAGCCTAGCTAAAGTCAGTAGTGGTGCCTATTTTTCCCCTCAGTTTTCCTTGGTTAAGGAGTTACAAACTGGAAGCAGTGAGCGAGTGGATATGCAATTTATGAGGCTGTGTTGCATGGATCTGTGCCAAGGCTGAGGTTTTTTTGTTTAACACATTTCATCCCTGAGGTGTAGAGGCCAAGTGTAGGGTTGAGGGATGGATTTGCCAAAGTGTTGCTATATATGAGGCCTTCTTGGTGACCAGACCCTAAAGGGATTTTACAAATGACTCCTGACCTGTTTGCTGACTGAAAAATTCAAGGAGGTCTGACCAGTTCATTTGGGAATTTCTCTGTGCAAGCCTTGCTTGGAACCTCACAGGGGAGGGGAGGGGAGTGCAAATGACTATGAGATAGGAAGTGGAAGAGATTACAGTTCAAGTTTGTGTTACTGGGAGGCCAAAGGGGAGTTCTATAAATAGCTACTTCATCGCCTCCATTCCTTCCCCAGCCACAGATTTTGAAAGTCAGGGTCCTGAAGTCTAGAACTAGAAATTCACCTTGGGGCTCTAAGGTATAAGGGAGAACCCATTTCTGCTTGGGGCCGAACTTTGGTGCATAGGCAGCCCTCTGACTGGATTGAATTCTAAGATTACTTTTGGAGTAAGAACCCCTAGCACTGCCCAGGGACATGTTTCTGTAGAGAGATATGAGGTATAGTTCTAAGGCAGGCGTTCAATTGTCCCTGCTAGGCGGTGTTCTGCTGGTGTGAGATAAACTCTGAGGCCCCTGAGTAAAACTAGGGCAAGTTATTCAAGAAATACACTCTCTCTCTCTCTCTCTCTCTCTCTCACACACACACTTACACACACACTTACACACACACTCACACACACACACACACACTTACACACACACAACTATCCCCTCAGACCACTCCTTTAGTGTATAGGAAGCCTATTCACGGAGAGCTAATTAATGCCATAATGTACCTTTCGCCTGTCTCTTCAAAGCATCTAGAGCTGAATAAGGAAGAGATTTTCCTATTGATGTCCAGATATCCTAGTCTGGTGGTATGACAAACATCCCTGCTCTATCGCCTCCCACTTTGTAAATATTTTAGAATAGAGAATATATGGGAAATAGAGTGGTGCCACAGCTTCTGAAAACTTCTCTTCTGGTCCTCAGAGTTTAGAGTCACTTTTGTCAGTGGCTCTGCGGTTTCCCCATTTACCTCTGCTGCAGACCTTGGCCTCATCTTTGCCTCCTCCTCCCTCACTCTTTCAGCTTTCCACATCCAATTTGATGGCCGTTTCCTGTTTAATCGTCTTCCCAATATCTTCCTCATCGATTTTGTGCTTTCCATTTCCATTGCCCTATTTTCTAATTTGTATTCCTAGCACTTAGTGATTTGCACATAGTACTAATAAATGTTTCATCCATCCATCTCTTCATTCATTCATTCATTCATTCATTCACTGTCACTGCTTTCGAGGCAGTTTGGTGATACAGTAGATAGAATGTAGAACCTGGAGTCAGGAAAACTTGAGTTTATATATCTTGCTTCAGACACTGACTAGCTGTATGATCCTAAGCAAGTCATTTCACCTCTGCCTGCCTCAGTTTCCTTATCTATAAAATGGTGACAATAATAGTATCTACCTCCCAGGGTTGCTGTAAGGATTAATAATGAAGTAATAATTGTAAAGAGCTTACTTAATACAATGCCTGCCATGTAGTAGATTCTTAATATATATTTCCTTTCCTCTGGCCTTGGAGTCAGGAGGACCTGAGTTCAAATCCAGCCTCAGACACTTGACACTCGCTAACTATGTGACCTTGGGCAAGTCACTTAACCCCAATTGCCTCACCAAAAAGCAAATAAATAAATAAATTCTTCCTTTCTACTTTTCTTCCTTCTTCCATTTCTCCCTCCTCTCCTTCCCTCCTCCTTCCATCCTCCCTTCCTTTCCTCGTTCCTTTTTTATTTCCTTCCTTCCTCCCTTCCTTCCTCCTTCTTCTCTTCCTTCCTTCTTTTCTTCCTTCTTTCCACCTTAATCTATCCCTCATTACTTCTCACCTAGTAGCCTCCTAAACAGTTTCCCTGCCTCCACTCTCACCTGTGTCCAATCCATTCTTCACTTTTGCCACCAAAATAACCTCAAAGCAAAGATCTGATCAGGTTATATCACGGCTCACAACCCTTCAGTGGTTCCCTGCTGATTACTGGGTATGTTGCCCTCAGTGTATAAGCCATGCTACGTGTATCCTGTGGGTCCCTGAATCATCAAGGAAAGGACACCTTTCACTGATGTCAATCAAAGTCCTTCTATGTTTTCTCATTTTATGTAATTTTGGTTCATCTATTTCTGTCAATTCTTCATAGAGGCCAGAGGCCTTCCTCTTGCCTTTTTACTATTTTGTGGGTACCACTGGAGGTCTCAGGCTGGACATCTCTTATCCCTCACCCTCTTGGAATTACTTGTGCACACAGTAGGCACTTAATATTCACTGACTGAACTTTGCACTTTAGAGGAGCAGTGTCTCTGAGGAAATAGAATAGGGCTCCAGAACATTACAGTGAAATGAGACAGAAATTGGCACATGATAGCTGGGGAAGAGAACAATAACAAAGACCTCTTTCAGTCTCATGAAGATAACAGATGAGGTAAATGTGGAAGTAGGATGGATCTCAGCGAAACAACTTTTTCCTTTGGACCAGGAAGACCATTCTTTAACGTTGACTATCCTCTGTTCTAAGTTGTGGCTTGATACTGTCATATTCCCCCAAGCCAGGGGTGGGGAGCCTGTGGCCTTCTAGGTCCTTGGGTATGGCTTTTTGACTGAGTCCAAGTTTTACAGAACAAATCCTTTTATTTAGGGGATTTGTTCAGTGAAGTTTGGATTTAGTCAAAGGGTCCCACCTGAGGACCTAGAGGGCCGCATGTGGCCTTGAGGCTGCAGGTTCCTCACTCCTGCCCCAAACCATATTGGGAGTGGAGGACATGATCTAAATCCAACCTAAGATACTGGGTCAAATGCTTTGGTAGCAACATAATACTAATTTTACCACCTCTGTTCTTGACATTTCACAATAAGAGGAAAACCACAAGCTGAAGCTAGCAAATACTGTTATAATTAACTCCCAACCCTTCAAGCGCTTACAAGTGGGTTTTTAGGTTCCTGTGGCTTAGAGGTAATGTAAGACTTTTATGTAGCAGTTGTTATGGAAAGAAAAACTTAGCTTCTTGTTGCTAAACAGCAGCATGGTTCTAGAACACCTTTGAATTTGATGTCCTCGAAGGTGCATAGGATTGGTTCACCTGGGAAACCTGACCACATGTATTTGAAATGAGGTGAGTTAAAGTGGTATTTGCTGAAAGCCCACTAATTAATGCTTTTGTCTAACTGATAAGGCTCTAGGGCAGAGTATGGAAGAAACCCTCACTCTCTTTCCTAAGGAAAAGAATGTATTTCATATCCAGGATCAAGCATTATTGTTAACTAGGGTCAGACTAATCCAGACAACCCTTAAACATTTTGCCCCTGGGTGCTTTTCTGAGAAGTGGGAAGGGGACAACTGACACCCAGATACTCATTGACACAGTGAAGAATTGTCACCAATCCCTGGAAATCCTGTCTTCCTGAAGGTCCGGCCCAGGGACCAGGCATCACAAGAATTAGCCTGGCGTTCTGGGCTGAAGTAGTCACAACTTTCAAGTACCACTCTATATCGTCTATGGAGCTACTTTATGTAAAACTAGTCTCCCTACTCCAAAGCTATCCACTTTTCAATCTGTTCCATGCACTGCTGCCAGTGAAATCTTCCTAACGAGTCAAAACTCACCAATAGCTCACCATTGCCTACTGAATGTCAGTTAATAAATATTTACTAAACACCTACTATGTGCTAGGCACTACGCTAAGCATTGGGCACTAGTCCAAATGCATTTGAAGAGCTAAAACACCATGGGATACCTGGGATTTGGGAGAACAGGAGTCAAAAGTTTAACTGACTGGTAGGCATCACTGCTTCCCCCCTCCTCCCCCCACACACCCTGACTCCAAAACTAAGCTTAGCCCTAGCACTTCAGAGTTCCTATCATCCTCTACCCTCTTTTTTTCCCCCACTGCACTCTCTGGAACTTTCCTCTATTTTTCATATTTTTGTTTCACAATCCTTCTTTTTTCTGACGTTCATGTAAACCTAGCTTTCTCTCAAAACATCCATATCCCTTGCTGTCCTCTCCAAGGTTGGCTGCTCTTTTTTTTAGTCACTTTTTGGAACACACAAGGGACATGAGAGGGGGTTAGCATAGTCCTTGCTCACCATCTTCAGACCCTACTGCCTGCCACCATTGCTCAGCAACCTCTCCTCCTTTAACATTCACTGTAGTTTGTCCAGATCCTTGTTACTATCATTTATGGATCTCCAGGTCACCCTCAGTACTTGACTCAGTCTTTTTCTGCATCCCAGCATGTCTCCAGTTCAAATACCCTGGTCTCCCAGTTCCTAAATCACCTCCCATGGTCAAAGGTTCCAGGCTTCCCGGACCATTCATAGTCATTTTGAGATAACTATGAATCATTAAGGGAGTGCATGTTAGATGTGCTCCCTTCCCCCAGTCGCTCTTACTGAATTTGTCCCAGGTACCAAATCCTAGTGCCTAGAATTCAAGGCCCCTCCCAGCCTGTCTCTTTAGCTTCCACTGCTCCTTCACTTACCTCTTGGCTCCAAATAAAGTGTTTTACTTGCTATTCCCAAATTTTAGTGCCTTGGCACTATGTCAATAATTTAGCTAGATTGTACAAAATGTACGTTGCTGGGCTGGGAGACAGGAAGACCTGAGTTCAAATCTGACCTCAGATATTTGGCTGTGTGACCCTGGGCAAGTCCCTTGGCTGCTGTTTGCCTCAGTTTTCTCATCTGTAAAATGGGGGTAATAATAGTACCTACTTCCCAGGGTTGTTCTGAAGATCAATTGAGATAATAATGATAAAGTGCTTAGCACAGTGCCTGGCACATAGTAAGCACTATATAAATGATAGCTATTATTATTATTACTGTCCTCATCTTTGTCTTTCCCATCTTTTGAGGCCCAGTTTGGGTGACACTTTCTCCACAAAGCTTTCCATAATCCCCTTCTTAGAATCTCTCAAAAAAAATATTGTGGGAGCAGCTAGGTGGCAAAGCAGATAAAGCACCAGCCCTGGAGTCCAGAGGACCTGCATTCAAATCCAGCCTCAGACACTTGACACTTACTAGCTGTGTGACCCTGGGCAAGTCACTTAACCCCATTGCCTAGCAAAAAACCCCAAAAAAACAAACAAAAAAAGTTGTTCCTTTCTTAGGCCTTTACCTTATTTTGTCCTCAAAGTTGATTAACTTCTACAAGTCTCAGTTTTCTCATCTATAAAATGGGAAGAATATTTGTACTACCTGTTGTGAACAAAGCCTTGAAACACTTTATAAATGTGAACTCTTACTATGGCTCCTTGTATACATGTCTCATCTATCTGTCATATGAGGTTGTCAGCTCCTGAAGGTCTGTCTTTAGTGCAGCTCCCATTCTTCTGTCCTTCCCCCCAGCTTAGATAGCCCGGGTCTTGGCTACCTAGAGACCTCACCTTAAGACTCCATTTGAGTCTATCTTCACCACCCAGAACTTTCCAGACCATTTCCTTCCCTTCCCACTAAACTAAATTTGCTTAATCTACATCTCATCCCGAAGGCTTTGTTCTGTGCTAGGTAATGGTTTGCTAATCTGATAAACCCTTGCTAATATGTAAATATGTAAGTGGGAGCTAATGGACTGGTGTATTACCCCTGCTATGTTTGCATTTTAACTGGGGCCTTCTGATTCTAGAAAGCATGCCTCAACTCAGAAGAGTGACTGAGCATGGTAATCGTGGGGTCCGCAGCAGACACTGAGAAGATCAATTTGTATAAGAAGGCTCTTTTATCACCCCTCCAATCCTGACACTTAAGATCACATCTAAAGCTGGAAAGGACTTCAGGCTCCATCTAATTAAACCACTCCCCCCTCACTTTATAAATGAGGAAACTGAGGCATAAAGTGGTTAAGAGACTTGCCCAAGGTCACACAGCTGTCAGAGGTGAAATTCAAATCTATGTTCTGTGATTCCAGAGTTAATATTCTTTCCAGTATACCAGCTTAGGGAGCCAGAAGGCGCAGTTGCTGAAGTGCTGGACTTGGAGTCAGAGACACTTGCATTTCAATCCTGCCTCAGGCATTTACTAGAAGTGTGACCCTGAGTAAGGGTCACTTTCCTTTATCTGACAGTCCTAGCTTTCTCACCTTCTTTATTATTAGAATTAGTATTCCAGTAATAGCCCCTACTTCAAAGAGTTATTGTGAGGCTCAGGTGAGATAATGTATTTAATGTGTTTTGTACATCTCAAACTGCAATATAAATGGAAGTTATTATTATTATAATTATTATTATTGCCATACAGCTTCCCCAAGACAGCTCCTTATTCTGTCGATGGGTATGATGTGGTTTAGGGGCTCAGGGGTCCTGGGACCCCAAAATCATAACACGCAGGTCCTGCTCAAAAGAATTTGACCCAAGACTTCTTTCAACAAAAGACAAGGTTTATTAGAACATCTGTCATATTGGGCAGACTCTTAAGGAATCTGCTATTGGCTAGGTTATAAGAATCTGACCAGAGGCTAGATTATAAGAATCCCAGCAGTGGCTAGATTTGAAGAATCTAAGCAGTGGCTAGATTATAAGAATCTAAGCATCTTAATGGAGATGAGATGGACCTTGTATATAGAAAGACTATGGGAAGGATCTAGGAGTGGTCAAGTAGTCTATGAGGTCCACAACGAAAGGGCAGTTGATGGGATTATAGCCTCAGGGGAACACCGGAGATTTGGCCATGTGGGAATGTCCAGGGTTTTTCCTTTCTGGGGCCCAGATCCCAATCCCATCAGGTAGGGCTGGATCTGGTAAATAGTCTGTTCGTAACCTCTTCTCTTGCCTTCTCTCACTTAGTTTTCTGACACACTCTGAGTTCCAGGCTCAGACTGATGGCGGTTCAATTCTGACCTTGTGGTTTGAATTGTTTATTGAGGCCAAATAAAGACTAAAGAAAGTGAAGGGGGGAGGGGAGGGGAAGGGAGTGATGGCCTTATGTCTACCCTGCTCTTTGTCTATTTCAAACCCCTGTGTTAACAACAAGGAAGTCACCCAATTTCAAATTAAAAATGGACAACATTTAGAAGCAAAAAAAGAAGAGCTATTTGATTCCAACGGCTTAATTCCATGCATATTGAATGAAAAGGTAAAACAACCGTGTAGCCAATTTAAGCTCTGCACGTTCACTCCAGAAATTCTATTTCCTACTAATGCCAGCTGCCCTGGCAGCTGTGGATCTGTGGCTTTAATACCTTTGGGAAAAGGGGAGATGCTCATTGAGGGGAGACAATAAGAAGGGAAATATTTCCGTAACTTGGGTCATCAGACTATAACTTATTCCCAATAGCTGAACTGACAATCAAATTTTAGTTATCAGAACATCATAAAGGTGGTTGGTTGTGCTTCCGATTTAAAAAAAAAAAAGACTAGGTCTCATCCAGGCTGGAAGTGTGCAGGGGTTACTCATGGGTATGGAAGATTTGATCAACTTTGTTTCCAGCCTGGGCTGGTTTATCCCTCCTTAGGCAATCCGGGGCCCCATTCCGCCAAAAGTCTTACCATAAATGTTGAATGTTGTGGGCCCCCAATTGACATAGCTCAGTGTTTCTGACTTTCAAGTGGGAAAAAAATAAAGTATAGATTTGGAAAACTTAAGCATAGTCTACAATGTAAATTCAAATAGATTGGACTCTCAAAAGTCAAAATGCACATATTACAAATAGGAGTATCTTTCACTTGTAGGGAACAAGACGTTCATAAAAATCTGTTATATAACCTCCATTTAAAGTAGCTAGTTGCTGTTCCATTTTCCAGCAGGAAACTAAGGGAAATCAATATCTCCACTAAATTCTCACCCAGAGACTTAAGAGGCTAAGGAATGGATGTTGTGCATGGAGTGGCGAACCCTCGTGATACCAAGGCATAGACATCATGATCAGATCCTCTAATTCAGTCGTTGAGTGACACTCCTTTTCTACGTTCATTCTTTCTCCCTTGTGCTCCCACTGACTGCCATGTAATTCATAGAAGTGATACATATTTTTATGATAAAGAAAGGACAGCATGACCTAAACCATAGACATCATTTCATGAAACAAGTTCATATGTGTATCAGGGAAAATCGCTTATCGTCTCAGCCCCAACCATCCATGATTCCTCCCTTTTTCTCTCCTCCCACATCCTGTTATTCAACAAGTTCAGTCCGTTGTTCCATCAGAAGATCTCTCTTTTCTTTCCCTTCTTAACATCCCACTGTATCCTAGTGTAAACTTTTTTCACTTCATACATTCCTGGACCTATTGCTGTAAGTCCTAACTCATTTTCTTCTCCCTCCCCCATCCGTCCTATACCCGGCTATGTTAGCCCAGGAGAAAAAGTGCCTGTAACAATCTCTGCTTAGACCTGAAGCTGCATTGATCCATGGCATTGAAGGAAGAGACAGGAATACTAACATTGCTGGGTGTTGAAATTAGCCCCATGCCACTGTCTTCATAGAGGCAAGTAGGACTTTGATGATAATGAGATAATTTAGGGTCAGAAGTTTCAAGTTCCTCATGATTTCCCTTCCTCGAGGAGTGTTGGTATGCTCTGTTAGTATACCAGTCCTCAGGGGATGTCAGCCTGGGGGACATAGGGAGTTTGTGCTCCTCCACACCTGCCCACTGGGGTATCTTTTCTGCCTGTGATCAGACTGTTATATCACCCCAGGCTCTGGATATAGGTGTACCCATCCAGGAGTCTATGATGGTTGTTTATTCAGTTTTGACAAATACTGTGTACCTGAGAGGCATCATGGTTTAGATCAGTGCTTCTGGGGTTGCAAAAAATTTGGCAACAATAAAAGGTTTCTGAATGCACAATGACTGAAAATTAATTAAAAATAAAAAATGTAATGTATCTGAGGTGCAGCCTTGGTTCTGAACACAAAGCATGTACACTTTGCATTGCTCATGCCTTCAGGCCATGCCCTGCCAGAAAAAGAGGTCAAGAGTGGGAAAAGTTTCAGAAGCCCTGGTTTAGATAATAGTATGCTGAATGAGGTCAGGAAGACCTGGGTTCAAATAGTACCTTAGATTTGCTAGTTACATGTTGCTGGGAAAATCAGTTAACCATCTCACCAGTACAATGATCATAATAGCACCTATCATATAGGATTGTTGTTAGAACAAAATGAGATAATATATGTTAGGCACACTGCAATATTAATGATTATAGAAATGTCAATTATTATCACCTATTAAACACCAGTGACTTTTATTGTTATTGTTACCTGGAGAGACCAAGACCATGATGTGCTACCAAATTAATGTTCCTAAGATATTGCTTTGCAAATTTCAATCCTATGTAGAAAAATCTGTAATGGCGCCCTGCCTCTTAGAGGGTCAAGTCTAAACTCTCTCTAGCCCACAGGTTCTTAACCTGGGGCCTGTGAATTTATTTTAGTTTTTTTTTTTGTTTGTTTTAGGCAATTGGGGTTAAGTGACTTGCCCACGGTCACACAGCAAGTAAGTGTTAAGTGTTTGGTCTGAGGCTGGATTTGAACTCAGGTCCTCCTGACTTCAGGGCAGGTGCTCTATCCACTGGGCCACCTAGCTGCCCCTGTGAATTTATTTTAAAAAAATATTTGGATGACTATGTCAATACAATTGGTTTCCATTATAATCCTATGTATTAGGTGTTTTATTTTAAGCGTTTAAAAACATTATGTAAAGAAGGGGTCCATGACACCATAAAGGCTAAGAATCTCTGTTCTAGTCTAATGTTCAAGACCTTCTACAACTTGACCCCTACCTGCTTCTTCATCTTTATCTCCTACCCTTCTCATATACAAAACAATTCACTCCAGCCAAAGAGCCAAGGGGGTTTACTTATTCTTTGCTGGCAAATACACAAGTGTATATTTGTATCTCACACAGTTGTTCTGGGGAAAGTGCTTTGTAAATCATAATGTATTATGTAAATGTCAGCTATAATAATTACTATTATTATTACTATAGAATCTTTGAGTCCATAAAGATTCTAAAAGATCATTTAAAAAAAACAACAAATGTTAAAAAATAGTTTTTGCTTTTAATTGGGGAGAAAAAAATAAAATACTGTTAAGGTGTTTTTTAAAAAGGTAATTAAATCTCAGGGGGGAAAACGAATCTAAAAGACCACTAAATTTCTTTCTCTAAAGAAACACAAAATAGAGGTCCTTTTTTGGGGGGAGGGCAACCTACTCCTCTTGGGGGAAGGGATCAAAAAGATGCCTGAATATATATGAATGAGTCTGCATTCCTAAGAAGAAAAAAAAAACTATATTAAGTTGAAATTGTAATAAACAAGTTTTCTACTTGTATTGCTTTGTATTTATGCCCAACTCATAATTCTTCCAATTTGCTAGTAGTTAGATATTTCATGTATCATTTTAGAAAACATGATTTCATTGATGTGAGTTTCTCCGCTGAGACAGATCACAATCTTTTCCACATCTTATTACTTGGTTTCTGAGTTGTCATAACCATAACAGAATTCATCACTTGGTAGGCAAGCTTTAGATAATAAGACTCTTCAAATTGTCAGTTCCCAGAAAATAGATGGAAAGAGCCTGTCCCCAGCCTGTACTTGAAGCTTTTCCAGCTTGGTAGGACCTATCCATGACTTTTTCTCCACTGCTATGGTCTCAAAGAACCTCTAGTCAACCCTCACGCCACAATGAAGCATCAGAATTGAATGTCAGTGGAGACTTTATTAACATCAATGGAAAATTAGCAGAAAAATAAGCTCTTTATTTACTAGTGTCCTTTATGACTTTGTTTAATGAATGCTATACTCTGCTTATCTTTCCTTTAATGAGAGAACAGCTTGGCTGCATTTCAGTCTCCAGGTCCCTCCAAAATGAGTGCTCCACTTAAGTTGTTTATTTGTTTTTTGTTTTTTTAAATGCACTGGGATGCACAACTATGACTTAACCTCAAAGAAAGGTCATTTCCCCCCTCATAGCTTTGATCACAGTGGAAGAAACGCTCTATCTGAAGTGGTTGACTGTGTACTTGCACTTCTAAAAACCTTTCAATATTCACTCCTCTGTCAGGCATGTTGCAAATGGAAAAGCTTTACTTTCCTAAGATCTCATTGAGACTCAGATGGATTTTGTTCTCTTTGTGGTTGGGCAATGCAACCCCAGCTGGCATACCAAGAGGTATTGTCCCCTGGGGCAGGAGACTTTCATTAATTTGTGAATTTGGTCATATCAAGTTCCTAAAGCTCGTGATGTTATATTTATATAGTGCTTTATACCTTATGTTATATGACAAGAGAAAAACCAGGGGGATAACTGGATGCTATCTATGTAATGTAATTTCAAATATATTTAAAAATTATTATTTCAGTAGTTAATAATCCAGTTTTACTGAACATATTCGATTGAAATGAATCAAACAACATTTATGAATATTTATTGAACACCGAATGTTTATGAAGAATTACTATGTGCAAGAGATTCTGTTAGGCATTGTACACAGTAATAGCAATGTTATGCAATGATGAACTATGAATGATTTAGCTATTCTCAGCAATACAATGATCTAAGACAATTCCAAAGTACTCATGATGGAAAATGCTATCCATATCCAGAGAAAGAACTGATGGAATCTGAATGCAGGTCAAAGTATACTATTTTCACTTTATTTTTTTTTGTGTTTTTTTTATTTTGATCTGTTTCTTCTTTCACAATTTGACTAATATAGAAATGTGTTTTACATGATTGCACAAATATAACCTATATCAAATTGCTTACCATCTTAGGGAGAGTGGGAGGAGAAAGAAGAAGAAAAATTTGGAACTAAAAAAAATGTTTTAAATGAATGTTAAAAAACATCTTTACATGTAATTGGAAAAAATAAAATACTATAAAAAGAGATTTTGTGAGGAATACAAAGATGAAAGCAAAACAGTCCATGACCTGGGAGCCTTGCATTCTTGGAGGTTTGGGAGCGGTACAGCAGCAGGGAGAGGGGAAAATCTAATACGTAAAATAAATATGTAAGTAAGCAAATAAATAATACAAGATCATTTGAAGACAGAGAGAGTGATGACAATAATAAACCAATAGCTAGCACTTTAAGGTTTGCGAAGCACTTTACTTATCCAATTGGATCCTCACAATAACTCTATGAAGTAGATGCTATTCTTATCCCTATGTTATAGGTGAAAAAAGAGCTTAATCTACAGAGGTTAAATGAAGAAGCGGGACAATTTTGAGAGACAGAGGAGAGAGGGAGTGCATTTTGGGTATGGGGAATAGCATATGTAAATTCATAAAGATGGGAGATGGAACATTGGATTCAAGGAAGAGTTAGTAATCCAGTCTTACTGGAATGAAGAGTTAGTGAAGGCTGAGTAATATAAAATGTCTGGAGAGGCAGGTTGGACTAGATTGTGGAAAATTTTAAGTGCCAAATAGAGAAGTATGTATTTTATTCTAGAGGTAACAGGGAGCCAAGGAAACTTTTTGAGTGGGAGAGTGACATAGTCAGACCTGGGTCTTAGAAACATTATTTTTGGCAACTGTGCAGAAAGTTAAATTATATTCTGCATAGAATTGTGTAGAAAATGATATTAAATTTAATAAAGTTACTAAGTGCCTACTATGTGTCAGACACAGTGTACAAGATGGATTGGAGAAAGGAAAGAGTATAAGCAGGGAGGTCATTTAGGAGTCTATTGCAATAGTCCAGTCAAGAAGTGATTGGTCAAAACTAGAGGAGTGGCCAGTGGTGAACCAGCATTTAAGTACATACTATATGTTAGGTACCATGCTAGGTATTGGGGATACAAAGGCAAAAAATATTCCTTGACCTCAAAGAGTGACATTTTTTTCAGGGGACATAATGTGTATGTACAAATTGTATATGTGTATGTACATATACATGAACATACATATTTATATGTGTGTGTGTGTGTATATATATATATGTATGTATGTATGTATGTATACACAAGATCAGTTTTGGAGGAGAAGGGTTGAGGAGTCACCAGTATCTGGGAGAATCAGGAAAAGCTTCCTATAGAAGGTGGCATTTGAGCTGAAATCTGAAGGAAACTAGGAATTCTAAGAATCAACAATGAAGAAATCATTTATTCCAGGCATTGGAGATAGTAAATACAAGGAACAAAGATGGGAGCATATATGAGGAAGAAGTAGAAGGATGGTTTGGTTGGTCCAAACAGGGAATAAGTATAGTATTTATATACTATAGCTAGAAAGGTAGATTGGAACCAAGTATTAAGAGCTTTAAATCCCAAATGGAGACATTTGTATTTGATCTCAAAGGTAAAAGAGAGCCACTGGAATTTACTGAGCTGGAAGCAATAAGGCCCAGGCTTTAAGAAAATCACTCTAGGTAATTGTATGGATGATGAGAGGGGAGAAACTGGAGGCACAAAGACTGATTAGGAGGTTGTCACAATAGTCCAGGTGAGAGGTAAGGGCCTTAACCACACTGGTAGCTGTATGAGTGGAAAGAAGGAGGTGGGTATAAGAGATGTTGTGGAGGGAGAATCCACAAAACTTGGCAATTGATTGGCTATGACATGGAGGAATCATACTGACTACGAGCTAGAAGCTTGTGAACCTTGGTGCTTGGAATGATAGTGGTGCCCTTCATAGAAATAGAAGTTTGGAAGGGAGGTAGGGTTTGGGGGGATGATGAAACTTCTGTTTCGGAGATGGTGAGTACCTAATTCAAAACGTCCATTAAAGAATTGGAGATGTGGAACTGCAGCTTAGGAGAGAGGTTAGGGCCAGTATGTAGATTTGGGAGTCATCTGCTTACATACGATCACCAAGAAAGAGATAGTAGAAAGAGAGGAGAAGAGGGCCCAGGACAGAGCTTTAGATGAGATTTCTCTATCAAACTTGATAATAATAATAATAATAATAATATGTAAAATGTCTTTTAAATCTCAGCTAGGGGGTATGATATGATGATCTAGAAAAGAAGACTGAAAAGTCAGGTAGGAGGAAAGCATACTGACATTTTACACATTATAATAATTATACTAATAATTATTATTCTCAAGTTTGATAGAGAAATCTCATCTAAATTGGAGGGTCCAATCAATGTAACAAAAACCCAGAAAGAAAAGATTATTCAGGAGACAGAGTGGTCAACAGTGTCAAAAGCTGCAGAGAAGTCAAGAAGGATGAGGCCAATGAAAACTCTGTTGGATTTGGCAGATAAATAATCATTGTAATATTGAAAAGAACAGATACTAGACTAGGTCTTAGAAAACATAAGACAAGGTTCCTGCCCACAAAGAGTCTATAACATAATTGGGCTAATAAGAAACATTGTCCCAGTCCATTGCAATTGTTTTGGGGGATGTAGGAGAGTTTCATTAAAGAATCACTGTTCAGTGAATGCTGAAAGGGAACAGGCCTTTGTGTGTTTGTGTATGTTGTAAGTCACATAAATGGAGAAGCCTGTGGCTTGAGATGCTGAGGTGGGGTACAAGCAAAGGCAGCAAGAAATGAATACATTCAGGAAAGTTACTGGACCTTAGTTGTGATGGTTATCATGCCTCAGGAGGAGAGGATTCAGCTACGGTACTGTGCAGAGGCCACTGCCGAGCCTCGATGTTCCCACACTGGCCAGCTCTCTTAATCACTCTTCCTCACTAAAGTGGGAAATGGATGGGTGAATTCTCTTCCACACCAAGGCATTCTGTTGGGGTGAGGGAGGAGTTACACAGTATGTAAAATAAATGAATACAAGGTCATTTGAGGACTGAGAATACTAATGATAATAACAACACTTGCTAAAAACATCTCTAAAATTAGGACAGTGGACCGATACCACACAGTAGGGCAGCACCATATTATTAGATTTAGTCCACACACAAGGACGGACTACTGCAGCCTACTTACTGGGGCAACCTTCAGGCAAATGACAGCTGTATGTTTTACAGGAAACAGAAAGTCTCACTGAAGCTTCTTGGATTGGTTATTCATTTTTGATGTCACAGGGAGGGAGATCCCTGGGATTGACTAGAGGGGTCCCCCACTATAGAAGCATGGGGTATAGAAGTTTCTAGCATGGAAAATTCTAGACAAAGAAAATTCCAGAAAATAGGTATGAGGCAGAAGAGGGGGTGTATCTAAAGCAGAAGAGGTATGTCACAAGTGGAGCCTTACATCTTAAAACAAAGAAATGGGGTTGTTTTTTTAGTGGAGCCTCAAATATACACCTAAATAAATGAGTAAATACTACAAATAATTAGGTGCTTAACTATGCATTACAGGTAATCAGAGATAGAACTGTTATATATTTAAAAAAACATTCTAATTGCATGGAACATATGACAAGTGCAAAAGGAGCTAAAGAAGGGGAAATCAGTTGAGGCTGTAATTAGAGATTTCATAGAAGTGAAGAAATAATTTTCTGACATAATGAGAGGCAATAGGGGAGCATTGCATATTTTTGAATAGGGAAGTGATGAAGTGGTATTTTATGAAGATTAGTTTGACAATGGAATGCACATGATAGACTGGAGGAAGAAACAGAAAGGCTAGGGTTCAAGATCTGCCACTTAAACATACCTAGCTGTGTGACCCTGGGCAAGTTCCTTAATCTCTCAGAGACTCAGGCAACTCTCTTAGACTTTAAGTTTCAGAGAAGGTGCTGATCTGCATTACTAAAAAGAAATTTCTCACTGGGAGCTCCTTACAACAAGGGAATCATAAGTCTGATTAATTTTTTTTTCTCAAATGGATATGTGAAATGGTAGTTAAAGGACTGGATTAAGAGTCAAACCCCAGCTACTTTATATTTTCTGGGCCTCAGTTTCCTCATCTGTCAATTTCAGGGATTGTACTACATCAGTGATGTCAAACTCAAATAGAAGAGGTAGGGAGGGTACTAGACTGTGCATAAGGATCCCTAGTGATCACCTATTAACTTAAAGAAAACCCCATATTGGGGCAGCTAGGTGGCACAGTGGATAGAGCACTGGCCCTGAAGTCAGGAGGGCTTGAGTTCAAATCTGGCCTCAGACCAAACACTTACTAGCTGTGTGACACTGGGCAAGTCACTTAGCCCCAGTTGCCTAAAAAATAATAAGAAGAAGAAAGCCACATATTAACATTATCTGTGTTCTGTTGTATTTTTATTTATTTTGTTAAATATTTCCCAATTTCATTTTACACTGGGTTCAGGAGTGTTGGGCAGTGTATTTGACACCTCTGTACTAGATGACCTCTTGGGTCTTTTCCAGCTCTAAAATATATGATCCTAGAATCTCAAAAATTTCCATTCTGCCTATCCCATGAGGTTTGTGGAAGTGTGTCAGATCTTCAAAATGATAACTGTGCTTTTAGGTCAGATGAATGTCCTGTCTCATCCAGTGATTCGAAAGACGCTCACGCAAGTACCCTGCAGCAGCCACCAAGACTGACAAACATAGACCTTTTCTCTTTTTCTTATGCTTTGATAAGAATACCTCAAATAACAATAACAGCTCACTTAATACACTTAATAATAATACTTAATAATGTTACTGTGTCCTACAAAATGTTCAGCATCATCCAAAGGACACTGAAAGGTATGAAAGGCATTTGGCACAGCATTATAATTATAATAATAATTATTCTCAAGTTTGATAGAGAAATCTCATATAAATTTGGGGGTCCAATCAATCAACAATCAAGAAGATAAGACCAAATACAGAAAGTGTCAGGAAGAGTGACTTCTAATTCTTGTCCGTTTGCTGTAGGCTCTGTGTTGTGTGGTGTAGTTTCAATTAGAACAATGGCAAATTTGTTCTGTCTCTTAAAATAAAATAAAATCCTGATTTCCTCTATGCCTGGGGCTGGTAATGAGGGGTAATGTCTTTTCTCTCTAGGTCACTGGCTTTCAACTGGCCACAAATTGGAAGTGAATGAAAACTATGACCATCTGCGTGGGGACAGAGAGGAGAGCATCACTACCTCGGGGATCTGGGTACTTAAATGAACTGGAAAATCCAAGTCAGAGAACCATTCAGTGGTATATCAGTGACTTAAATCTGATGGCTTGTATGATTAAATGGCCTGCCTAGGAGTTAGCTGGCAACACCTGCAACAAAAACTCATCTTCTTCCTTCCTGAATCTGAGCAGGGTCCGGTCACAGGAGTGGACAAATTCTATGTGAACTGAATGGACTCAATGTGGACATAATATAGAGGAGGAGAGAGGGAAAGAAGGAAGGTAACAAGCATTTATGAAATACCTACTATGTGTCAGGCAGGCTAAAAGCTTTTCAAATATTATTTCATTTGATCTTCACAAGAACCCTGGGAGGTAGGTACTATGATTACCCCCATTTTACAGATGAGGAAAATGAGTGCCTTGCCCAGGGTCACACAGCTAGTAAATGTCTGGGGCTAGCTTTGAACTGGAGTCTTCTTGATTCCAAGCCCAGTTCCCTATTCACTGCATCACCTAAACCAAATTGAGTTAATTTGGTGGCTTGAATTCTTTACCTCTAAGAGCATATTTGAAAGCATCACTCCTGCCATTTTCCCCCCTCCTTCATTTTTCCTCCTTAATCTCTTTCCCCACCAGAAGCAGTATATAGATAAACAGGATTAGGGAGGCAAGGTCAAGGTTGGGGTGGGGAGAATCATTCCAGTTCCTTTTCACTTCCTTGTCTAAATCAAAGCCTTGATTTAATATATGAAATCATTGTCAAGTGTGGCTCAACATGCCTTTCATCGCTTCACTTGGATCTACCATTGCCTTGTTTGAAAACCGTTACAGCTCTTAACGTCTTATTCATTTCGACATTTAATTATTTAGTCATTTCCCACTCAGAGCAGGTTTTAGTCATCAACCTTCGTCTCCCTCCTCTCCTTCACCTTCCTGATTCCCAGGTTGCCTTTCAACTTAGTTTAAACACTTCTTTCTGCAAGAGACCTTTCCTGGGACCCTTCCCTTTCTCCCTTCTCTCTCGACCTCACTCCCAACTGCTAGGGCATTCCTTCTGAGATTACCTCCTATTCACACTGGATGTCCCTTACTTGTATGTACATATTGGTTTGCATGCTGACTCTTCCTTAGAAAGTCTCTCTGCTGGCAGCTGGGAGGTACAGTGGATAGAGAGCTGGGCCTGGAGTCAGGAAGATCAGCATTCAAGCACTTGAATTTCAGACACTTACTGGCTGTGTGACCCTGAGCAAAGCACTTAACCTCTGTTTGCTTCAGTTTCCTTGATTGTAAAATCCAAACTTCACTGGATTCAGTCAAAGAGTCTTACTTGAGGACCTAGAGGGCCACATGTGGTCTCAAGGTCACAGGTTCCCCGTCCCTGGCTAGGGGAACCTAATATAGTAGGTGTTATATAAATGCTTATTCCCTCCTGTTCCATTAGAATGTGAGTTCTTTGAAGACAAAGACTGTGATTTTGTCTTTTTTTCTATCGTTAGGCCTTAGCATTGTGGCCTGGCATCATGGAAGCCCTTAGTTAAATACTTGTTGACTGACTGACCAACCTGCAACTGGAGCATTTGGATACACTGGAATGAACACAGACCTTAGAATCAGAAGAATTTCATTTTGCTTCCACCTCTTCTGCTTTTTAGCTAATTTAGGCCCTCCAGACATATCCACAATTCCCAGACTCTGAGAACTAGAAAGGGCTTTATAAATGGTCAGTTTCTTCATTTGTAAAATGAGGATAAAAATGTCTTCCTTGCCTCCTTCATCAGGTTGGTGTATATGAACGAAGTAAGGTACATGAAATACATTGTAACTGGTTCTGCATAGAAGTGTCACTATTATTAATCTTATTCTGCCTTGTATTGTTGCTTAACTTTTAACTGTATGTCTTAACAATGAAGGTAAGAGATACGTCTTAGGCTTCTGGTTCTTCCGTGGTAATTTGGGAAAGCGCTGAGTACACATAATCATTGTGGTTCAGTTGTGTCTCATTCTTCATGTCCCCATTTGGGGTTTTCTTGGCAAGATATTGGAGTCATTTGTCATTTCCTTCTCCAGCTTATTTTACAGATAAGGAAACTGAGACAAACAGGGTGAAGTGATTTGCCTAGGATCCTGCAGCTACTAAGTATCGGAGGCCACATTTGAACTTAGGTCTTCCTGATTCCAGGCCCGGCATTCTATCCACTGCATCAGCTAACTGCCTGAGCACACACGCATAACAGATACTTAAAGGAATTAATGAAATTATTTTTGCTTAAAAGTAGGAAAACTGAAAGGGAGAACGACACCCAAGGCAAGGTTTAAGTATTGCTCAAAGTAGAAGCTTGTTTGGCTGTGACATCGGATGCTTTTAGAGCCTGTTCTGAAGACTTTGAAGAAGGTGATGGGATGGAGGGTGGATCCAAGGTACCCAGACCTGTGATTTCACTGGTGGAGGAAGCATAAAATATCAAAAACATTCCAAAGCTTCTAATAGGCAATTCTATTATTTATAATCTTCAACAGTTGGGCAAACTAGTATGTATTACAGATAGGACTTGAACCCAAGTCTTCCTGACCTCAAGAAGGGCCCTCTAGCCACCATTTATTTCACACTGCCTTTCTTTCTGCATCTCTGTTGCTTCAATCACAAATCTGGCTGCTTATGGCACCATTTGCCGGGAAAAGTCATCTCCAAAAGAGACAAAGCACTGAAAACGATTTCTCCCTTACCCTCCAAGGACCCCTCATTCCAATCTTCCCCTTCAGAATTTTCGGAATCAACTCCTAGCTCTTCTGTGAATCCTTCCCAGATTGCTCCAGTTCACAAGGAAGGATCTTTCCTCCTGAATTTTTGTAATACTTACTCTCTGTTCCACCCATCTGGCATGTATCCTATTATTTATTGCTCCTCTTTTCTCCGTTCTGTCTCCCCAACTAAACCTGACTTCCTTGAGTGCAGGGTCCTGGCTTATACACCTTTGTATCACCAACATATAGTAGAATGATTTGCAAACAGTCCATGTTCCCTAAATGTTTGATGATGGCTATGGTGATCATGATTATGGCGCAGCCAATAAGATAGTTCACAAAAGAAATAACAGCTGGAATTTATATAGCAATGTTTGCAAAATGTTTTACCTCCATTACCTCATTTGATCTTCACAATGACCCCTTAACATAACTACAACTATTATCCTCTTTTGACAGGCAAGGAAACTGAGGCAAACAGAAGTTAAGTGATTTGTTACTTAGTTGGTCACATAGTTGGGAAGTATCTGATGTGGGATTGGAACCCTGGTTTTCCTGAGTGGAAGTCCAGGATTATATCTACTAATTTAGGTTGGCTCTCTGTTCCTGAGTTCTGTATTTTTTTATGTTTAACAGGTAGTATCCAGGCAGTTAGGGTAATTTGACACTTCAGCTATCCTGATTCATTATGTAGAGGAACAAGTCCAAAGTATTTCTTATTAGGAGCTGCTGCCATAGCTATTACTTCTACATCTGTGATATAAATGTCCCTAAGTTGATTTGTGTTAAGTCTATAGTTGGATGAAATCATACAATATATACAACTATGTTAGAACACCAAACCCTAAAAGAACTCATCTCACTCAGGGATTTTGGATTATTGATATTAACATACTGTGAAATATACTACAATGGAAGGCCTTGTGACTAAATCCAGAATTATTCCTCCCAAGAGACCACTGAAAATGACCAAAAACATTTCAGTAGAATTAGTATACTAACAAAAAAAGTTTATAAAATATATAAATAGAAACCATGAAGTTCTGGTGAGATGAACACAAAATAGAACAGTATATTTGACACTATCTTAAATTCAGAAAATTTCTAAATTAACTGGGCAAAAATAAACTATATGCACCAAAAAGGTATTGGAAAGATATGTAGTAGATATAAATAAGGAGCAGTGTAATGCCAATGATGATATTCCCAATGATATATGTGAGAAGTAAGTAGCATTTTAAAATGCCATCAATGACATACATGGGAAAAAAAAAGAAAAGAAGTGGGCAGATGATGTAATGAGAATGAATAATAATAGATGCATAACTCAAGTGGTACCCATGTATCCATGAAATGTTTAAGGAACCAGAGGAAGGCCTACAGCTTGTTGACATCCCTGAAGGATTTATGGAGGCACATGTGTGAAGCTTTAAGGGAGGGGGGTGCAAAACTTGCACCGGTTGAAAGAGTGCTTACATCCGTATGATTATGGCTCCATCGAAAGAGGCAAAATGGGAGCTCTATGATGAAACTCATGTGAATGAAGAGAGAATTCCTCAACCAACTTAGACTTAAAAAATTTTATGTGAAGAATCAAGTATAGAAGAAGACTACAAAAGGAGACATGGTCCAGTAACCAGTGTGAAGAGGGTTAAAGCACGTGATGAACTGGGGCTCGTGAGAAGAGCTAAAGCTAACAAAAGTTAAATTGTAGATAAGATGGGGATGTGACTGCCATTTGGAGTGGATGGGACAATGAGGGATACCTGACAACAGAGAGAAGAGCTCTTATTATCCTTCTGTTTTCTTTGGCAAGGAGAACAAATTTTGTACTGGAAGTGGTAGAACCAAAATGACCATCAGGGATTAGATACTCAAGCTAAATAAGGACGTAATTAAAAAGCATCTATGTATCCTGGTGGACTGCCAGGTAGCGCAGTGGATAGAGTGATGGGCCTGGAGTTAGGAGGGCCTGAGTTCTAATCTGGTCTCAGATACTTACTAGCTGTGGAACGCTGGGCAAGTTACTTAACCCTGTTTGCCTCAGTTTGCTCATCTTTAAAATGAACCAGAGAAGGAAATGGCAAACCGCTCTAGTACTTTGCCAAGAAGACCCCAAATGGGATCATGAAGAGTTGGACGTGACTGAAATGACTCAACAACAAGACGTGTCTTTGATGAGTTAAAATCATTTGGCCTAGATGAATTACATTACTGGGTACTTAATTTTTTTTAAAAGCGATCCTGGAAACCAAGAAAAACATTTCAGCATGAAAAACCAATAGGAGTATGGGTGAATGCACAATGTCCAGGGAGAAAAAGCAATAGATTTTTGCAGAAGAAAGAAGATAAAGAGACCATCCTCCAGCCTTCATGTAGGGGTGGGACCTTGGGATCCAAGGCTCTTACAGTGAGTCTACAGTGACCCAACCACTTATAGATCTGCCAACAACGCTCGGCATGTTCTGCTGTGTGCGCTGAATGGCTGAGCCAGGGCCAAGTGCTTGCAGTCAACTGCAATATGAAGGCTCCATTGTCACAGTCTTTATTTGGTCTGGCAATGTTCTTTTTGAAGTAACTCTTTTGGCCCTGGTGGAAATCTAGCTGGTCCTTCTTCACTGCCTTGGCCTGCAGGTACTTAGCAATATACTTGCTAGCTGGGAAGTTGAGGGTACACTGTAAGTCAAAATTAGTGATGGTCTGCTGCCTCCCTTCCACAGAGATGAGAGATTGGTGTTATTTTAGGTGGATAGGAATGAGGATGAAGGTCTCTCCGTTTTTGGCCCAGCTTTTCCTTCCATTACAATCCTTTTACATAGGTTGTCACAAGAGAAACCTTGGAAGAAATGACCTCTCTGGGACAGTATCCATTAGCAGATGTGACTGCTCTGTCAGTGTCAGTGACATCTGAAAGATCATGAAGAATGGAAGTGGTATCATAGGACTGGAAAAGCAAAAACATCCAAAAACAGATGAGAATAGTAGTTGTAAATTATAAGCTGGTGAGCTTGACTTTGAGCCCTGGCAAAATTCTAAAACAGATTATCAAAGAAATGGTTTAAACAGGAAGTAATGATTTTTAAAAGGCAGCTTTTGCTAGACTAACCTTACTTCCTTTTTTGAAAGGGTTGCTAAACATTAGACCAAGGGAATCCTGAAGATAGAGATTACGATGACTTTAGCAAAGTCTTTGATAAAGTATTTCAGGTTTTCCTTGTGGAAAAGATATGGACTACATGATGGTGTAATTAAAAGGATTAAAGTGGAATGGTCAAAGGAGAGTCATTAAAAGTTCATTGTAAAACTGGAAGGTCTCCAGTGGAGTGCCTGCTGGCCTCCAAATTCAGTCCTCCAAACAACAGAATGTAGCTATCCCACATCAACCCTGAGGCTTCTCCTCTCCAAACACCCCCGGTTCCTTCAGGTAATCCTCATATACAAGCATAGACTGGAGGCCCCTCCCTCAGAACTACTCTCCAGTTTGTCAATGTGTTTCTTAAAACCCAGTGCTTAGTCTTCTTGGCCTTAAAAGGTAGATCCAGAAAAAAATTGATGAAATTTGCAGAGGCAAAGTAACATTTTTTTTTATCAATGATTCAGATAAAAGCATAAATGGCATGCTTACCAAATTTGTGAATTACATGAATTTGGGAAAAATTGCTAATATACTGGACAACAATTAGGATTCAAAAGGTATCTTAAGGGCTAGAACATTGGAATGGATCAAATAAGGTAAAATTTAATTAAAAGAAATATCTTACCCTTTGATTTTGAAAATTCATAAATACAAGACAGAAGAAGCATGATTAGACAGCAATTTACCTGTAAAAGATTTGAGAATTTTTTGTAGACTGTGTAGTATAGTGGCCAAGGAAAGAAACAAATATTTATTAAGCACCTACTACGTTCCAGATGCTTTACAAATATTACCTTGTTTGAGCTTCAAAACAACCCTGGGAGGTTGGTGCTATCATTATTATCCCCATTTTATAGCTGAGGAAACTGAAGCAAAGGGGAAACGACTTGCTTAAGGTCAGTGCTTCAGTGTCTGAAGACAGATTTGAACTCAAGTCTTCCTGAGTGAGCAGGCCCAGTGCTCTGTCCATGGTACTGTACAGCTGCCCCAAAGGCTGCTGAGATCTTGGACTGCATTAAGGGGAGTCTAGCTTCCAGGGATAAGGATGGGAGAACTCTAGGGCACTCTGGTCAGATCTCATCTGGAGTGTTGTATTCACTTCCTGCACTGGGTTTTAAGAAACACATTGACAAACTGGAGAGTAGTTCCAAGGGAGGGGCCTCCAGTCTATGCTTGTATATGAGGATTACCTGAAGGAACCGGGGATGTTTGACAGGAGAAGCCTCAGGGTTGACGTGGGATAGCTACATTCTGTTGTTTGGAGGACTGACATTTGGAAGAGGGATTGGACTTAGTCTTCTTGGCCTTAAAAGGTAGAACCAGAAAAAAATAGATGAAATTTGCAGAGGCAAATTTTGGCTTGATGTCAGAAAGAACTTCTTAAAAGTCAGAGATGTCCCAAATAAGAACAAGGGTGACTAGGTGGTACAGTGGATAGAGTGCTGGCCTGGAGTCAGGAAGACCAGAGTTCAAACCTACCCTCAGACGTTTACTAGCTGTGGGACCCTGGACAAGTTACTTAACCCTGTTTGCCTTGGTTTCCTCATCGGTAAAATGGGCTGCAGAAGGAAATGGCAAACCAGTCCAGGATTTTTGCAAGAAAACCACATCTGGGGTCATGGAGAGTCAGGCACAACTAAAAATGATATAACAAAGAATAGTAGATTGTCTTGAGAGGTGGTGAGCTCTCCTTATGGGAGGTCTTCAAGTAGAAGGTGGATGGGATGGCTTCTTATTGACTATGTTGTAGTGGAAATTATTTTGGGGGTATGTGAGTTGGACTAGATAATCTTCAAGGTTTCTTCCATCTCTAAGATCTGTGAGACTGTGAGTGAGTTGAAGGCACTTGATAAGCTAGAGCAGGGGTGGGGGAATCTGCATAAGGATCCCTAAATGATTGGTTTTGAACTGCTGCTCCCAGGGTTTCTCCTTCCAGGCCACCCTGAAATGGACTAAAAGGGAAACGCTGAAGGCATGCCTTTCTTCAAAGGCTTGAATGGGTCATCCTCATTGACTTCTGTTGAAATACCATGGATCTGGTCAGAACTCAGGGGAAAAATTAAAAGCCTATGATGGAAGAAAATGTGGAATACTTCATCGAAGAACAAGTTGGGATTTAAATAGGCAAATGATTTAACCTGCCCTTCATTTCCCTCTGGTGGGATCATATGGAGGCCGAGTTTATCAAAATCATAGCCCTCCTCCTTCCAGAGGGGTGATATGCCTAAGATATTTACTTGAAGAAGGATGGGCTAGGTCTTCTGGCTCTAGTTGGGGTTCACAAAATCTGGAATTGTCAGGGGGTGGTGTATGAATTCAGCTTGCAGGGCCCATATTTCCAGATGACTTGGTAGTAATAGAGAATAAAGCTAGAAAGTCTGTGGTTTCAAAGTTTATGTTTTGGAAATTATATAAATATGTATGTTTATACAATGGATTATGAAAACCTTTTGAAAACAAACTTGAGTATTTACATCGCAGACCCTGAGACTCCAGAAAGTTGCCATGTGCTGTTATATCAACTTCCATACACCAGCATGAGGCCTTTAAAAAATATATATTACTGGGCTATGAAATAATGAAATGAAACCACAAGACAAATAAGGTTAATGAACCTTTCCCTCTAGACCTCCACTATGCTTATTTTTAGAGGTTGGAAAAAAAGATGATTACTCAGTGCAGAATAATTACAAACAGTAAAGAGGAAAGATACAAAACGGAGGAGAGCACTTACATAAGAAAATTGAAACTCTGTAAAAGGGAAGAGCATGAATATTTATTTTTTTCCTCTTTTAATGACCTTTGTAGGGCAAGGGGTAGAATGATTAAATTCTAGAGGGGAAAAAATGTGCTTTTCATCTTCAAAGTGATTTAATTTGAAGAGAAATAGCCTAGTTAAATAAAAAATTATCTGAGTTAATTAGCAAACAGCAGTTTTTAAATGTTATGGTTCTCAACTTGATGGTTAAGAAACTCATAACATCCTGTGAAGTACAACTGAGTAATTTTAATGTCTTTCTTTTGCCCATAACAACCACTAGTTTAATCTTTCATTATCAAGAACATCTCCTAAAAATTTGAATCATTATTTAAAAAAAATTTCTCTAAAGCTTTAGTCATTTGGATATTGTAAAATAAAGTACGTTAAGGAAAGGGAAGTCTCAGAGGAGGCAAACTGGTTTAAATGGTGGATGAGGTATCTTACTTAGACTCCAACACATTAGCCCCCTACTATATGAGGAGATGGAAATAGTACACTAGAAGAAAACAACTGTGAAAGCAGATGAGTCAGACAAAAACATAGAGGAGAAATCTTTGCTGGAGGAGACACAGTTTTGAAAGCATCGAAGGACTGATTTTTCAAGATATCTGAAAGAGATGAAGATACTAAGCAATCAGAAAAAATTCAAAGACAATAATACTATTCCCCTTCCAAAATAAGATTGAGAGGATACTTACCAATCCATATACTTTCCCTCACCTCTCTCTAAAATTCTTGGAAGAATGATCTATAAGGTATTGTTGTAATCCTTACTAATTATAAAAATATTAGAAAGGAAAAGAAAGAGTATACCAACAATTTTCTACAGTAGACCACATCCTCATGGACACGCAATTAAAATAGATATGCACTGATAGGAAAGAATTTATTTTCCTATAATGTCATGGGCCTAAAGTACAAGGATCACTGGTAAGAAAATCAGTGATGTGTAGTGATGCAGACATCATGCAATCTATTTAGAATGTGGAACCAGTTGGGTAAAATGAACAGACTGAGTAACAAAGAATCCTTGAGGCAAGCAGAATGTGGGAGCTGTGACAATCTGGTTTCTCTGTGTAGGAGTTGCTTTACCATGATCTGATATGGATGCACACCAGGCCTATGAGTTCCATAACAAATGAGTGCGCATAACCTTCAGAGGAAGAAAACATGAGGGAGATGTATGACACTGCATTCACAGATGTTCCCAATTCCACTCATGCTTCAGGGACTTCCCTTATTAGCGCCATGAGTTTTTCAGGTATGGGTAGGAACTAAACTAAACCCTTTGCACAGCCTAGGGAAACTGACCCTATTCTATTGCCAACTGAACTTGGGTGCAAGTTTCATTTCTTTTTTTTTTCTTTTTTCTTTTTAGGCAATTGGGGTTAAGTGACTTGCCCAGGGTCACATAGCTAGTAAGTGTCAAGTGTTGGTCTGAGGCCAGATTTGAACTCAGGTCCTCCTGACTTCAGGGCCAGTGCTCTATCCACTCGCCACCTAGCTGCCCTCATTTCTGTGTATTATGCAATGTATATTAAGTATTTTATGTTTGTGCTCAAATGTATATTAGAATATTACATGCAGGATGTAGATATAGATGGTCAGAATAATCCAAGAGAGAAGTAGGAATGACCCAAATTCCTATGTTTACAGAAAATCTTCTGGGAGACAGCAATGATAAGCCACAGAGAGTATGGGTTAATGAGAAGGAAGCAAAATTGAACATGGGTCCAAATATGAGTCACAAGTTGCTTTTCAGCAGTGATATTTGTCATGGATTACCTTTTGGTATATAGTGATGGGTACAGATCAATCCATCTTTAGGCACTATTGATTTAGGGGGTTGGTTCATGGACTGTAATAAGAATTTCACTGAAATACCCTGAAGGCACTTGCTGATTCCTAACAGCAATCCTGCATTTGGGCATTGGTGAAGAGATGACAGAATGTAGCCAAGGTTGACTGTATGATGTTATATAACACATGACTGTGCATATGCATATCACCTTTGTAGTAATACATGCTATGCATTGCTTATTTCCTCTGAGGAGAAGGGAAAACCAATGAAGATGTATGCCATATGGTTTGCTTGCACAACTGGCACATCATTCTAAGCATTCCTGTAGATGTAATGCACATATAAATCTACCCTGTGTGACCTATGGCTGTTGCACAATATGTATCTTATGTCTACAAAATAGAAGCTGATATAATTTGTAAGACTGTCAACTGTTTAACTGGGAGAAGAAAAGTCTTTTTGCACCTGCTATAATTTGCAGGGGTAGCAATTTTTTTAACTGGTGGGAGAATATAACAGGAACATAAACCTTCAGTTTGCCACCAGTTGATAGCTTTTCCCTATGGTGTTTCTGTGGCTTACTTAATGCTTCCTTAAATTCCTGGGCAGTTTTTGTGCTTGGACTTAGCCACATTGGATAGATACCCTATGTAGGATTTCATACAAGATCAGAAAGCCTGGTGGATGCATGGCATCATGCACCATTGAGGTGGTACCCACATGGATGAGATTCAGTGAAGTACTGAGCTGGCTTGAATGAAATAACCAATGCTAGTGGAAAGGCAAGTATAAATGACCCAATAATAAAAAAAGAAACTCCAATATTTCAACCTCCTTCTTTAAACCTGGGATAAAATGGAACCTAAAATGTTGATAATTTTCCACTGCTATTCCTTTCCCCCTAAGGACTGAGTTTTGCTTAATACTGGGATGCTGGACTTTTCCCTTTATTTTTTCTTAATATGCTTCTCCATATTATCCTAGCACAACAAACACTAAGCAATTTATAATGCAAGAAATGTTTTAATATACAATGAAAATCTTAGGCTTGTAAACTATAAATGAATAGCTAAATCACAGCTGCATTGCTCAATTCACCTTGTCTCAATTAAATAGAATGATCAGACTTTTATCATGGCCTTTGGTTTTCATTCCTAGCTTCACTCTTGTTTTGACCCCCCCCCCCCCATCTAGGACTATCTTAGGTCTCTTGGTGAATGAGAAAGCAAGGTCCTTTGTTTTCTCTAGGGTTTACCCTGGACCTCAAGCTTTGGCCACCGAGTGATTCAAGTGATTACATCAGCATGAACTTAAAGGAGGTTTATCTATTTGTCTATCTGACTCCAAACTAGTCCTAGGAGAAAGTATTTTGCATTTTCTTTCACTGTAGACATTTCATTTTCCCCCTGAGTTCTGACTAGATTCATGACATTTCAATGGAAGTCAATGAGGATGACCCATACAGAGCTTTGAAGATGGGCTTCTCTGGGTTGAAATCATTTCCCATAGGTTTGAAGGAGAAGTTTCCTAAGCACTTACTTGGAGCCAAACGCTTTAGGATCCTCATACAGATAATCCCTCACTCTCCCATTTTAACTCCTTACTTAATAGACATAGATGGATTCATTGTTTTATTGACATGGCCACTCCTCAACTAGTACAAACTGCAACCTACCCACAGCTTTTCTTCTGTACATTTCTTTTTGTTGTTATTATTTTAAAATTTTATTTTTTTATTTTTAGTTTTCAACATTCACTTCTATAAGTCTATCAAAGTTATTCTTCACACAATGTTGCTGTTTCCGTGTATAATGTTCTCCTGGTTCTGCACACTTCACTCAACATCAGTTCACATAAGTCTTTCCAGGTTTTTCTGAAGTCTGCCTGCTCATCGTTTCTATTTCTTTCTTTCCTTTTTTTTTTTTTTTAGTTTTTTTATTTTTTTATTTTTAGGCAATTGGGGTTAAGTGACTTGCCCGGGGTTACACAGCTAGTAAGTGTCAAGTGTTTGGTCTGAGGCCAGATTTGAACTCAGGTCTTCCTGACTTCAGGGCCAGTGCTCTATCCACTGTGCCACCTAGCTGCCCCCCCCCTTTTAAGTTAGACAATGGGGTTAAGTGACTTGTCCAGGGTCATACAGCTAGTGAATGTTACGTGTCTGAGGTCAGATTTGAACTCAGGTCATCCTGACTCCAAGGCTGGAGCTCTATCCACTGCGCCACCTAGCTGCCCCGTAATTATTCTTGCTAACTAGTTACTAAGCTGTTCCCCCATTGATGGATATCCTCTCAATTTCCAATTCTTGACCATCACAAAAAGAGCTACTATAAATATTTTTATACATGTGGATCCTTTCCCCATTTTTATGATCTCCTTAGGATACAGACCTAGAAGTGGTATTGCTGGGTCAAACGGTATGCACATTTTTATAGCCCTTTGGGCTATAAAATATAAATATATATTTATATATATAAATATATATATAAATAAGAAATAAAATTGCTCTCCAGAATGGCTGGATCAGTTCACAACTCCACCAACAATGCATTAGTGTTCTAATTTTCCCACATCTTCTCCAGCATTTATCATTTTCCTGTTTTGTCATGTTGGTCAATCTAATAGATGTGATGTGGTACCTCAGATTTGTTTTGATTCGCATTTCTGTAATCAATAGCAATTTAGAGCATTTTTTATTATGACCATAAATAGCTTTAATTTCTTCATCTGAAAACTGCCTATTCATATCCTTTGACCATTTATCAATTGGGGAATGACTTTCTTCTGTACATTTCTTATTCAAATTCTCCCATAAATCTTTCAAAGAGGATCTACGTGCCATGACATAGGCCTTCTCTGATTCTTTTTCACATTTAATAGATATTAATGCTGCATATCAGCCATCACTTTCTCTCCATGATTGGCCCACCTCCTTTTCTGATCACATATGCCCTTGATGATATCATAATTAAAACAGCAATTTAAGGTTTGCAAAGCCCTTTTACATAGCACATTCACAAAAATTATGTAGGTGCAATGAGGTAACACAGTAGTTAAAGTGCTGGAGTCAGGAAGATCAGAGTTTAAATCTTGGCTAAGACACTTACTAGCTGTGTGACCCTGGGCAAGTCACTTAACCTCTCTTTGCCTCAGTTTCCTCATCTGTAAAATGGACATAATAGCAGCACCTGCCTCCCAGTGTTGTTGCAAGGATAAGATAACATTTATAAAGTGCTTTACAAACCTTAAAGTTCTATGTTAATATTAGCTGTTACTATTACCCCCATTTTACAAATGAGAAAACAGGCTGAGTGACTTGCCTAGGGTCACACAGCAGGAAGTATCTGGGACAAGAATTAAACTCTTTTTGATTCCAAGTCCAGCATTCTATGCACCAACCTTTGTTCAGTTGTTTCAGTCAAGTCTGACTGTGACCCCATTTTGGGTCTTCTTGGCAAAAAATACTGGAGTCGTTTGCCATTTCCTTCTCCAACTCATTTTATTTCATTTTATTTTATTTGGTTTTGTTTTTAGGCAATTGGGGTTAAGTAACTTTCCCAGGGTCACACAACTAGTGAGTGTTATGTGTCTGAAGTCGGATTTGAACTCAGGTCCTCCTGACTTCAGGGCCGGTGCTCTATCCACTGCGCCACCTAGTTGCCAAACCAACTCATTTTATAGATGAGGAAACTGAGGCAAACAGGGTTAAGTGACCTGCCAAGTCACACAGCTAGTAAGTGCCTGAGGCTAGATTTGTACTCAGGAAGATGTTTTTTGGAGGAGGGAGTGGGTGGGAAAAATAAAAGTAAAAAGTGCACAGCAGAGAATGAAAGAAAACTAGAAGGAAGCAAAGAAGAGCTGAGTAACTTTGAAAAAAATGTGTAGCACTTAACTATTTTTTTTGAAATGGAAATTGTTTTATATTGAATCCTCTTTCATGTTCTGCTGTGTACATGGAAATTTTTTTTTTCTTTTCTCATTTTGTATTTAAGTTCAAATGAATAAAAAATTTGCTGAAAAAAAAAAGATGTCTTTCTCACTTCAGGCACAGCTCTCTGTCCACTGTATCACCCAGCTGCCTTACACTGATCCAGCTGATATGATGTCTATAACCCAACAGTCCCCATTATGAGCCAGGTTCGTCTTCAGGCTCCTATTCTGAAATCTCTCTGACCTAAACTCTGTTTTCCAGGACATATTTCCTTTCAGGGACTGCTCCTATACTTTTTGTTTTTCCCCAGAAAGCCCTAATAGTCCTTTAATCCCATCAATCCAATCTGTAATCTGAGCGATAAATTGGGGATGACTTCAAATTCATTAAGACTGCTAGATATTAGGCAAGGGAGATTAATTGTAGCAAACCCATTTTGAGAAGGTCATGAAAGGAACAATAAAATAATAAGAATTACTGATTTGAGATGATTTGGTTAAAAAAAGAGTAGTTCCTTATTCTTCATATCAATAATCTTTTTCAATCTTTCTTCAAAATAGCCTTCTCTATCCTTCTCTCCCTTCCTGCCCCTTTCCCACTCCAATTTTTTCTTATTTCCTGCTTGGATTTGTTAAAAGGCATTTTAACATTTCTTATACTTTGTTCAGGCCTTTAGCCTTTGAATATGATGGATTCAATACACATAATCCTCTATCTGGTTAAGGAACTACTGATTAGTAAAGTATTTCCTTGCACATAAAAATCCTTTTTTAAAAGATCTCAGCAAGCTATTCCTCAGAAACTGTGGGCCTGTCAATCAGCTGCTATCCAGTGATTTCACCTACATTGCACAATGAGGTAGCAATAGATTATCAGGGGTGGGGAACCTGCAGCCTTAAGGCCATAGGGGACCTTCTAGGTCCTTAAGTGGGGCCTTTTGATTGAATCCAAATTTTACAAATCCTTTAGGATTTGTTCTGCTTAGGACCTAGAAGGTCCCCTGTGGCCTTAATGCTGTAGGTCCACCATCCCTAAATTAGATGATGTCAGAGGCCATGATCAAAACTAGGGATGAAAATGGGAAATTATATAGACCTGCTTCTGTAGTTCTTTCAACATGAGCATAAATAAAGCCTTCTAGAAAACAATTTATGTGTCAAGTTTAATTTTCACTCACACTCATGCTGTAGAATGTCACTAAACTTCCCTGAAGTTCAAGTTAGGAAATTCCATTTTTAAACATTACTGATCTGTTAAAAAAAAAAAAAAAACCAACACGTACACACTCACACAAGCTCTGCAGCAACTGGGTTTGGACAGCTTCATGGAAAAATTTATCTGCACTGCTACAAGCTGAAAAAGGAATTTAGAAAGCCTCTGGAGAAGTTCCTAATGTAGCTGCACTTGTCTTCTCCTCTTCCTATAAAGTCTGATATTGGTCTATAAAATGATGAAATATTATCTCAAGGATTCCTTGAAAGTCATATGTGCTTTACCAAAGTAGCAAACTCCCAATATTCATTCTTGGGGAAGGAGTTTTCTCCAACCACAGTTCCAAAAAGTAAAAACCAGGAAACTGACGTAAAACTTGAAGATTTATTTTAAAATTAACCTTTCAGAAAGCCTGATTAAAAGAACAAAGATTTTTCACTTTACAAGCAAGAAGGAATATTCTGGGTAGCCACAGGGACTGGGTTTCTCTTATGTACTTTGAAGAGACTGCAAAAAAAAAAAAAGAGGTATAGTTAAAAATAATAGCTTAAGGTACAAACACACACACACACACACACACACACACACACACACACACACACACCCCAAAACCAACCAAGAAACCAAGAACCCTCAATATCGAAGTCAACAGTCTAACTTTCAGATCTCTGGGCCTGCATTCTACCTATCCATGGAAACACTTTCTCTGTGGTTCAAACCTCAACCAGGAAAATAAGTAGTACAAGTGTATGTCATCTTATATAGTAGGTGTGGTTTTTGGAAACTTGTGTGCAAATCAAACATTAGCAAATTGAATCATATTTCCTTACTTACCTTCTCCACAAACCATTCACTGGACTATTATCTTGATCCCTCCCTTTTCTGAATCCCTATAACATATGTAGTTTACAGCACATAATTTAATTATGTACTATCTCTTATTATTTCCTAATTTTTCTAAAAGCTCCTTGAATCTGGTTTCTGAATCTTAAATTTCTCTGGTTAATTCCTGAATTTAGCACAGTGCTGGGAATAACCATAATAATGATGATGATAACAATAATAATAATAATTCACATTGCTTCATTAGAATTTCAGAGATTGGTCTTTCATTGCCAGTGGCTCCCAACACTATCTTTAAGATCCTTTGCCCTTTAGACTAAGCAAGTTTTAAATTATTTACTAATTTTTAGTAGCTTAAAATAGCACTAAGATTTTGGGACACCCAGTATATGCATATTGAGAGTTGGGACTGTTTCACGTTTTGTACCGATATCTCCAGTGCTCATCAAAAAGCTTGACACATAGTAGGTACTTACTTGTTGGTTGATGGTTACCCAACATTTTATGCTGATAAAGCTTAAAATTTCACTAAGACTTTAGGGTAACCCTGTACGAATCAATGCCTACGTGCACCAGGGAGTGCCAGGCAGCCAGTCAATCAATAAAACATTTGCTAAGCACCTTCCCTGTGCTAAGTGCTGAGGAAACAAAAAGAGTCAAAAGATAGTACAGGGCCCTCAAGGACCTCACCATCTAAGGGGCCACAATGTACAAAGCTTTATACAGGATAAAAGAGGGAAGGCACTAGAATGAAGAGGGATTGGGGAAAAGCCCATTTGTTTATGTGTATTTAAAAGAGTTTTGTTTAATTCAGTTCATTCAAGTCAAAGGTCTACTACGTAGAGGCAGCATGAATCTGGGGTCAAAAGATCTGGGTTCAAACCTCTGGCTCTGTTATGTCCTGTGTGACTTTTGGTCAAGTCAGGTCTCTCTGGGCCTCAAGTTCCTTCTCTGTAAAATGAGAGTTTTGGCCTACATGATCTCTGAGGCCCCTTAGAAGATCTCTCAATCCAAGATATTCTATGCCTGCAGAAGTCTATGTTTTCCCAAAACAAGGGAAGACTATTGGAGCAGACCAAGGCAATAGGATACAATTGCTATGACTTTGGAAGGGTGTTATTGTTGTTGTTTAGTCCATTAACTGTGCTTGACTCTCAGTGATCCCATTTGGGGAGAACCTATCAATTAATCAGTCAACAAGCATTTATTAAATGTGTGACATATGTGCTAGTAATAGGGTATACAAAGACAAAAATGAAATAATCATTACCCTGAAGGAGAGAAAATGTAAGCCCATACAAAATACATATTAAAAAAAACCAAAAAACCAAAACCAAAATAAGTCCATTTTTGAGGGGAAAGTACCAACAGAAAAAAATAGGAAGTCCAACAATTCAATAGATTTGCAGATAATCACTGAAATGGGTACTCCTTCCAACTACAGCTAGTTTGTACTCAATTATTTACATGTTGTCTCCCCTATTAGAAGTTAAGCTTCCCTTGGGCAGGAGTTGTTTTGGTCTTTATTTGTATGCTTAGCACAGTGCCTGGCACAGAATAAACGCTTGACAAATATTTATTGATAAGTGCAGATTGCAATCCAGTCATATTCCCTTGTCTTATGCAATTCTTGTTAGTGTTCTCCCAGACATCATCCCTAGAGGATTTACTCGTTATGCTGGGGGATTTTCTATAGATCTTTTTATATTTTTTGGTACCAGCTCAGCATTTGGGTTACCCATCTGCTATGCACTGCTCTTGCTACACAAACAGCCCAGTTCCTTTTCTGATTATAAATTCCCTGAATGATATACCTCTGCAGGAGTAAACGAGCCCAATCAGACTAGTTCTTGAGACCTGATAGTTAAATTTTCAGTGAGAGCATTTACAGCTCTCTAGGAAATTGGCAAATGCTGCAAATCAGGGCTTGATTATTTTGTTATTATCTAGGCTTAAGTGATATAGGAAATATTAATGATGCAGATTAAACTTAAAAGCTGTGGGTACTCCCCCTGCCCCAGAAAGCTGGTTGTTAAACATCTATCAGCATACTTTTAATGCGTAGCTCATCATTGAAAACACACCACATATATAACCCATATTTTTAAAAGTGATTTTCAGCCTTTAATAGGCCCAACAGTTGTGGTCTTCCATCTCTGGCACAGAGAATTATCATAGGACCACAGATTTAGTGCTGGAAGAAGCCTTAGAGATCATCAGATTCAACTGCAACATTTTACATATGGGGAAAGTGAGGCCCAGAGGGGTTGTGACTTACCCAGGATCACATGACTGTGATGTAAGTGTCTGAGGAAGGATTTCAACCTAGTTATTCCTTACTCCAAATCCAGTGTTGATCCATTATACCATGCTCCAAGGGCATTGTCTTAACGCTCAGTCAGAGATAAAGGGTGCCACATGGTAAATTACAAGCTCCACTCCTCAGCTCACAAGAGATATACCTTGGAGGTTTGTCATTCCAGTAGAAACATAACCTAGCACTTGTCCAACTAACAAGCTGTGACGCAAAGCAGAGAAGAAGACAATGGGGTGGAGAGGTATTCCTATTTCAGATTTCAAGGGGACAGTGCAGCTAGAAAACTGATTTCCATGAAGCAGTCCTTCGGTCGACATAGTCAGGAGACCATCTGAGTGGATCCACATTCTGCAACACCCTCCTGAATCACCCACAAGTCACTAATAAATTCTAATCCCACTCTCCCAATATTATTGCAGTAGGTGTTCAGAGCAACAAAAGATTATTTCACTGATGTGAGCAGGGCATCCGTGGTCACTCGTTGCCATAGGCAGGCATTCATTCACTCAAGATGCTCCCAGCACTTGGTGTTCTACCCCTTCCTTCCTCTACTGGGAAATGGTGGTGGATTCAGACCCAATTATACATCAGCAGAGTGCTTTTTCAGGTTGTTTATTGTTATTCTTTTGTTTCCCACCCACCTGTGAAAAGACTCCTATTTTTAATGCACAATTTTAATGTGACAGCTGTCAACTCTCTGTTTACAGTGGTTTAAAAAGAGCACTCCCTGACAGGCTAAACAACCAAAAGATATTGAAGGGCAAGAAAGTTACTTGGTATTCCTGTATGTTTGGTCGTAACTAGAAACGGTTATCCCAGAAAATTAGAGAATAGGAATGGGACGTCAGAGTCCTCGATCACAGGTCTCAAGTTATGCCCAGAGCAGACAGCCAAGGGCAGTGCCAGGAATCTGCTTCAATCTGCCTGCACCCTGTTCTAAAGCTGAGCAAGTGACCTTCTTGGAAGTGGGTGCATTTTACCCGGCTATTTCTGGCAACAGTTCCGGTTCTCGAGCTCTTTATTCTTCTGGTTACACTTCCAAAGTAAGAAACATGTTGTCTGCTTGATATCAGGTCCTCAGTGCCAAACACATTCTTTCAGTGATGTAGAGGAAATCTTGCATAAATCCATGTGAAGCTAAGAAAATCAAGGTACAAAGAAGTCATTCTCAAGCCTTTTCTAGCCCATTTCTGGGAAAGCCCGCCTGGCTCGAAATGGATACAACTGCATTAAATTCACCATCTTCTCCTACAATGAAGAGGGGAATACTTCATAAAAGAATTTGCTTTTTTTCACTTGTAATTTTAGGCAACGCATGCAGCTAATATGTTACTTGAAATTGGCATAAAAGAAACATGGGCATTGAGGGTAGTATTTTGAAAACAGTCTAGAAGAAAGCACAGAAATGATTGTTCAATCTTCAACCCTGCCCCCCCCCCAATAGTTATCTCTTCGCACACTTGTTTTTTTATTGTGGTTTCATTTTTTTTTTTGGTCTGGTGGAAATGAAAAGGATCTTAGAGAGTTTTGGCTTTTGAATTTCAGTTATAGGGGCCTGTTTTTGTTTATTTTCTTGACTTTTAAAACTGCTTTGTAAAGTCCTTGTGTTTGCAGCCAAGGAGATCCTGTACTTTTAGGACCATATCAAATGGCTTGTTTTACACATGGCTATAGTTCACAGGATCATGGAATCTTAGATGGAAACTTTCAAAATCATCCAATTCTGCTTTTTTTTTTATAGAGGGGAAAACTGAAATGAGGAGTTATTTGTTCAAAATCACAATGTTTATTGAATCTTTTGCAGCAAATCAGTCTGATAGCAAGAAATAGAAAGTGTTCATATAGATGTTTAAAAAGCAACCCAGTTTTGCTCAGGTGGGGAATCTTAAAAATCACTAGAGAGAAGAAACTATGAATGTACTGGTGACAAGGGAGACAGGAAAGTGAGCGAGAGATGAATTTGCTTCATATAAATAGATTAAAGTTTAGTTGCTTTTTCAAGGGATTCAAACCTCTTTGGTTTGAAAATCTAGCTGAGAATCCCATGAGAATAGTTGTCCTCTGGGAGTCCTCATACTTCTATGTAAAAGTTTGGCTGTGAATTTCACAGGAAATGTTACTCTCACAACATTCTGATATTTGCATCTTGGTTTTTAGCAGCAATTGAAAGACCAAGGGATAGGTAAAAATGAATGAATGAAAATAAGGCCCTTTAAACTTTTTAAAAAGGGAAATAGGAAATTCCAGTTTAGAGAAATGACAAAAAGGAAGAGATATTTCTTATTTAATCCGAATTAATTTGTTTGTCCCTAGATGAAATGAAGTTTATTCATCTAAAATCATTCTTTAATTCTTATCTAATGGAAAAAGGTTCTTCCTTCCTTGTATTGTTCAGTCATTTTTTTGGTTGTATCCAACTCTTTGTGACTCCATTTTGGAGCATTTTTGGCAAAGATGCTGGAGTGGTTTGCAATTTCCTTCTCTAGTTCATTTTACAGATGAAGAAACTGAGGCAAACAGGGTTAAGTGACTTGCTCAGATTCACATAGCTAGTAAGTGTCTGAGGCCTCATATGAACTCAGGTTTTCATGACTCCAGGCTTAGCATTCTGTTCACTGCATCACCTAGCTTCCTTGCATTGCTGCCTGTCATGACTCAAAGATGAGTTTCACTTTTCTTGAAGTCAAAAGTAATTTATTATCCCTTCCGTCTGCCCTTTCTGAATATATTTTGTTGTATGTCCATTATCAATGTATGTCTACCTTATCAAACTATAGGCTCAGCATAAAAGCAATACATTTAAAGAAATAAATAGAATGCCTTTATCGATTATGATTTAGCCCCTTTCTCCTTACTGGAAGGTGGGTGGAAGGCGGGAAGGGATGAGACAGCCTCAATGATTACAATATAAAATTGTTCAGAAACTTTGAGAAGGAGAATATTTTCACCATTAAGGCTCCATGCTTTGCTGCTGTTGAAGTCAGAGTGGCAAAGTAGACAGATTATTTGATTTGGAGTCAGGAAGGCCTGGGTTTGCTTATCACCTCTAACACTTGCTAGCTGTATGAGTCCCTGTTCTTTCATCTCAAAGATGGGGGTAATAACAGCTAGCATTCAAAATGCAGTTGCAATGATCAAATACATAGGTAAAGCGCTTTCAAAAAACCTCAAGGTATTATGTAAATGTCAGTTGTTACAGGATAGTGAGGCCAACAAAAGCCTAATTGAAGACCCAGAAAATGAAGATGGAGGTGGGATAGGAGAGGAGCTTGAAAACAGTGATTGATGGGAGCAATTAGGTGGCGCAGTGGGTACAGCACCGGCCCTGAAATCAGGAGGACCTGAGTTCAAATCCGACCTCAGACCAAACACTTGATACGTACTAGCTGTGTGATCTTGGGCAAGTCACTTAACCCCAATTGCTTCACTTAAAAAAAAAAACAGAACAGTGATAGATGGAGAATGGGAAGAGGCCTTAGAAGTCAAGATCCCTTCATTCTATTGATGAAGAAACTAAGGGCCAAAAAAGTTTGCCTGAGGTCACTCAGCTCATATAGGGCTGAGTTAGAATTCAAACACATGTCAACTGCTTCAAAAATCCGATGTTCTTTCAACTACACCACTCCAGGTAAGGCTGTTGGTCTTCTCGGTTTTTCCTGTGCATGACTGTACAGGGGGACAGTTCCACAAAATGAGGAATAAAGTTCTGTAACAAGGTGAGATTTCAGATGGCATCCACATCTTTCATCCATCAATTTATATTTGTGGTGCCAGAGACTCTGCTAAGCGGTTCAAGAGAAATTCTTCCCAATACATCAGGAACCGTTCTTTGCTAACTTTCTTTCTCTCTGGGACAAATATTAGCAGCTCACTCAGCAGTTATTAATTACCTTCTTTGTACTTCAGAGAATTAATTTGTTTCCCTACCCCACCCCCAGACTCCCTGGTATCAAGATGCTGATTTTAGAGACCACTTACTCATTTACCCTTTCTAATTCTTAGATTCACAGGGCAACTCTGCTGAAGAGTTCAGATTATCAATCACAAGGAAATGAAGGCTGAAGTAAACCCAGACTCCTCTCCTGTCAGACTCCCAGAAATGTACACTATTGGCACAAATTTATCATAGTTTTAGAGTTCGGCATAAATCCTTTCTCAGTGATACTTCAATACTTAAAACAATTATTTTATTTCATTTCTAAGTTAATTTCAAATGTAAATTGATGTTTTCTATATTAATAGTAGGGCTTTTTTTCATTACAGTAATGGTTCTCAAACTTTTTGATCTTAATACCCCTTTACATTCTTAAAAATTACTGAGGACCCCCAAAAGCTTTTGCTTATGTGGGTTGTATCTGTCAATATTTACCATATTTGAAATTAAAACCTCTTGAATGTTATTATGAAAATAGTTTTGACCTTGCAGATTCCTTGTAAAAGTCTCCCAGACCATACTTTGAGAGCTACTATTTTAGAGGACCACTTTGACCAAAACGCTAAAGAAATAAGGTAACAACTTTTTCATTTTAAAATTTTTATAGTGAATAAATGGGAGGAAACATAGCATAGTGGATAAGGAAGTGATTTTGGAGCCAGGGAGACTTGGGTTCAAGTCTTACCTCTGACACACACAGGGCTGTGTGACTCTGGGCAGATCACTGAACCTTTATCAGAGGCAACTCTCTAGCACTATAAAATTGCAGAGAAGGGGCTAATTTGCATTAGTACAACTCCCTTGTGGTGAGCTTCCTACATAGATGATACCACAGTGGGGAAAAAAGGTCACAATGAGTTCACAAACACATTGCCTTACTTACAAGCTTTATCTGAGGAGGCAGACACTGAGATAGGCTTTACAGAAGTATCTGGGCCATCTGACATCAGACATCAACTTACAAGATATCCTAAACTGTTCAGATAGTGATATTCTAAAATGTATTAAAATCCTTATGAAATTTAAAAAAAATTTCCAAGCATCTGCTCTCCATCCAAATATTCTCAGCTTCATAAGAACAGTGCAGTAAATCAATGATATGGTCTGAACTGATAAGTTGTCCACGACAGGCAGAAGACAGTCTTTCATATAATGCCTCACACTGATTGGTTCCCAAACAGTTCCCCAACCAGTCATTCTCATTCCTCTGCCATTCTTGATCCCTGCCAACAACATTGTTTCAGTCACCTCTCTCTTGGTGTAAAGCCAGATGCTGCATGGTCACGATGTAAAGCTCTCTGCTTATTCCCTGTTTCCTACTCTAAAAATACATTGAGACTAATCAACTGCTATGTCGGTAACCTAAATAAGCTACTAAAAGTGAATTTGGAGATCAAACATGTTGTATTCAGTCTTTTATCCTTCTTTAACTTGAAAAGATTTGGGGTATGTAAACATATCAAAGAAGAGTGTTTAACAAATCTGATATGATGATATAATTGTTATGATTTTTCATTCTTTAAACTTGTAAAGTGATCTGTTTCATTGGCTTGATTCTTGAACGTATTCCACCGTTTCTTTATATAATGATAACTTAGAACTCTGAACAAATAGAACAATGTTTAAAGTAAAGGAAACACACTCTCACTGCTATATCCCCAATGGACTGATTTCTTGAGAGACATCTGATTTCTGATATGCTCCTGCATTAAAAATGAAAAACAAGATTTAAATGTTCCTTCCACAACAGGTACCAGAATGAAACACATAACAGGATATATACTAAGATTAGGTCACTTCACTGATTAGAGAGAAACAATCTAAAAACTTGAGCATTTTCCTGCATGATAAAAAATTTAAAATTTTACCCTGTGTTAATTTAGATTCCAACTCGATTTCTGAACAACAGCTCAAGACATTCCCATTCCTTCCCTCCTGATCCCCACTAAGTAAGATTCAACCCTAGACGTTTATACCTCTAGAATAGGTTAATATTTAGGGCATTTATTTAAAATGCTTCTGGAATATGAATCAGGGAAATGTTCTCACATCTCAAATTCTTCTGAATCAAAATCAGAGAAATGATTAAAAGGGTAGGTAGTGTATCTAACTAAAATACTTGAATCATCAGGAAAGACTGAGATGATATATTATTTCCTTTTAGAAGGTTAAAAGAATCAATAATAAGTAACATTTCTATAGCACCTACTACATGCTAGGCACTGTGCTGTGCTTTACAATTATTATGTCATTTGATCAAATGCCTAGTTCCAAACATGAATAATTTATCTTTAAAGAGTAGGTTTCCTCAGTGTTTCAGGTCCTTGCAAACAAGTTTGTTAAGATACTCAAAGTGTACTGTCATTTTACATTTTTATTATGAATAACTCATTCATATGGTGATTGCAAGTCAGCAAAGCACTTTCCTCACAACAAACCTAGTGTGTTATTAAGTTCATTTTACAGATGAGGAAACTAACACACTCAGAGGTTAAGTGATTCGCCAAGAGCCCCACAGTATGTGTTTGAGGTAAGTTCTGAATGCAGGTGTCCCAACTCCAAATCCAGCACCCTTTCCACTATGTTGTTCTACTCATGGTTTCAGAATAATTTCTGCATCCATGAAGACGAAACGCATAGATCACCAAGAGAGACTCCTGAATCTTTGCCCAAAAGACAGAGTTCTCTATGAAACATTTTGCTGTGAATTGTACTCCTTTTGTCAGAATTCGAAGATAATAATCTGCAAGTTATTTTAGTTGGGAATGACTTATGTATGGAATGTGGAACTTCAGAGAACAGTGGTGTTGATTTGCTCAGACTGGATCTTTATGGATGAACTGACTTTTCCTAACTTAGTAAACACAACTGTTTAAATTTAGATGCAAAAATAATTGAATCACACATTTTATTTAGTCTGGTTTTGGGTTTTTGTTTTATTGTTTTTGTTTTTTTTGAGACCCTTGGCTTTGTGGGTTTCCTATAGCTAGGAGGAATATAAGGGAGACATAGAAGGCTTTTCTTCCTTCCATGTCCAGGAAGATAAATTACAATATTTTGCTGGAAACATTAGAGTTTAGTCTGATAATTGTTCAATGATTGGAGCACTTTATAAAAAAGCAATTACTTTTAAATCATTTTCAAAAACAATTTAGAATATTCTTGTTGAATAATTTTAGTGAAATCTTATCTTTACAAGATTACAATGTGTGTTTTCCTATACATGTTACCTTTCTCATACTTGGGCAATTTCTTATAATGATAATCAATCAATCAATCAGTCAATAAGCACTTGTTAAGCACTTACTACGTGTCAGGCACGGTGCTAAGAGCTGGGGAAACAAAGAGGCAAATAGACAGTCTGCCCCCAAGAGGCTTACAATCGAATTGAGGAGTCAACGTGCAAACAAATATATACAAAGCAAGCTATATACAGGAAAGAATTAAGAGGGAAGTTACCATAATTAAGAAGATTGGGGAAAGCTTTCTGTAGAAGGTGAGATTTTAATTGGGGTTTTAAGGAAGTCAGGGAGATCTTTCCACCCATCTATACTAATTTCTCGGAAGTACTTGGAAAACATCCTTACTGACATCCAATGTGCTATGATGGTAGCTTTAAAAGGGTACACCCCTGCAAAACTTCATAGAAATCCTTGGTCCCCTTTTTTAAGATATACTCCCCTAAACCAATCATATATTTTACCAATATGGGAAAAAAATCTAGATTAAAAAAAACTGTTTAGAGTATGAGAATTCACTTTGCCAAACTCATTTACATTCCTGGTGCTACAATTCTAGTTTAAACTTTTAAAAATCTCATACCTGAGTTAAAATAGTAGCCTTCTAATTGGTCTGTCTCTAGTCCTTTCCTTTTCCAAACCATCTCACACACGCTGTCAGATTAATGTTTCTAAAAAATTGCTTTTGTCTCACTCTTGCTCTTGCTCATAATCCTTCTGTGACTCCCAGTTCCTACAGGGCAAAATTGAATCTCTTATTCAAAAACCCTCTACAACCTATCTTGTGTGTGTGTGTGTGTGTGTGTGTGTGTGTATTTATTTTCTCCCCAATGACATGTAAAAACATTCATTTAAAAAAACATTAAAAACCATTTAAAAAATTTTTTAGTTCCAAATTCTCTCCCTCTCTTCCTCCCCCCTCAATGAGAAGGCAAGCAATTTGATGTAGGTACATGTGCAGTCATATAAAACATACTTCCATATTATAATCCATCTTTTCCCAATTTATCTTTCCAATTTTATCTTCTACCTGCTTCATCAACAGAGACCTCTGCTCCAGCTGGGCTGACATATTGTTCTTGGACCATGACTTCATCGTTTCCGCATCTATTCTTCAGTTTACACAACTCCATTCTACCCTCTCTTTATTCCTCCAAGTACCATCCCTTATTCCCCAAACCTCAGAATATCCCTCATCCTTACCACTGGCCCAAATTCACAAATTACTTTAAGCCTTGGGCCATGTTTTCGTCTTCCATGAAGCCTTCACAGTTCACAGTAACAAAATGAATTTTCTTGCCACTAAACTTCTGTAGTAACTGATCATTTTTAAATTTGAAATTTAATTATATATTGCCTCATATTTGTTATTTGACCTTTTAGTGTGTGTATATCTGATCTCCCCAACTTGATCATCACCTTCATAAAGACAGGGAAATATTTTATACTTTTTTTAAAATCCTTGACAACTTCTAATACAGTGCTATACATTGTAGATATCTGGCAAATATATGGTAAATGAAGAAAAAGACCAACCAGATAATCACATAAAATAATGAACTCCCTTGATGAATTTAAAATACAATTTTATTTACCCACAACTTAATAGGAATGAAGTTTTTATGGAAAATGAAACCTGTATGTCTGTCCTTTTACAAGGTGTTAATAAGTGCTTAATATCTTTAGTGATGCCCCTGGGACTGATGCCTAAGAAAGCACAGTACATGGAGTTGTAATAATCTGCCCTTTGAGAAGATTCTGTTCATTTCCTGATTTGAGGAAAGTCCTTAATAATCACTTTACTCAATGATTACCAAGATGTTTTATTACCTCATTGTAAGCAATAATCTGAAAGTTAAGAGTGATACTGGTAGATGTAAACAGAAACAGTATATAGATGCCACAAGATAATTATAAAAGTAGCATAGTCAATACATTTTATAGCAGTGTTTAAGGAGAACCTGAAGTTATAAGTAACATAGATTAGTTAGCCTAGAGAGTGTGAGATGACTATTTTTTTATATAGCATATGATAAATTTTTATAAAGAGGATATACTTTTTTCTCTTTTCCATTGAGATAAAGAAAATATTGTTTTCTGTGTGACAGGTTCTAGAATCTATTTTCCTAAGGGCCTATAAATCTAAAATTCATTTTCATATGTTTGGATTGGACTAGGCAAGCTCCTAGTCCAATCTGCTTATAGATCGGAAGAATGGATTTAAGATATAGATGGCCTCTCAAAGTCCTTTCTATACCAGCAGTATAGTAATATTTTCCCCATGTCTGCAATTCCTTGACTCAGAGATCTTTTAATTTGGGTATGTACTTTTTTCAACTAAAATGCATAAATCATGAATTATTGCAGAACCATTTAAACATAGCCAGTTGTTTGGACAGTTTCTTGCCAAAATTATCCGTAATGATTTTTTTTCTTGAATTCCCAGGAGTACAAAATAGCATTAGAGTTTCTATTAATGTTTACTTCATTAAAAGTCTTTGAACAAGGATGTTAATATTGATTATAACAGAGTTCTGGTTATTAACATATAAAAAATTTAAAGTCAGGACTTTGTGTATCTACATATACATACATACAGATGTATATTTGTATATATATAATTATGAGTACAGAGCTATCTGACTCTTTGCAATCAATGACATTATATATATACATACATATATATATATATACACACAGAGATAGAGAGACAGAGAGACAGAAAGAGAGAGAGGTTACCTTGTCTGGGTTACTATTTCAACAAAAAAGAGAAACAATATTTCTAGACTTTCTTTGACATCAGTAATATGTACAAAGCTGCAAAGTTGGGTTATATGCTCCCAAGCCATTGGATCTATGATCTCATAAATGCAAATATTTCCTTCAAAGATACAGACTGCAATTCATTCAAGACTGTCCCTCTTGGGTAGCTCTCATCCATTTCTTTGCATCAATTTGACACAAGATTCTTCCCAAGGTGCTGGGGGCTGGGGAGGTGGGGAGATCTCTAGTTTTCCTGACGTACTGTATCAGTGGAGCACACATACTCACCAAGTCTCACTCTAACTCAGACCCTCTTTTTCACTCAGATATGTTTTTGGAAATGTCCTTCCTAGCACTTCTCCACAATTCCTTGCTTGTAATGTATTGCAGCCTGCTCACACCCACCATATGCTTTTCCATTGTCCTTTGGGTGATCCTCAGTTCTTTGGAGAATGTGGTGCTTCTTGACTCCAAGCCATACAACACGGCTGAAAGAATATTAATATTGAAAAGATGGGCCTTCCTTTCAGGAAGAAACTTGGGGCCATTAAAAAGTCTTTGCAAATTTCAAAAGTTAATCCAGCCCTCTCTCAGGAAGTTGGTTAATGTGTTGAATTCCTTACTTTGCCTTGGTTAAAGTGGCTGTAGTTATAAAAATTATCAAATAATCCTTTCGGCCAGAGCATAGCAAACAGATTTCTTAATCCTATGTTTGGTTAGATTATTTTATTCAGTTGTGGTTACTGTGGAATTTTTAGTGCAGTGACAAAGTGTTTGCCTATATGCATAATGCACGCTACATGTATATTTTACCTGCTGTCAAATTGTTCTTTTCCCTTTTAGCAAGAGTTGAAGCTTTTGTTTTGTGTGGGGGAGGAGAGGAAGTTTCGAGAAAATGCATTTGAAATGCTAGGAATCATAAAGCAACGTAAAGCATTCATCTGAACATCTATCTCAAAGGACTCCCAAGTAAGTGCTATCAACCATGCTTTGTTGATATAAAACCTTAGTCACAGAGAAACTGTTTGACTTTCCCAAGGTCATTCAGCAAGGTTGTCATTCAACTTTTAGAATGCACTTAATGGTATTGGACCATCTGCTTTTGCAACTTTTATACTGAATTATGCTTACAATTGCCACAAATCAATGGCTCAACAATGCCTTGAATTAACAAATGGTTGAAGAGGGAATTTTGATGTTCCTGACACAAGGTCATCTAACAAGGAAATGACAGAGTTAGAAAAAGCAAGCTTGCCTAAATACTCCCATTAACTGAGTTAAAGTAAATGTGAAGAATTATTCTATGTCCTATGAGAAGTATAGCCAAGATACTTTTAAAATTTCTACTTGTTTGCAGTTGTTTGATAACAATAAGCAGTAAGTACAACTCAGGACAAAGAAACATTCTAAATAACGTCAAGTACATCATAGGCGAATTGAGTAAGATAAATAAGAAGGAAATACTTAAGATCTTGCTGGCAGCAAAAGAAATGCTATGGAGAAGGGGAGTGTGAAAGTCTCAACAGATATTGGCAATCACAGCTTCAGAACAAGGGCACAGCTGATACTGAAGCTGCTCTGAAGAGATAACATCAGGTGTCATTTTCTAGTTCATTTGGAGAGTAAAATGAAATGAATACAAGGAATAAAAGTTTATTCAGGGAGTGAGTGTTTAGAGTTATTCAGATTTTCTTTGTTCAACATGCAATCAAAGGTGAGGTTGTTCAAAGGGATGCAGGCAGTGAGCATTTTTTCTTTCCTTCTCTTTCTTTCACACAGTTAATGTTGCTGGGGGGAAATTACTTATCCAAACCAACAAACATTTATTTTATTTTATTTTATTTTTTGCCAGGCAATGGGGTTAAGTGACTTGCCCAGGATCACACAGCTAGTAAGTGTTATGTATCTAAGGCTGGATTTGAACTCAGGTCCTCCTGACTCCAAGGCCTGTGTTCTGTCCACTGTGCCACCTTGCTGCCCCCAACAAACATTTATTACGCACCTACTATGTGTTAGACACTGGTCTAAGAACTGGATATAAAGATGATAGAGAACTCCCAAAAGAGGAAACTCCTTCTACTGAGGCAAGCCAGTACATTCTCTACAATTTATAGTCTTAAGGAGTTGACTATAACACATAGTGGTCAAGTTTTTTTGCCCAGGGTCACACAACACGTGTCAGAGGCTGAACTTGAACTGCATTCTTCTTGGCCCAAAGGCCAGCTCTCCATCCAGTACAAGGTGCTGCCTTGCCCTCGGGGGCTTACATTCTATTAGGAGAAATAACATATAAACAAGTATGCAAATATATGATAATTACAGGAAGAATTGAGCACTAACAATTAGGGGAATCAGGAAGGTGCCAGATAAGCTGAGCCCAGAAGAAAGTGAGAGATTTTAAATGGGCAGAGCTGTGGAGGAAGTATATTCCAGGCAGGGACAACTTGACAAAATGGATTGGAGGCTGAAAAGATAAAGTTGAGTTTGAGATACATCAAGTAAACCAATTTGTCTAGAATGGACAGTGCTTGAAGGGGAGTCATGTACAAATGCCTGCAAAGGCAGGCTGGCTTAAGTTTGTGAAGTGTTTTAAATACTCAATTAGGGAGTTAGCATTTTATCCTATAGTCAATAAAGAGTCAAGAAAACTCCTTAAGTACAGGAGTGACATGGTCAGACTTGTGTTTTAGGAAGATTATTTTAGCAGCTGTAAGGGGGATGGTTTGGGGTGAGGGGAGGCTGGCAGCTGGATCAAATAATTTAGGTGAAAGGTGATGACTAGAAAGAGAAGGTGGCAGTATGGGTGGAGAGAAAGGAAGGGATGGAAGAATATAGGAAATGATGGGGAGGTAGACTATGATGGCTTATAGTACTGACTTATTTGTTGGTGGGTTTTCTTCCCTTTATGTGACTCTACCATTCCAGTTTAAAAAAAAATCCATAACTGCTCATGGATTTTGAATCCATTTCTTCATATTTATCCATCCTCACAATGTAAAAACATTAAAGTAATACTTGTAAATTAAGTAATCCTTATTTCTATTGTTTTACTACATATACTATATAACTACTATATATGGAACCATCAGTAGGGTAAGAATGGGAATCAGTAGGCACACACACACAGGCCCAAGATAATTTTTTATATAGTTTGCTTGAAATCACTGCAACATATTACCTTGCTATTTGTGACACAAAAGAACAAGTTTCAGGAGTGACTTTCTGTACTAAAATTGAAATAATGTAGAGAGAGAGAGAGAGAGAGAGAGAGAGAGAGGGAGAGAGAGAGAGAGAGAGAGAGAGTGAGAGAGAGTGTGTGTGTGTGAAGAGAAGGGAAAGAGGAATTAATTTAATTCCATTTGCTAATGTGACTGTAGTGAGACTATTTTTAGGTATAATCCAAACACTGCATGTCTTCTCCATTCTGATTAGTATAAATTTGGCTGGGATTCAAAAGAATTAGTATTTCTCAGCACATTATCCTATCAACTAAAACTTCATTATTCTGAGCCAGTATGGTTAATTGAAATTTACTGGTTTTTGAGGCTTTTCCCCTCCATATTCAGGAGAACTAAGAGGCCCAACTTTGTTCAAAAGTGCTGCTGGAAACTGAGCATGGTGATTGTAGATGATCTGCATTTGAACCCTTACTTCTTATAAGGTTCTTGTTCAAATTTGGGTTCTAAGACTGTGCTGATACTTTGGGTGCAGAATTTGCATCACTGTAATTTTACATATTGGTGGGAGGAAGTCAACACATTCAACAAAAATAGGAAATGAAAATAAATTTAGGAAAGTGTGCTTACCAAGGAAGGGCCTTCACAATAGCCACTTAGTAGTTATTAATAAAATTTCAGTTTCAGAAGTGTGGACCAAAACCTGGTTGCAAACTTGTTTGTTTTTTTTTTTCCAACACTCACATAAAATACCATTAATAAAAGAAGTCAAGTTCATCAAAGGTTAAAGCTGAAATTCTTGTTCTCTACACACACCATTAAACCCACAATTTTCATACTGTTGGGAACATCAATATATATTTAAAGGTAATGATCATTATATTAACGGAACCTTCTAGTGCTATACTTAAACATCACTTGCAAATGTAGCATGGTGTGTTATTGGACACATTATCCTCTTTTTTGATCATTAAAATTTATATTCATAGCACCCAAGAAAAGCAAATGTGTATACTATACACAAACACACACTTAACATGGGGGCTTTCTGCATATTTGTTGTATTTTTCTACTCTGTCATATTCTCTTTTCCTTTCACTCCATTATGCAGTATCTTAACAGGGTAAACATGTTTGGCAGTCTGTCTTCCATTGTTAATCTATGTCTGTTTTGCTTCAAGAGAAAGAGATAGAAAGATACAGAAAGACAGAAAGAGACAGCGCCATAAAGATGCAGAAAGAAGAGATGCAGAGAGAAAGAGACAGAGAAAAAGAGAGGAAGACACAGAGTGAAGAGAGAGAGAAAGAAGACAGAAGGAATAGTTTTCATGGATATTTGGAATCATTACCACAGCCCTGAGTAGATATAATCATCTGCTCAGAAAAACCGTGAGAAACCTGTTGAACTCAGAATCTTCTTGGTCCTGAATAAGTATAAAATTAGCTAAAAATTATAGTATTTTCTCTGGGAAAGAGTTACTAACTTTTATTAATAAGTAATGTTAAATAATTGACTACTTTTGCTTATTTGTTGTAAAAATTCAGTAAACTTTCTAAGCTCTCCAAGTCTCTGGATATTAAGGGCCTATTTATTCCGTTTTTATTCAGGGAAATTTCTTACTTAAATGGGAAGTTTAAACTGAGTGGATCAGGAAAGCAAAGCATCTGTTTGCTGCCACAAGGTCTACTAGGCAAAATGGTTACATGGCTACTAATATTCTAGACTAACAGCAGATAAGGAAGGGAGGGAATAGAACTGTTTTAAACTGTCTCACCTAATTTTTTTTTTTAAGGACTGTATTTATTTTGCTGTCTCAGTATTGGTGGAGAGTTTTAAACTTTGTAACAGCTTCTGTGTAACTGTGGAAGCCCATGCTACCATGCTACTGTTCATGCGACCTATTACTGTTCGCTAAAAAGTTAATATTTATCTTAATTCAATGTAAGTACAGGTTATTTAAACATCCCACCAAAAGAACGGTATTCTATCCTGACTTATCATAATAGACACAGAGACACATGAGTTAACACTTAGCATATACTAAAAGTTGATAGATGGAACTTTGGCTTGCTTATCATAAAATTATAGAAGAAAAGCTCTTAGAAGTACAAAAGCAGGAATCGTTATTTTGTAGGACAATCCTTCACTGGGAGGAATTTCACAATACTTTCACTAGAAACAAATTACAAAAATATTCTGGATACTTTTACATGTTATGAAGCTATTAAATAAGGCCAACCCCTCCTCCTGCCCCCATTTATGTAAAATCCCATAAATGCCACATAGGGTGTCCGAAAATTCTTAGTGCATGGACCCCTTGTATTATCTGTCAAATAGGTTTTATCTATCCATCTGAAACATTGCTGCAAGGGTTGATTAGATAAATAAATGGGGAAAAAACCACTTGAATGGAAAATATTTTTATAAATAATCATTTGACCATGGAAGCATTTTACATTCAAAATAGCCGTTAGAGAAATATACATACTATACACTGAACTTTATAGGCTACGTATTAGAAAACCAAGGAATTACTGATTTCATTTAAAGCAGGTAACAAATTATTCAATCTACATATAGTCTGCCCTATTTCTTTTGTGCAAAGTAGCAGTTGTTTTACCTGTTGTTCTGAAGATTGTATTTTGAAGGTAAAATTATATTTCTCTACATAATCCAAAATGTTACCTTTTAAGAAAGGCAAGTACAGCCAGCATATGGGAGCTTGCTGTTTGAGAAATGGTTTGGAAATGCCTTTGAATCTGCCTATGAATTTTGGAGGAAAATTAGAAGCTTTCAATAGGAATATAGCTTTATTTGGTCTAGACCACATTTTGCCAAGCTTTTGTGTCAAGAAAGGCTATTATGAATAGTTGCATTGGAAATCCAATCCCTATTGCAAGCAAAACAAATGCTAGTCTTTTCATTACAGCTGGAAATTGTTTCCAAACCCTTACAGACACACTGTACATATCTTGATTGTGCTGCATTTGTATTTATTGCACATAGACCATTTACTTACACAGTAGTTAGTTGCACCAGAGTATAAATACTTTATAAAATACACAGGAGGAAATAGAAATGACACACAAGTGCTAAATTAACAGCAGATTCACGTGAGCACTTGGACATACAAAAATAATAAAAAAAATTATATTTAAATTTTTAGTATGGATACAGTTACAGTACCATGATAAAATAGTATAAAAAGTAATTATTTTTTCCAATGAAACATTAACTCAGTAACATAACAGACAAAAAAGTAGAGTTTGGATTTCAGGTTATTTTCAACTCCCTCTCCTCCCCTCATTAAAATTTGTGTGTGTGTGTGTGTGTGTGTGTGTGTGTGCAAGTAATATCTTCAGTGGATTTTACAATTTCTAACACTGTGCAAAAAGGCATTTTGAACCACTCTTTTTTATTTTCTTTTTTCAAATGTGCAGTAATTTTTCTTGACACTAAGACTGTTTCCTCTCTTCAAATTGTGACAGAGTCACGTGTCACAGAGGCTCGTGCCTGGTCCTTCAAACTAATATTGATACATAAATAATCTGTTTAATATAAACATATCTTTTAAAAAAAAATCCCTGTGCAATATGCACAGTTTGAGGTAGGAACCCCTCTGCCTCATCACCATTGCCAAGACGCTAGGTTTGCCGTGCAAAAGGAAAGTCAGGTTGTTTGTTCTAAATAAAACTCTTTTAAAAGGTGAAAATGATTTTTACATCCTTTCCCCTCTGCTTTGTTTAAAGATGTTACTACTCAGACTTTCAAATAATAATGACAAAAAACTTTCATGGAACTAAAAAACAACAACAAAAAATCTGTTCTGTCAAACTGTCCACAGATTCATTTTCTCTTCCTTTGACTGGTCCAGTTCCCAGGAATAGGATGGGAACAGCTGATAGTCTTAAAAAACAGGATTATTAAGTGCAGCTCTTGGAAAAAACAAGTTGATGGTTTTTCTTTTTTTCTGAATCCCGTATTCTTTTCTCCGTCCCACCTATCTACCCAACACTTTCACAATCCTTGCAGGAAGGATCAGAATTAGACTGGAAAAGATGAAACAGGCATCGTGCCCCACTTCCCCAGAGAAGTCAAGAATAAAAGTCCAAAATCCCAACCTCCCCCCCGCCCCCAACTTTCCTTGTGTTCAACGGTCGAGTTGCTTTTGTTTGTCGTGGATGATTCAGATGAGGTATGAAGGATACACTATCACCTGCTTTCGGTCTTGAGTAAACACAGATCCTCTCTTCCCTGTGAAGACAGTTCAGGGCTGTTGGTTTTCTTCCTCTTGGATTTCCAAACCAGTTTCCTGGGTGAGGGTGTGGGGAGGGGGTGGGGGGAAAGCCCCATTCCTCACACCTCCCCGACGGCCCCCAACCTCGAAACTACCTGCCCGGTCGCCCCCGCCAGAAAGTAAAAAAAAAAAAACACAAGCCCGGCTCCCGCCTCCACCACCGCCGCCCCCTCCCCCCTCCACCAGCGACCGGTCCTATACCTTGGATTCCGAATACGAGTCTTTGCTGTCCCTGTCCTCCAGACTGGAGTCGCTGTCCCCGGTCGCCCCGCCGTTGCAGCCGGCCCAGGGCTCCAGGTAGTGAGGCGACGAGGGAAGCAGCTCGCCCTGCTCCGCATAGGCGGCCGCGGGAGACGGGGTGGCACAGCCCGCGGCAGAGGTGCCGCAGCCTCCAGCCGTGGCTGCCCCGGAGCCCCCGCGCGACAGCTCCCCGACGCTGGCGTGGAGGCGCCTCTCTGCCTGCCGCGGGCAGCACAGGAGCCGCTTGAAGGCCTTGCGGAAGTCCGGGCTGCGGCAGTAGATGATAGGGTTGAAGGCCGAGTTGGCGTAGCCCAACCAGTTGAAGAAGACGAAGAGCCAGTTGGGCACCAGGTCTCGGTGGAAGACCTTCACCACGTTGGCGAGGAAGAAGGGAAGCCAGCAGAGGGTGAACACGCCCATGATGATGCCCAGCGTCTTGAGAGCCTTCTGCTCCTTGAGAGCCACGAGGCGCGACGGCCGCCGCTTGCTGGGGCGCCCGTTGGCCACAGCCGCGCGCGAGGGCGGCAGTGCGGGCGCGGGGGGCGGCTGATGGGGCGCATGGGTCTGCGGCGGCTGCGGCTGCGAGGGCGAGGGCGGCGGGCGGGGGCCGCTGTAGAAGCGCCGCTCGCAGCGGTCGATCTTCTTCACCTGCTTTTGGGCCTCGCGGAAGACACGCAGGTAGACGAAGGCCATGATGGACAGCGGCACGTAGAAGGAAACCACGGAGGAGGCGATGGCGTACGCTCGGTTGGTGACAAAGTCGCAGCACTTGGGGTCGTTGTAGCAGAGCCGCGCTTCGTCGCCGTCCGCCCGCCACCAGTGCATGAGGATGGGCAAGAAGGACACGAGAGCCGAGATGGCCCACACGGTGCACACGAGCGCCCGCGCCCGCGGCCGAGTCAGCAGGCTCTGGTAGCGGAACGGAGACGTGATGGCGATATAACGGTCCAGGGCGATGACACACAGCGTCTCGATGCTGGCGGTGACACACAGAACGTCCACCGACGTCCAGAATTCGCAGAAGAAGGAGCCGTACTCCCACCGGCCCCACACCACGATGGTGGCCCCGAAAGGCACCACAAGCAGCCCCATGACCAGGTCGGCGCTGGCCAGGGAGATGATGAAGAGGTTGGTGAGCGTCTGCAGACGCTGCGTCTTGGCAATGGCTACGATCACCAGTACGTTGCCCACCACGATGAGCAGCACGATCAGGGCCATGAGCATGCCCATGCCTGCCGTCCACTGCTGTGACAGGGCCACGGGCGCTGGAGTCGTCGAGGTCAGCAGAGAGGAGGCAGGAGAGGCGGGCACCAGCAGCCGGGCGGCCGTGGCTGCTGCTGCAGTTGCTGCCGCTGTCGCTGCCTCTCCGCCCGCCCCGTCTGGGGCCGGCGAAGGAGATGACAGGTTGTAGGGCTCGTAGCCTAAGCCGAGCGCCCCATTTCCCATTGTGAGGAGGAAGTAACTGAAGACGTGGAGTGGGGACGGAGTAGGACCGTAGTTTGAGGAACTCGAAGAGCCTAAGGGTGGGAGGGGACGGCGAAAGGGGTCAAGTCAGGGCCAGGTCAAGACAGCTGTCTGCAGCAGCGCGGAGCCGGACACGTCCGCGCCGGGTGCCTTCCCCGCAGGAGCCGCGCCTGCTGCTGCCTCCCTCCTCTCCCAGGTTGCTGCTGTAGCTGCAGTCGCTGCTGAGACTTCAGCATGTTTCTGAGCGCTCTGGTCTGGCAGCTCCTGCACCCAGCACCCCACCCTAACCCACAGTTAGCTCCCCCCAACACAGCCCTGGAGGCCTCGCGTCAGTATCCTATAGCCAATCAGGGGCCAAGGCACGCCCCTATTTTGTCCCCCACCTCCCTCCTCCGCTTTACTGCCCTCCCACAGGCAATTAAGTGGCTCTGGGGAGCCTGGGGGGGGCAAGAGAGCACAGAACTCAAGCCCCGCGTCCAGGGACTGGGGACCGTGGCTTCGGATACTCGCAGAGGGAAAATTGTACTCCGACCCCACTACAAAGGGCTTGCTCGGTTTGGAGGGGAGGAGACGGAGGCATTTTAAAGAGAAGGGCAGTTTGGAAAGTCGGGTTGGAGGAGTTTGGCTGTGTGTCTGATTCTCGGATCGGAAAACCTGGCGGTGTACGTATAAAAAACGTCCCCTGGTCAGATGAGACAGGGCCAGCCTCAGACCTGCCGCAGTTCAGGGGATCAGAGAAGAGTCTTATTTGTTAGAGAGAAACTTTGAAGCAGTGCTACGTGTTACATGGGGGAGGTGGGGATAACCATACATCTGTCAGGAACACTTTCTGGGAGCTATTCTTCTAAGAAGCTCGTGTTATTCCAGTGCAGTAGTTACATAAAAGAAGCGAAGGTTGTGCATCTAACGATGGAGACTAGTTGGAAAAACACACACACCCAAATCCCAGCTAATGAATGTGTAAGTATGATGCAACTATGTGTGTTGATAATATAAAGAGAGGTTTAAGGAAACACAAATGTTAACGTACAAAGTAAATGACACTTCAACAAAAAAGAACGTGTTTAATTACATTTCAAACCTTTCACACTCAATAATAACACCTGTATTTTGTTTTGTTACTCACATGATTTATTATTCTAGTTGGTTCAATACAAACAAAAAAAGTACTGTCAGATTGGGTTGACGTAATGAACAGAGACTTCTGATTTCTCAGTTTGATCAGTTGTTTTCTCGTTTGCCCAAGTTCCCAGATTCTTAAAACTCCGGGATTAGTTTTGTAAGGATGAGAAGAGAAAATATGTAAATACTCAAGAGGATTAAAATCCCAAAGCATTTAAAGAAGTATACCAATGACTTTTGAATTGGCAAAAGAACGTGTTTCAAATTAGCCAGTTGTTAACCCTTCTGAAGGCAGGGTAGGTATTGTCACCAACACCCAAAAGCAGCAGAAGCAAAACAACTAGCTTTAGTTAACTAGGTAAAGGTAAATATCAAAACGCAAGGAAGAAAAACGTGAATCTGAAACTATATAGCCTTGATTATAGGCAAATATTTTTTAATTCCATATATATAGAAATGCTGGATAATGAGCAAATATATGTATATACACACATATATGTATATATATGTTCACATGTATGCCCACATTGTAAGAATAAGAAATTGTACTCCTACACTGAAATCTGGCACCTGGACGGAACCCAAATTCTTCACTAGTAGAGGAATTGGTTTTTACAACCAAATTGGAGTGCTTAGTTCTACAAGCATGCAGTACAGATGCAATAAACAATGTCTGTTAAATATTGTAAGGTCACTTCTCAGACATAAAGCTTTTCCGTTTCTTCAATTAAGCCATAAAAATTGCTTCAGGCCCAAACCTGACCTGCAAGAGGGCAGCATTAGGGAGTGATTTGTTTATTCTGCATTTGTTTAACCCTGCCCTGAGATTTACCAGCCTGCCTCCTACCACTGGAGCAACCACCCTAAGGTAACTACAAACCTGTGTCAAGCTTAAGTGCATGCCCATCTTCCTCCTTAACTGGAGAGAGTCTTAAAATAGATCAGGACCCTGGAAAAGGATTGGACATGGTGCTGCCCTGTGCTGGGGAGGAGATGGGAAGGCTGTCCATCAGTCACCATCACTGTTAAGTGTTACAAGAATAGATTGTACTGGCCTTAAGTATCCCAGAAGGGCAATAGACTATTGATTGCATTTCTATGAGAGATAAGGACAGAATTTGGTTTTATGGGCATTTAAAGGCTTAGTTGTTAATAAAGTGACTATAATTATACGCAATAATGCTCCAAATAACAAGGAAGTATATGACCTATGTATTATAAGACCCTAAATGTAAACCTTCCTCATTTTTAGGGAATTCTTACAGCAGGGTACTCTGATTCCCTGTTTTAGATATATGTTAACACCATGAATATTCAAAACCAAAAAGCCACTTATATTATTGCTGATACTTTAGAATAAAGCACAGTACCACAGTCTGAGGATAAATATTAGAACTTCCCAGTTGAATTTGGTAAATTGCATTGACTTTAAGAAACCAAAAAAGAAAAAAAAAGGGATAATTAGTAACCGTTTTGGACCTTTAATATAATTATATGGTTTTATACTTTAAAAATACTCCTTCATTTCCTTCTTTTGAGAAATTCAGGTAGACTGTTAGCATTCCTTTGATATGGTTTCTTGCCCTTAAGTATACCAGGTCAAGAGAAAAAAATTCAATGTAAACATCTAGATTGTTCTTAGTTATTTCATAGATCATGACTTAATACTTAAAATAGTTTTTTCCTTTCCCTGGAAGTAGTTTTTTTTTTTTTTTAAAGATCTCTGTAATACACTTCTTTAGGAACACACCCATGTAATAATTTAGATTGTCATCTAAACACATTGTTCTAAAGGGAATATACAATAGTACATTTTGAAAGACTGAGTCTTCCTTTGCAATGTTTGAATTCATCTTTCCTTACCTTCCCCACTGCTGTTACCCCATGTCAAGCCCCTTATCACATCATGCTTTAATTACTGCAGTAATTTCCTAACTAATCTCCCTGACTCCAGTCCTCCCCTCCTGTCCAATTAGCACCCTTGCAGCATGACTAATCCTATTAAAATACTACTTTAATCATTGATTGCCTCTCCATGAAAATGTTCAGTGACTCCCCAAACTTCAGCCTGATCCCAACCTGACTTTCCAGGTTTAGCTACCACTACTCCATAAACCAAACTAGTTTGTCCACTGTACCCAGCCCTCATCTTAAGGTGAGGTCTTATTCCTTTACCACTCTTGCTCATGAAATGCCCTCTGTCTTCCGAGTGCATAAAAATCCTACTGGTTCCTTGAGATTTAGCTTGTATTAGTCTTGTTTCATACAGTCCTTCAATACTACCCCAGACTGAAGTCGTCTCTGATTTCTCTAAACTTTTATAATTCTCATTTCGTTTAGTTCATTTGTCAATGAGAGCTTGGTGCAGTGGATAGAAAACTGATTTTGGATCAAGGAGGACCTAGTTTTAAGTTCTACCCATACTGGCTGTGTTATCCCAGGCAAGTCATTCACCTTCTCATTGAAAACCCTGATTTGCAGAGAAGGTGCCAACCTAGAGTTCCCTATACCAATGAAATCAAGGGTCTGGTCCCTCTCCTTCTATTTGCTTGGAACATATTTGCTAATTGTCTTGAACTGCTATTTAAAGATAATATTGTTAAATACCTTTCATGCTTTCTTCAGTTGTTTCCCAAAACGAAATTGTAAGCCTTTTGGAAACACAGATTATATCTTGATTAAAATTTTTCTATCCTAGTGGAATTTACTCTTGATGTCTTGCACATAGTTGACACTTACTATCTGTGTGAGCCTGGGCAAGTCACATAACTTCCATTTGCCTCATCTGTTAGATAGGGATAATAATATCACCTACCCCCCAGGGGTGTTGTGAGGATAAAATGAGATAAAAATTGAAAAGCGTTTAGTACCTTGCTCAGCACATAGTAAGTGCTATATGAGTGTTTGTTATTATTACTATGAAGCAAAAATATTTGGTAGTTTGATTGAAATTGCTAAACTAATACAAGCAAAATCTGTTTTAGCAAATATATTATGCTTTCATATTTTAATTTGTGGCAATTCTTCATATTTCCATGTCTTTTATTATTAACCATTTTCATCTAAATATTTTAAAATCCTTTAACATCACATTTCATAATAAGCTTGTAAGTGAATTTGTATAATGAATTAAATGGATGCATTTATCAATGATATATAACTTTCTAGAGGTTCACATGAATTAACAAGCAATTTTATTACTTATTGCTGTGTTACTTATTACTACTTATCTAGCATTGTACTAAACACTGGCTACAAGGAAAGGCAAAAACAGCCTCTGCCTCATGCTCCCCTAATGGACAAGACAACATGTAAATAAATAGGTACATATAAGATATACAGAGAGTAGACAGAAGTTGATCTTAGGGAAGAATGCTCTGACAAGTTGGGAGGACTGGCAAAGGCCTCCTCCAGAAGGTGGGGTTTTATCTGAGTCTTGACAGAAGTCAGGGATTCTAAGAGGGGGAGGTGAGGAGGGAGAGAATTCCAGGCATGGGGGACAGCCAATGCTGGGAAATGGGAATTGGAGAGTTGTGTGTGAGGAGTAGCCAACCTGGCAATAGAGTTGTATCTTAGAGTGTGTGGAGGTGGCCATCTCCAGTTGTCCTGGTATGTATCTGGCCACTGGACCCAGATGGCTCTGGAGGAGAAAGTGAGACTGGTGACTTTGCACAGCCCTCCCTCACTTAGATCCAACTGGCTTGCATATCCTGGCATCACCTCCATAATGTCATGATACTCTTCAAGAATGAAGGACAAACAACAGAGTGTGTTGGAAGAGGAGTAAACTCTAAGGAGACTGAAAAAGTAGGAAGGGGTCAGACCTTTAAATGACAAGCAGAAGATTTTATATTTGCTCTTATAAGGGATAGTGAGCCAGCAGTTTATTAAGTAGGAAGGTGACACAGATAAACCCATGCTTTAGGAAAATCACTTTGTTAAATACCTTTGTCGAGTGGAGGTTAGATTGGAATGGGGACATTAGGCAGGTGGACTAATTAAGCTATTTGCAATAATTCCAACAAGAGGTGATGAGGACCTAAAGGAGAGTGGTGGCTAGGTGAGAGAAGGAAACATAAGAAAGAAGTTGTGAAGGTAGAAATGATGAAGTTTGGTAACAGACCAGACATAGGGGATAAGTCAGTATTGGGATGAGATGGGCCCAAATCTTCACAAATGACCATGACGAATGAACCTTCCTTTATTGTTTGTGTATACACGATACCACATGTCCTGTCAGCCTCTCACTAGGAGAACAGGAAACAGATGACTTGAGATCTAGACCAAATTAAATGTTTACAGGGCAGTAAGCAGTAATGGCGATGGTTATAACACATAGCTCTTCCAAAAACATCTTGTTCTCTTAATATCACATATAACTAATATCAGAAGACAGTTTCACCAGCAATATGGTTCCAGAGTCTGCCAGCTTCGAAATTCTTGCCTAGATTCATCTCTGCTTAACTTGAAGTGTGGGAAATATGATTGTGTACCCAAGAAGATTATATGAGTTTAGAGGTGTTCAATTCGATGAGTGTTTTATTAAGCACCTACTATATTCCTGGCACTGTGCTAGGTGCTGGGGATACCGAGATAAAAATGAAAGCAGTCCTTGCCCTCTAGGAGATTATAGTCTACTGAGGGTGGGAAACACTTTGTATGCAGACAAATAACTATAAAATACGTACAAAGTAAATGCAAAGTAATTGGAGGGAGGAGGAGGAAAAGTGCTAACAATTGTAAACAGAATTAGAGCAAATAGGATAGAGAACATGTCAGAGCAGAGCTTTAAGAGGTACATCAAAGCTGTCAGTTGGGAAACAGGAGCTTAAGTCTTTGTAATCAGAGCTAGTTTGGCTCTTTTAAAGCAATGATATGCTGGCTTTCAGATGAAGCATAACGACCCCAAACAGCAACACAATGCTAAGTAACCAAGGAACAGCCTGAAATTGACATTAGCAATAGACCTCTTGATTTTGTAGCCACAAGTGGACACAGGGCTTGTAACACATTCATCACCAACATATTTGAATATGGCAATCAATGCTTTGGGCAGTTTGAAGATTTCCAAAGTCTTTTCTTTCCCTTTTCCTTTCTTTTTCCTCTTTTCTCTTTCCTCTTTTCTCTTTTCTCTTTCCTCTTTCCTCTTTCCTCTTTCCCCTTTCCCCTTTCCCCTTTCCTTCCTCCCTCCCTCTCTCCCTCCCTCCCTTCCTTCCTCCCTTCTGTTTTCGCTTACTAGATGCACTGTGTTAGAGCTAATAATGCTTTTTTAAAATGTTTTCACACACATCTGTATTCCCATGGCATTTTAAAGCTCTCTAGGATTTAAGTTACTAGAACCTCACATATGACCACCCACAATTTATTTAAGTAGTCATTTTCTACCTTCTTATTAATAGTCATTTGTTACCTTCTTACTTGTCCAACCCCAGATAGCCAGGAGTTAGATTACCACAAGCTGTTTCTAGTTATGACATTTTAGAAAACTTATACAAATGATGCTTTTTGAGTATTCTCAATTAAGAACTTATTTGATTTTCCTTTAACAGATGACTCAAAAGATAAATTTTTGTAATTCTTCAAGGAGCTTCCCTGTTTGGGTATCTGAGTGATGATGTGCTTTTTTATGAAAAAGAACTAATATTTTTTAGGTCAGTTGTTTAGGGGCATAGGTAGCAAGCCCTCTGAAAAGGAAAAGTTAGAGAATTTAAAGTTTGAATCACAATGAAAATTTTATTTTCAAATATCACTAACATAACCACACATTACTATCATTTAGCTTAAATTTTTTTGTTCTCTCAATAACCAAGCTTGTGATGACTTCCAGCTATGATAACAATAAAAAAGTAGGTATTCTTAGAATGAAATTTTGTTCTAGTCCACATAAAATAAATATTTGCAGAAACAGAGAACGGCTATTGTAGAAACATTCTAGGCTTGGGTGGTCATGTGACTCCCTACTCAACCAACTCTAGTGGCTTCCTATTGCCTCTAGAATATAAACTCCTTTGTTTAGTTTTTAAATTTCTACAGCCTGCTTTTTCAGTCTCATTTCCCATCTCTGTGCCTTTGCACTCATTCTGCCCCATTCCAGAAATGCACTCCCTTCTTAACTTTGCTTCACAGAATTCCTCTTTTTAAGATGCACCATCTTCTGCACGAAGCCTGTCTTGATCCTCCCAGTTGCTCTCTGTCACATATTGTTATTGTTCAGTCATGTGTGAGTTCATTACTCCATGTAGGGGTTTTTTTTGTTTTTTTGTTTTTGTTTTTTTTTTTTTTTAACAAAGATACTGGAGTGGTTTGCTATTTCCTTCTCCAGTAGATTAAGGCAAACAGAGGTTAAGTGACTTGTCCAGGGTCACATAGCTAGTGAGTCTGAGGCTGGATTTCAACTCAGGTTTTCCAGACACTAGGTCCAGTGCTCTATCCATTGAACCATCTAACTACCAGCTACCTCTTCTCTCTCACATAGCACCTTGTATTTTGACTACATATATACATATATATGCATATATACATATATGTATATGTAAATTATATGCTATATTTTTTTCATATATACTTGTCTCCCTCAATTTGAATGTAAGCTTTTTTAGAGGAGGTATCATTTCATTCTTATTCTTGTGTCCCCATTACCTAGAACTGTGCCTGGCAAATAAAAATGACTTAATAAAATTTTTGTTGATTGATTGATTTAAAGTAGGGGTTGTGTCTTTCAGATCTGACATATTTCCCAATTGTGCTCAGCAAGCAAAGGGCATTGCATGAATACACATTTAGATTCAAGAATAAGTCTGCCGTGCCACTTGGTGGCATGACTCCAGGGATTTTCATTGGCTGTGTCTCATTCTTGGAACTCCAAGCCCTTTGGTTTCCTTCAAATCTCTGCTGAAGTTTCACTTTCTGCAGGAAACCTCTCCTGGTCCTCCTTAACCCTAGTGCCTTCCGTCTGAGATTATCTCCAGTTTACCCTATTTACACCTTGTCTGTACATTATACCATGTTTATGTATGATCTCCATTAGACTGGGAGCTCATTTAAACTAGGGTCTGTCTTCTGCCTTTGTCCACCCAGCACATAGCCCAATTCCTGGCACGTACTAGGTGCTTAATAAATGTTTGTTGACTCAGTAAACTACCAGGGACTCCCTAGGACCTCTAGGAGCAAATAATGACTCCTTTTTTTGGTATTTAAAGCCTTGACAACCTGGCTTCAACCTACGTTTCCAGCCTCATTACACATTACTCCTATTAATGGTTCAGTCAGACTGGTCATCTTATTGTGTCTCATACGTACTGCTCTGTTTTGCATTTTCTTGTCTTTGTATTGGCTGTCTTCCATGCCTGGAATGCGATCTTTCCTTAACTCCAATTCTTAGCATCCACTGGTTCAAGATTTAGGTTGTCATCTACATGAAGCATTTTCTGTCTGTCCTCCCCCCTCCCCTACATCCCTTACCTTAACTCTTTGAGTCAGATTTCTTTCTTTGAAAACATAGTAAATCTTTTACTTGGTATTTATTTTCTATGTCTTAGCATTGCTATAGTAGTATAGTGTGACCTTTATCCTATTATGGGCACTGTTGCTGCCCTCTCCCAAATCTATTCTATATATACCAACCTGTGTACATGTTGTCCACTTCTTTTCCCTCCCTTCATAGAATTTAAGTTTCTTGAGGGCAGGGTCTTTTTCACTTTTGTCTTTGTATGCTCAGCACCTAGCACATTGCCTGACACATATTAGGCGCTTAATACATGTTTGTTTGTTTGATTGAGTGAAGAACTACAACAGGGTTAATGTTCAACAGAGTCTTCCTAATGAGTGGGCTTTTCCATTAAGTCATAGTGGCATCGTATATCTCACAAGACATTTTTGAATGAGATGTCAAATGGAAATGCTTGGAGGAATTTGGCTATTTTTTCTTCCTTTGTACAACAAAACAGATCATTTAAGTTTCTCCATTTATATTGGTCTGCTTTGAGTAAACTAAAGTTTTTTTTTTTCCCATTTGGGGTTTTGTCTCCTTTGAATAAATTCTTTTCCAAAATACTGTGATAATTAGTTCTTATTTAATGTGTGTAGACTTGATAAATGCATTAACATTCTCGGCCACCAACATTCTAAACATCATCCTTATCACTCCCCCATTGCAACCTTGGCTTTTGCCCCATGGTCCCCAGCTCTGATAAGTGGGCTTTGTGCCATCTCCCTACCATGGCTGGGCACATACCCGTCTGTATCTTTATGTGTTGTCTTCCTCCATTAGAATGTAAGCTCCTTGAAGACAGAATCTTACCTGATTATATTTGTATCCCTAGCACTTGGCACAATGCCTGGTCTATAGTGAGTGCTTAATAAATGCTTTATCTTTCTAGCTATTAATAGAGCTAATTCAGTGACTAAAAATCTGCCAGTCACCTTTGCCTCAAAGAGGGTACAATCTCAAGACACCAGTGACACAATATTTTTGTTATTTTATTTTTGATTACTCCTTGGGTAAGATTTCTTGCTTTGAAAATAAAGAGCGAACCTTTTACTTGACTCTTATTCTCCATGTCTCAGCTTTGCTGTAGTCCTTGCATAAAACCTTTTAGAGACCTTTATTCCATAACAGTATTTCATTTCCCTAGCATTACCTCTTAATTAGATGTTAAAGGTGGCAGTGACCTTCCTAGCAGAACAACTGTCTATAAATACAAATTGTATTTCACACTGGTAGAGAAATGGTGCCATTGATTTCCCTGTCATCATGAAGAGATTTTACATTGATAGATACTACAAAATTGAAAGATTGTAAAGCACTTTCTAAAGTATTATAGGCTCATAGAATATTAGAATTGAGAGGACTTTGGAGATAATTTGCTCTAATCTCTTATTTGATGGATAAGGAAACAGGTTTAGAGAGATGAAATGTCTTGCTCAGAATAAAGTAGCCTTTTCCCTCTTTTTTTTTTTGCAAATGGAGATGAAGCATAAAAAGACTGTATCCTTTACAAGGTCATGAGAAAAGTCCTTATGGGAAAGGGGAAAAGTACCTAATTTTACTCACTTTTAAGGTAGTCTTTAACCTTTAAAACCTATTTTCTTACCATTTGTCTGCCCTCAAGTTACTATTTGTGGAAATAATTTAATTTTAATACATATTTCTGGGTTTACAGCAAGAAACCTAAAGGAAGTGTATTTTAAGTGATTAACTTTAGATTTGGGAAATTATACCACATACATGTCAAATATGTACATTTCAGTATTATTTTAATTAAAGTTCATATATAACTTTTAATGCTTGTTAATAAAAAGGAAACTGTACATGGTATTATAATTTTGTTCCAAGTTCCTCCCCCTCCCCAAACCATACTAGTAAATAGTATTTCCAAGACAAAGTGGTATCATGTAGGAGTCAAAGAATTGGATAGGAAGTTTTTTGCTTTATATCTGTTAACAGATTTCACAGTCAGTAAAAAACTGACATAGATCACAAAGTTTAAGGCTTTCTATAAATGCTGAAATAGATCTGTTCTCGAGTTTGGAGCAGAAATATTGAATATAGATGCTTAATGTTAGCATCTTCTGAAGTATTGTTCTAAGCAGGTAGCTAGATAATATATAAAATTAATTCTTTTGAGCATCCAAAAAAAGAATGTAAGCCTCTGAAAATACATTGACACATTACTACCATGTGCATGAAAATATTATCCTTTTTACTATGGAAATTTCTAAGCTGATGATTTGGGGCCTAATTTGTCACCATTTCCTTCTCAATCCCCACCTCTTCTCTTGCCTGCTGCCAACCACTCAGTACCAGATTTTCCTGTATTACTTGGCATTTGTGAAGTGACTTTTTCCATTACTAGTTAGGGATCTTACCTTCCTTTTTATAACTCTTTCTTTGGGATACAGTGGTGCATCATATTTATAAACATGAAATAGAAATATTTGTGAATACACACATATCTATAAATATATATTACATATCTATTTAAATTTGTTCTTAGATTGTCTTAAGAAACTTGAACTACAAATCACTTTGTCATTAATTCAGATAAAATTAAAATCCAGGACTAATTTTGCCATATGAAGGAGGATACAAAGAGAAGAATAATCTGAATTTTAAAGTATAACCGGCTTTTTCTGAGAAGTTTTGCAAGTACTGTTGATGCATACTTTTTTTGTGTCTTGGATTTTGAAAAACTTCATGATTTCTAGCAATGGCATCTTAGTAAGAGCACTTAAATTTTAGTTGTAATGTATTTTGACGTTTATTTTCTTCTTTCTGTTTCTTCAACACAGGTGGTGGGATGAAGTAGAAAGTCTTCATTCAGTACTGATTCAGTAAGTGGCACCTGAACAAATTACATTCTTATTTCAAAGGCTTAGAATTTTGTGATAAATCTCACTTGTATAGCTCTCCTTTGTTGTCAAGGAAGATCTGTCCCTTTGTGTCATTCACTTCTGTGGCTCTCTGATTAGATTATTTCCCCCACTAACAGTGCAGGCTATAGATCATTTATACCATCTCATTCTGGGTGACTCTTAACTATGCCCTCCTCCTCCTCATAACAATAATAAGTAACATTTATATAGTGCCTACTATGTTCTAGGTGTTGTGCTAAGCACTTTACAATTATTTTTTGATACTCATAACAACTCAAGAGGCAGGTATTATCATCCCCATTTTACATATAAGGAAACTGAGGCAAACAGAGGTTAAGTGACTTGTGTAGGGTCACACAGCTAGTAAATGTCTGAGGCTGTATTTGAACTCAGGTCTTTCTGATTCCAGGCCCAGTGCTCTATCCACTGTACTACCTACTTGCCAATCCTCCATAAGGGAGGTTCATCCAATGAATTTAAATTTATCATATTTGAAGGGATTCTGTATTGCACTCTCCTTTCCTGTATAAGGGCTCATCTTACAAGTAATATCTCCACCTTTCAATATGTGTTATTCAAAATATAAGTATTATATTATCTTTTTACCAGGCTCAGCTAAAGTTAGGTAGAACATCTTATTTTTTCACAATAGCAGATAAATGAAATACGTGTACATATCTATATGTCTCAAAGTTCATATATCCACTTTACTCATAGGAATTACTATTTCGCTTTTATTCAAAAAACTATTTGCTTGTACTTTAGATGCAATTCTTGGGTGGGGGGAGGTTTACTAAATCATTTTAGTTATCTTTTCTTGGCCATCGTGTCTTGTGTCCTTTGAAGCCAAGACATAGTAACTTCCCATATCACATGCTCATGGTAGCTTTCAAAAGAAATGGGATACTGACCCCAGTGCTGGAGAAAACAAGCTGAAAAGTTATGCAGTCTTTTACAGAGTGAATGTGTACCACAGATTGATTATATTCAGATCAAGTTTCTGTACCACTGGTAAATAAGTATAGGCCTAGTAGAGAGAAAGATAGGCAAGAAATGTTACTGAGAGGCATGAAGCGGACAGTGAGAATAAAAATGATTACTTTTACATAATCCTTGTAATAAAATAAAAATACTTGTAAGCTCAATAGAGAAATTTAGGTAGTGTCTACCCAACACTGAAACAACTAGGAAATTCAGCCAACTTAGTTTTTAAAGTATCAAACCATTATTTGGGTCATGTATATAACTTTTCACTTGGTGGTTCTGACAAGATCAAGAGTCCTACAAGTTGTATTTTTTACCGGAATAGAACTGATATAAAGCATATTACTGGGTAAGATTATTATATATTACAACCAAACTCTATAACAGAAGTACTGTTAGTCTTTAAAGAGGGCAAAACTTGTTACTGTTGCAGATTTTGTTGAAAATTTGACTTTTTTATGACTTTGAAGGAGTGATTTTTGATTGATAGTCACAGAAAGTCAGATCCTATAAATAAAAATTGCCTAGCAGAGGTAATATAGAATTTAGAGTCTATGCTGTTAAGTAGAAGCTTCCTTGATTCTGTTGACTCAGAACAGTAAAAGTATCTTGTGCAGGTCATCATTTTAGAGGTTTCTAATTGTCCTTTTTGTCAGTAATGATAATTTTAATGGAGTTGCTGTCTTTGTGCATGACTGTGGCCATAATGTTCTCGTTGATGAAGGTACTCTCTCTGCCGGTGCAGCAGGAATCATTGTTGGCATCTTTTTTTGTTTCCCAGGGTTAACATCACCAACCTTTTCACCTCCTTCCTTTGGAATAACCTGACTGGTGATTGCCTTACCTGGCCTATTTCAGGCAGACTTCTATTGTGTTTCAATTGACTCCCTACTCTCCCATTATACTATAGTCAGTTTTGCCAGTTGTCATGCAATCAATTCATACTGGACACATTCCCCCTCCAGTTCTGGAGCCATAATCAAATCAACTCTGCCATTGCTCCCAGGAGGACTATGTGTCAATCTGCTCCTCTATGGCCAAACTTACTGTCCTTGTACCTTTCTGAACTAAAATGCCCCTTCCCGGGCTTTCCCCTATTAGAATAGAAGTTCATTTTTGATAACATCTTTGATGTTGTTTTTTTGTACACGTTTAATCATTCGTAATACCCCAATTATACCCACCTTTTATCTCTCCATTGCCCTTTGGATGTTCTACCATTTTGGTTTCTTGGAGATTGTGGCAGTCCATGATTCACAGTCCTATGACATCACCTGTAGAATATTAATGGGTAAGAGAGTGACAAAGAACTTTAAGCTGAAATGATGGGTTTTGTTTGTTTCAGGGAGAATCTAGGGGTCCCATATGGTCCCTTTCCCTTCTGTAGGGATAGCTGAAATGAATGTGACTTCAATGCCAGTGTATCGATGTTGGTCAGAGAGCTCAGTGCTAGAGTCTTTGTTTTGCCTTTTGATGTTGGGTATGACTCATGCATGAAACTAATTGAAGAGCTGAATAAGTTATATACAGGTTTATGGCTATCATTTACATAATAGGTTAGACAGCTCCAAGATTTTAGTATGGACTGGGATTTGATGCTGCTGTCATGTTAAACTAATCATTTTATTCTTCAAAGATAACTCAGTTTTCTCTCTGTGCTTGAATAGAATAGAATGGACAAAAATGATAGGCTTTAAAGTGAAAACTGTTCAATTGAATGCACTTACACAATTTCCAACAGGGGATATTTAAGAGTTACAAAGTGGAAGAAGCTAAAATCTGTTGGTCTGAGTCACGCTTAGTCATCTATTTAAGAAACTATATTTTTAACCTGTTTTATGATGAAAACATAGGGCTAACCTTACGAGTGATATCTCCACCTTTCAATATGTGTTATTTTCCTCTCAATTACCTATACAACACATTGTGAGAAATTTATCTGGAAAATGTCCATAATGGCAGTTTTTAAAAAGTTACTCAAATGAAAGTGTACAAAAGCAGTTAGAAAGTTAAGTAATCAAAATAAAGACTCCAAATAGAATCATAAGGCAGTAATATTAGCCATTGTGTTTGAGATAGCAATACAGATTTATGCTTTAATCTTAATTACTGTCTTTTGAGAGAACTTATTATTTGACCCCACTTTAGTCTCTATTAGAAATCTCTTAGGTAGATACTATAAGAAAGGTCTTCATGTATTTTTTACATTAGTGTTATGCAAGTATTTTAGATTGTCAATGATGCTTTTGGTGTAGTATATATAAGTACAAACAAGGACTATATGTTATTGTATTACCAGAACAAAAATAGCTCATGTAATTTGTTAGTAAATTAGTTGATAAAGGATTTTTTTTTTGGTGTGGAATTGAAGACAATATTAAGTGATCATTTTAACAGAAAATTTTCCTAATCCAAATTTAATAGTTTAGTATTATTTTAATGCATGTATTATGAATAATATATAATAACATTAGTTCCTTTTTATAATTTCATGAGGAATTAAGAGCTATCCTAAAGTCTGGCTGCTCCAGGAAAGTAAGGGATATGTCATGCAGAGACCGGATAGCCTGGTGTTTTGAAAACTTAATTGAAAGAGCATTAAACTAACAAGCTATGAGAGGGAGAAAACTACCCCTGTATTTCTAACATACAAGACCCCATAAAACATATCTGCAATGGAGGAATAAGGATAGCAGTTGAGATATCAAGAAATTTATAGGAGATAAAAGACCAAGAAAGGATTCAATCATTTTAGATATCTGTACACAAATGCCCAGTTTAGACAGAGGAACACAAAGAAGCAAATTTGACCTCTTAGGTATCGTTAAGTCTTGAGGAAATGAAGCCAATGACTCTGGATATTTATACTCTATTTAAAAGAAACAGTATGGATAAAAAGGATGTTAGGGCAGTATTATGCATTGAGAAAGTATACTCATGGGGGAAAAAATCTATGCACTTGAATGGGGAAGCATGTGGAGAACATTTAGATGAAAGTCAATGCAAGGAGAAACAGAAGAAGTGATTTTGTAACCATACTATAAGCTTGGACAGAAAGAGAAAATCAATGAAGAGCTTGGAAATAAATCAATAAGCTTGGCATGATGTTGTAGGAATGAGACATTTCAGTTATCCAGATATCTACTGGAGCTCCCTTTATGCCAAAAGTAGAGCAGTTGATAATTTCTTGGCATGGCTTAATGATAATTTCATCCTTCAAAAAGTAGAGAGATCAACAAATAAAAAGACTATTCTGGATCTGATTCTCATTAATGGGAAAGAACTTTGTTTGGCTAGAAATTATGGGAACATTGAAGAAAAGTGATCACTCTGAGAGCTTCTGACATAAACACTTGCTTTTGAGAAAGATTTCAAAGGGTTCAAAGGAAGGATAGGATTACATGACTAAAATTCTACAGGCCCTGAATTCAGCCCAGGAGGGATGGGATAGTCTCAAGAATTTAAATAAATAAATATACACAGAAAAAAATTTATGAGGAGGAAAAGGAGTTTTCTGAAAAGACCAATGTGGATATGCAATCTATTTAGGAATCATAGGATCATAAATCATGTAATAAGTCATGCACAGAGATGATAACTGAACCCATGGGAGCTGATGAGATCACTAAGGAAGAGGCTAGAGAGAGAATAAGTCTAATGCATTTTCCAGACGATAGTTCCCTTTAAATACTTCAAGGCAGCTATCCTGATCCTTCTTTCCCTGTTTCCATCCCCTGCATTTTTTTAGAGTCTAGACATCCCCAGTTCTTTCATCCAGTTAACATAAAATGAATTCAAGGTCTTTCTTCACCCCAATTTCCTTCCTCTGGGTGCTTTCCAGAGGTATATCCACCAGTAGTTGAGAAAAGACTAAATACCAGCAAACTCAGTTGAGAGTTGCAAAACTTTCTGACTACATGATTGATGATTTATGTTGGTGATTCCTAATCAAAGTTCTTAATTATATGAATTCAAAATAGAGAAAAGGAGGCAGCTATGTGGCTTAGTGGATAAAGCGCTGGGCCTAGAGTCAGGAACCTTGCATTCAAATCTGGCTTCAGACACTAGCTGTGTGATCCTAGGCAAGTCACTCAGTTTGCCTTAGTTTATTGGAGAAGGAAATGGCAAACCACTCCAGTATCTTTGCCAAGAAAACTCCATAGACACAGGCATCATGAAAAGTTGTACATGACTGAACAACTTCACAAAACAATAGTCTGCAAATTAAGAAAGCCATGACACCATTTCCTTGGGTGTGGTTCAGGACAAAATCAAATTGTAGTCCTTAGAGCTGTACTTCCATTTAAATGGAGTTTTGGAAATTACCTATTTTCCCCACTAGAATGGAAGAAAAGAAATAGGACATGGAGGAAGAAGTGTTTTCACATTCAAATGTTATTTAAAGAAAAGACCACACACATTGGGGATTTGATGGGGGTTACCTGAGTCTTGAACAAAAGCTGCCTGGAGTTGCCTAGATTTCTAATGGGACATCCTTTTGTTCTTCCTCTTGGCTAGTTCAACACTACCTTCGGTGCCCTGGGAAATACGATTTAAACCCCAAGTTAAGTACTTATTCATATTCATATGGCCTACTGGCCATGAGCTGAAATAGGTGAAATGCTAGCATTTCAGTGGGATTGAAAAAGTGATTTACACATCTAATTTACCCACCCCAACAAACAGAGCAACAAAAATAGACATTTCCCTTCAGGGTCGCCACTGGATGCATTAATAGTATTGAGGCCATTTGGGGGCTCATATGAAGCAATGGAGAGGGTGCGGTGTATATAAAACAAAAGCAAACTTTTTGACCTTGCAGATTCTCTCAGGGATTAGTCAGCTGGCAGTCTGCTTCAGAGTTGTACTTATGTCAAGAGCTGCCTAAGGCAGCACCCAAACTGGACTGCTAGACTGGAAATTGGGGGCACTCGAAGATCAGACAACAAAATGAAAGGTTCCAGGAGGTCCCCGCTTGCTGTCATGGTTCCCTGCATGGTACCACTCTGTGGATGAAACAAGGATCTCACTCAAGGAGATCTTGTCATTTTGGAGAAGAAACCTATCGCCCCATTCCACCAGATCATTGTATTGTGGAAACTGGCATAGAGTTTAAATGACTAGGTTATATTGTGCTGTCAAAGAAAATTCCTATCTTCTAATCCCTTGCCCTGTTCTCCTGATCTTAAACCACAATTGCTCTGACCAAGACTTTCAGCACTGGACCATAATGCTGGAGATAATCTGTCAAATAAGTGAGGAAAAATTGGTTGTAGACTGTAATATTTTAGCCTACATACCCTAGTTATTTTATATATATACATATATACATATATATGTATTCCAAAAGACAAAAGGAGAAATTCTTGTTAATTATTATAAATTGTTGGACTTCACATTTATAAATAAGTCCACTAGTGTGATCAATTCAACTTAAGCCATTGTCATCATAATTAAAAATATTAAGTGTCAACCGTATATACCAGAGGTGTCAAATATGTGGTGGCCACAACACTCCTGAGTGCTATCTGAATCTGATTAAAATGTAATTTGGAAATATTTAACAAAATAAATAAAAGTAAACTATAACGTAGATAACATTACATTTTAAAACTAAGTCACTATGCAGCCCAGAGGTTCCTTATGTACAGATTAGTGGCTTCCCCATTTCTATTCAAGATTGACCCCATTGGTGTACTCAATGCAGTTTTAATAATTTACCTGCAAGTTGTATCAATAGTGGAAATTATCAAATCATAGCAATTTTATCTGAAATGTGTGGAGATGATCTAGTTAAGCTTCCCTCATTTATAGATGAAGAAACAAAAATGTGTTCACAAGTGTATAGCCATGTACACAACCTGATCTGGAAAAGCACCATTAGGAATGTGGTGAATGGGGGCCTTAAAGCTAAAAATGTTATGGTTGCCAGAAGCATGTCAGAATAGCTCAAGGGAGATGTTGGAATCTCAGCCAGTGACTTCTGACCCACAGACAAAGAAGAGACCCTGGGAACTGAAGGGTATGTTATCATTTTTTTAAGCAAAAAAAAAATACTTTTATTTTAGAGCCAATTATTTGTCATTGGAATAAGATATTAGGAAGAGGAAATTTCAGGTTGTGAACAGTTTTAGAGAAGGCTTTCCACACATGGCATTGATGTGATTGTATAAAATGGTCTTGGTTTGTACAGAACACCCATATATTTCTAACATGTCTATCACAGTGACATATAGGAACACTATTCTTTACAGTAAAATAGCAATCTAATTGCTGTAGCACATAGAGTCAGGGCTAGTGACTGAACCTCTGCTTTCACTGATAAAGGGAATTCCCAGAAGAGGAAATTCTCTCTACCAACGCAGATCAGTACCCTCTCTATGATGTGCTGCCAGAGAGCTTTCTAGAGGAGCACTGAGAGTGACTTCATGGGGTTCACATAACCATCAAAAAAATGCTAGGATTATAATAGCACTAAACAGGTGCATAAAAAGAAAGCTTGTTTCTGACCCTTACTGCGTCATCTTTGGTTGAATGATGAGTATTTTTGAGATTAGGAGGTTGTTGTTTAGTCATTTTCAGTTGTGTCTGACCCTGTGACTCCATTTGGGATTTTCTTGGCAAAGATACTGGAGTGGTCTGCCATTTCCTTCTGCAGCTCATTTTACAGATGAGGAAACTGAGGCAAGTGACTTGTCTAGGCTCACACAACTAGCAAGTGTCTGAGGCTGGATTTGAACTTATGCAGATGAGTCTTCCTGATTTCAAGCCCAGTCAGTGCTCTATGCACTGTTCCCCCTAGCTGCCCCTTGAGATTAGCCCCCCCCCTTTAACAAGGGATGATATCCTAAAAAAGATGGATCTCATTTCTTTTTCTGAAGGTATAAGCTTGGTTTCACCTTCATCTTCTCTAGGAAGAATAAGACTCCTGAAGCTTGAGAGTTCCAGTGGGTAAAATTTTCCTCCCACAATCTGTCTTCACTTTGTTTTAGGGATACTGCCTATTTCCTCATTGAAAATCTCCATGGAGTGAGACCAAGAATCATAGTAACTTTCAGTACTCCATAAGGAGCCTGTCACAAGCTAAGCAAGCCGGAACGGGGCCATTGGCATCTCCTTATATCTAATGTGTGTGAGAGAATTTTGAAAAGAAATATGTAGACAAATTTTGAAATGTGTTCTTAAAGAGTCATTCCCAGCTTAATATCAAGTTGCATTTTAAACGATGCTTTGTGCTTTTTGCCTAGGACTTTGCAACTGTATTCTTTGGCTTATTGGGATTAGAATTGTGAGCAATGTGGAAACTTGCATTACCTTTTTCTTTAAAATAAAGGAGTAAAATTCCATTCCTGTCTGTTTTAAATGTTATAGCTACTGAGAGTGGTTTTCATATAATTGTGAGTTATAATAGCTTTCGCCCACTTGGCTTCTGCAGATCAGCTTGGCCTGAACTAGGTACAGCTGAAAATATTTTTAGGCTCCTTTCTTCAGTTTAATTTTTGAGAGGCATTTTAGAGTACAAGCTTGAACATAATGATCATAGAATGCATCATTAACAATCAATATTTACTGATTGATGGCAGGGTAGGTTGTGTCCCATTCCAGCTTTTAATGGCTGTCTCTTCCATTCTCAAGCCACAATCATTATTGTCTACTAAGTGCCTAGCACTGTGCTAGGCAGTGTTAAGGAAATAAGGTAGTGACATGAGGGAAAGTCAAGAGGAATATGAAGTATAAAATATACCCTGCTAAACTTCTAATGATGCACTCACATTGTTTAATAAAGTGTGCAGAGAACAGTGACATCTGCCTCCTCAGAATATTTTTTAGGGGTGTGTAGGGGCCTGAAAACTCAAAATGAGTCTGCATTGTGATTTGACAGCATAGAAAGCTGAGTTCAATCTTAAGAGGGGCAGGGATAAAGAGGGACTATTTCTGTTGTATTTTGCCTGACCATATCTGGGGTATTGTGTTCTGTCCTGGAAATCACATTTTGAGACGGGCATTGATAATCTGGAGAGGGTCCAGAGGAAGATAGTCAAGATGATGGAAGGCCCCAAGTTTATGGTACATGAGAATCATTTGAAGAGACTGAGTATCCTTAGCATCTTGAAGAGACCATTCATTCATTCATTCATTTACTTGTCTTTTTATTCATTCATTCCTTTATTCACTCTATCTCTGTCTCTCTTTTGTGGTGCAGAAACATTTATAGATGGCATAAAAGAAAAATGTGCTTACACACATATTCATAGCTCCATGTGTATATACCCTGATCTGAAAAAGCACCATTAGGAAAGTGGTTAATTGTTGTAGTAGTTCAGTTGTTTCAATTATGTTTGACTCTTTGTGACCCCTTTTGGGGTTCTCTTGGCAAAGATACTGGAGTGGTTTGCCATTTCTTTCTCTATCCCATTTTACAGATGAGGAAACTGAGGCAAACAAGGTTAAGTGACTTGCTTAGGGTCACCCAGCTAGTTTCTGGGGTCGGATTTGAACTTGGGTCTTCCTGACTCCAGGCTTAGTGCTCTATCTATTGTGCCACCTAGTGGTGAATAAGGGCCTTCAAACTAAAAAAATGTGGTCCCCAGAAGTGTGCCAAAGTAGGCTTGATGTACGGAATTCGTGATTTCCTAACACTTAGACATATCCAAGAGTAAAATGGACTGTTTTGAGAGGAATAGTAGGATTTCTCTTACTGGAGGTTTTCAGTAAATGTTGGGTGGTCATTTGTCAGGTTATGTTTAAGAGGATACCCTTTCACAGCTATGAATTAGACTAGATGAACAATGAGTGAAGCTCTCACAACTTTCTAATTCTGGTATATTAATCTATATTGATCATGAGGGCTATTTATCTAATATTCTTTTAAATTTTATTTACTTACTTATGTATTTGACTTTGGACTTGTAGTTTCACCAGTGTAGAGTAGCAATTCTTCTATAATACAGTCTTAAAGGGTTGCTTGAGGGTACTGAGAGTTTAAATGACTTGACTATGGTTATACAGCTAGAATGTTTCTGAGGCAGGATTTGAACTTTGGCCTTCTTGCCTCCAAGCCAAGCTCACTATCTCATCCGTGCAACCACTTTTAGGTAGGGTAGCTGTGAATTCTTTAGCTTTTAAAAAAAATTTTTTTTTTAAATTTATTTTTAGTTTTCAATGTTCACTTCCATAAGATTTTGAGTTTTAAATTTTCTCCCTCTCCCTCTCCTCCCTCCTCTTCAAGATGGCATGCAGTCTGATAAAGGCTGTACTGATAATTCGTATTGAACATATTTTCACATTAGTCATGATGTAAAAAAGAATTAGAATTAATGGGAAGAACCACGAGAAAGAAGAAACAAAACAAAACAACAAAAGAAAAAGAGAACAAATAGTATGCTTCCATCTGCATTCGGACTCCAAAGTTCTTTCTCTGGATGTGGTTAGCATTTTCCATCATGAGTCTTTTGGAATTGTCTAAGATCCTTGCATTGCTGAGAAGAGCTAAGTCTATCAAAGTCAGTCTTCGAACAATGTGGCTGTTACTGTGTGCATTGTTCTCCTGGTTCTGCTCATTTCACTCATTGTCAGTTCATATAAGTCTTTCCAGGTTTTTAAACAACATATTGTAGGATTATGGTTCTTAGCTTTCTTTTTTTAAACATATAAAGTAGGTTCTGCTCTAAACAAATAAAGATGCATTATTTGAAAAAGAAAACTCTAAATATGATTGTTTCTATATTGGACAGAGGGTCCTTCTCTGTCTATAGTCATAGGAAGGCTGTTGTTAATTTTGACATGTAGAAATAGCTATACTACGTTATCTGATGTAAAGATAAGTCTTCCTAAAAATTAGTAATAGAGATAAGACTACAAGTGAATTATTTGTTCCTTAGCACCGCCTTGTGCTGAGAATGTGGCTAAATAGTTGATAGAGGTTGCCAGTGTTTTACCTTCCATATTCCAAAAAGTAGGCCCCTTCACAGTGTTCCCCTAATGTCAGGCCATTAAGTAGGGTTTCTGGAGAAGAGCATCTTTGCTATTCTTTGCTGTCCTTGAGTTTCAAAGTGTTATCCCTTCTGAAATTAAATATAGTAAATTAAACACAAGGGACTGATTAGATTCCTTCATGCTCTTTGTTATATTTAGTGCCTTGCTAAATTTCCTCTGTTTAGATGAAATAATTATTTTCATTTCCTCCCCCCAACTAATTCCTAAATACATTAGTTTTTTTTTCTTTTTTCTTTTCCCTCCTGCTGGCTTTCTTATGAACCATAAAGGCCAATGGGCTCCTGGAGTGGGCTCCTCTCATTTCTAATAAATATTAATGTCATCACAGAAATTTCAGAGTTGAAAAGGACCTTAGGAGTCAAATGGCCTGACCTTTTGCTTTCATAGACAGGGAAATCCACACTCCAAGAGTTAAGTGACTTGTTTAAGGTCACACAGGTAGAAGTAGACCCGGGTTTCAAATACAGGTCTTCTAACTCCGTATCTTTCCACCACATTGTAGGGGGAAAAAAAAGTCTTAGAGGAATTCTTGTAGAGAAGAAACCTGATTCAATACCCTTGACTATCAATGTTGAAACATTCTTAAGATTAGGTCTGAACAGCACAAAGTGAATTTGTGAATGGGGAATTATCTAGTCAATATTTTAGTCCTGAATTATCTCATTTGGCTGTTTGCATGGCCTAATTAGCTGCATGATTGACTGCGCTTCAGTTATGCCAGATGAATCACACATTAGTGTTCGGAACAGAGTCAGATGGGTCAAATTTACTTCCAGGGCTCTGTATCCCCTTTCCCACCCTCTTCAGCACCCCTTTCCCACCATGCTTTCCTACTTTGGTTCCTCTCATCAGGAAAGTGATAATATTGTTTCACTTGGCATGACTGCTTGACACAAAATAGTTGATTGCTGTGGAATTTCAAGCAAGGGGATATAGACTGGTGGGGTAGACATTTGGGGCTGGATTTTTAGTATTCATCAACTTATTCCATGTAGATGATTAATCTGTTCTTCACATTTGTATGGCCAGCCCTGGTTTTGAGGATCTCATACAGTCCTAGCTCACCTTGATGACTTCAAGATTTGGGCGAGGTGGTGCAGGAGATAGAGTGCCAAGCCTGGAGTCAGAAGTCTCCTCTTCTGAATTCAAATCTGGCCTCAGACACTTACTAGCTGTGTGACTCTGGGAAAGTCACTTAACTCTGTTTGCCTCAGTTTCCTTATCTGCAAAATGAACGGAGAAGGAAATGGCAAACTAGTCCAGTATCTTTGCCAAAACCCCAAATGAGGTCATGAAGAGTCAGGCACGACTGAACAACGACAACAATCCTAGGAGCAAATTCAAATGTGTAGCAAAAATTGCAGATGATGTTTTTAATGAGGAAAAAAATGCATGATTCAGACCCAGGTGTATCAACAATACATAAGCTGCCAGAAAAATGTGCATGATTTTTGAGCAGTGTATTTTTCACCTCTCAGCCTAACTAATATAGACCCACCCTAAGCTTTATAAAGTAAATATTTGTTCATTAGCTTTAAAATTACTGCCCTTGAGTTTCAAAGTGTTATCCCTTCTGAAATTAAATATAGTAAATTAAACACAAGGGACTGATTAGATTCCTTCATGCTCTTTGTTATATTTAGTGCCTCGCTAAATTTCCTCTGTTTAGATGAAATAATTATTTTCATTTCCTCCCCCCAACTAATTCCTAAATACATTAGTTTTTTTCTCTTTGCTTTTTCCATCCTGCTGGCTTTCTTATGATACCACTAAAACCAAATCCGAAAATGAAAACATTTTATGAAAGGTTATTGAAAGCCTTTAATGCATCCTCATTCATTCAACAAGTATTTATTTAGTATATAGATTTCATTGTTCTAGATTCTGGAGAGGGGTGGGCAGAGGGTTATCAGATATCAAAGATATGGTCCCTGTCCTGCAGGAGTTTCAAACGTAGAACACATACTCACATACACACGTGTTACAGTCTGAATCAGTATACAAGTAAGTGCAAAAGTGAGTAATGTAGACAATAATTTCATGGATTTCAAGGAAAGAAGAGATCTCTGTGTTCCGGAGTGGTTGGAAAGGCCATAGGGACAAGGGGAGGAGGATTTCAACTAAAATTTGAAGGTTGGGGGGGGGATGAGTACTTGAATAGAGGGAAATAATAAGAAGGGTGTAGGGCAAATGCCCTACTGCTGCTGCTGTAGGCCTAGGGATGCATCAGATATCGATGGTTCTGGGGATTAGGCAAAAAAAAAAAAAAAAAAAAAAAAAGGAATGATTAAGCAATGTGCCAAACACTGAGGATACAAAAAATGAGTAAAAAATGAGATAGTGATTGCTCTCAAGGAACTTACATTCTAATTGGGAGGAGGGAAGAATGCACAAAAGGGAGCTGAAGCTGAGGGTAGGGAGGACAGAAGGTACTCATGACTCCGAGGCGTGATGCTAATGTCTAGAAAGTCAGAAGCACAGCAGGGAGGGCAATGAAGCTTGGCTGGTCTAGGCCCGTCCCCAAAATGGAGGCACAAGAGGAATTCCCTAGTGGTGTATTCTAAGGTGGGAAGACCTCGGGGAATGATGTACGTTCCAGGGAGAAGGGCCCCCAGAAACTGAGGAAAGTTCCATGGTGAGACATTCTGTCAAAGTCCAGAAAGTCAGAAGCACCACCAAGAGGGGTGAGACCTCATGCCCATTTGATGTCTGAAAGAGTTCCCCATGGATCCTAAGGAGATAACTCTGCCTCCTAGATGTTTCTGCTCCTTGCTACCTGTAATCATCTTGGGCAAGTTACTTAAACTCCCGGGTCCTCAGTTTTCTTATCTATTAAAATTGAAGAGGTCAGACTAGATGACCTTTGAAGTCTCTCCCAGCACTAAATCAAGTGTCCTGGGACTGCTGGACTGAAAAAAAAAAACCTTGTGTGTTTTCTCTTTAAATCATTTCTGTATAACAGTCACCCCTCAGATGCCCCATCCAAAATAACCACTGTAGGAAAATCCACTGAAGGCCACTTAAGCCCGAGTTGTGGCTTTGGAGAACCCTGGACTTGTTCACAGTATTTGAAGGAAAAGCAGTATTTGACCAAAGCCTTATTTCCATGGAGCCCCCTGAACTCATCTGTGTGTGAGAAGAGTTTAGATGATGTTCCTTCTCCCCTCCCCCTACCCCCCCACTATGTATTATTTCACATTTTCTGCAGTTACATTTAAACTATTTTTGAGGCTGTGATTTTCTTCACATTTGCCCAAGTTACACATTGTCTGCAGTTGTGCTGGTCCAATCCACCCAGTATGTCTAAATCCATCTGGTGTTGTTTCTTGTAGTCTTTAGCTTTAAAAAGAAATCTTCTGTAAGATTCTCCACATCAGTAAAATTCCCACTTTGAGAGTTTTTATACACGTTTTGTAATTCTCTCTCCCATTCAAAGGAGAATCTCACATTTCACATACATACTACTCATGTCATGCAAGCAAGCTTAATCGTTTTGACCTTCGCCATTTTTGCCCCTTAATTTGTTTGGCTGACCGGTCTTTTTGGCAGCCACTTCTTGACTCCCCTCCTGCTCTTCCTTAAAGAGGTGAAATGTTCAAATGCACTAAGATATAAATGCATTTCCCTCTCCAATATTAGGAGGCAGAGTAAACAATCTAGGTCAGTTCGAATGAAATGGAACAGTCAGAGCCTCTTTTAATCAGTTCCTGGATCTTTTCAAGATGGAGCTGGCTGGTTCATCTGTGTCTGTTTCAGTCTCCGAGTAGTTTCCTTTCTTGTAGACCTAAGTGCTCTGCCACAACTTCTCTGAGGTTCAGTTTCCTCACTTGTACTATAAAGAAAACTATAATACTTCTCTTATTGGCCCTGTGACCCTGGACAATTCACTTAACCTCTCAGCCTCAGTTTCTTCTTCTGTAAAATGGGGATAATAATAGCACCTACCTCCCATGGTTCTTGTGAAGATCATATGAAATAACATATATAGGATGCTTTGCAAACTTTTTGTTGTTGTCAGTTGTTTCAGTCTTGTTCGACTCTGTGATCTCATTTGGGGTTTTCTTGGCAGAGATACTGGAGTGGTTTGCCATTTCCTTCTCTAGCTCATTTTACAGATGAGGAAATGGAGGCAAACAGGGTTAAGTGACCTGCCCAGGGTCACACAGCTAGTAAGTGAGGCCAGATTTGAACTCAAAGAAGATGAGTCTTCTTGCCTCTAGGCCTGCCACTCTATCCAATGAGCCAACTAACTGCCAACTTTTTAAGTGCTATATAATCACCAGCTACAGTTATTATATAATCTCACAGATTATTGTGAAGGAATCAAACTATACCTTAAAGAAATCACAGGAAAATCAAAAGCCTAAAGTAATATTTTAAATTATTTTAAAATAATTTTGCCAATTAACTTTTTATAAAAAAACTTTTTAGTTAATGCTGCTTTCTGTTGGTAAAAGCAGCCTGGCACCAGCAAAAACTAAGTACAGAAAGTGGTCAGCTTAAACTTTATAGATTCTATGTGTGACTTCCAAGAAAGCCACAGAAAAAACATTTGTAACCATAGCAGCTTTTCTCTGAGAACAGCCCTTTTATGCTATGCTTTACGTCTTCTGAATAGTCTATGTTTAGAGAGGAAAAATAAACAAGAAATCCTTTGTTCTTTGATTTTTTTTAAAGTGCCGGTTTGTTCAGTCCAATTTACAGGTTATGCTATCAATCAACTGCAACATTTAAAAACGAATGAGGTAAATATTAGCCATAACTAGTGGTATCTTTGTATAGTGTCATCTGAATGAATGAATGAATGAAAAGGCATTTATTAAGTGCTTACTATGTGCCCCACACTAGGAATGTGAATACAAGAGGAAAAATGGGAATTAACACCATAATAAGAATTTTCAAGCAAAATAAGATTATAGATTTAGAACTGAAGAGAATTTTAGAGAGCACCTTGAACAACACCCCTCCATTTTACAGATGAAGGAAATGAAGTCTGGAGAGATGAATGGACTTTCTTAAGGTCATTCAAGCAGTAAACAACAGAGTCTGGAGTTCAAACTCAGATCCTCTGATGCCAAATCCAGTATTATTTACACTAACCATATCATGCTTCCTCCGTATCTTTGATTAGTTTTCTATTGAAACCTTTTTTTTCACATCACAAAAATTTCTTGCACCATCCTCCCCTTAAAACTATCCCTTGACACAATGATAGTTAAAGAAAATCAGTGGATATAGTGACCATATCTGACAGTGAATATCTGACATTGAATATCTGTAGCCCTCTCACCTTCATTCAGTTCATTCAGTAAACATGTATTAAATGCCTACTATGTGCCAGGCACTATGCTAAGTGCTGAGGATACAAAAAAGAAGCAAATACAGTCTCTGCCCTCAAAGAGCTTGCAATCTAATGGTGGAGACAACATACAAACAAATATACAAAACAAGCTGCATGCAAGATAGAAAGGAAACAGCAGAGGGAAGACGCTGGAATTAAGAGGGGTTGGGGAGAGGCATGCATCATCTGCTTTCTGGAATCAATATTGGTTATCTTTAATTCGAGTTTGGCTGCTTTTTAGCATTGTTTTTAAATGTATAGTATTATAGTGCTTATGAATGTTGTTATACTGGTTTTCTTTTCTTTGCATCTGTTTATGCAATGTTTCTTATGCTCTCCTGAATTCCTCATGTTTATTATTTCTTACAGTACAATAATATTCAAATATATTCATTTACCAGAATTTGTCCAGTCATTTCTCATTCAATGGATACCCATTTTCTTTTCCACTTATTACAACCCCCCAAAAACACTGCTATGAATATTTTGGCATAGTTGTAACATTTCTGTCTTTGATTCCCTTAGGACCAGGAGTGGGGAACTTGCACCCTCAAGGCCACATGTGACCCTCTAGGTCCTCAGCTATGGCCCTTTGACTGAATCCAAACTTCACAGAACAAATCCTTTTATTAAGGATTAACCACATAGTGGGTTCATCAATTTTCTATGGGTATGATACTATGTACTGTTGGATTGTTTGGAAAACCCCACAAAGGATCTTGAATTTAATTGTCTTTCCTCTGAAGTACAATGAGTTCCATTATAAATCCTGATAGCATTCCTATGTCAATGAATAGTAAGGGTATTCACTTGTATAACTATAGTAGCTCACATCTATAAACAAGTCTTCAGACCTACAAAGGACTTCCTTATAACTACCCAGTAAGAGATGTGGTACAAGTATCATCCCCATTTTACAAGGGTAATTGAGACTCTAAGAAACAAAATGACTTTCCGAGAATCATGTAGCTAGCATCAGAAGCAAGATATTAACTCAATTCTCTTAACTTTAGGTAAGGATTCTTTCTAATATGCTGCCATGGACCCTCTATAGTTCTTACAGCTCTCTCTCTCTTTCCCTCTCTCTTCCCCCCACCTCTCCCCTCTCCCTCCTCCCCCCTCCTCTTTCCCCCCTCCCCTCCCCTCCCTTCCCCTCCACCCCCCCCCCCCCCCCGCCCCCCCCCCCTCTCTCCCTCCACACACACACACACACATACAGGAAGAGTAAAATTAAGTGTATAACTACTTTTCAATACAGTGTTATTATTGGTTCACCTGGGAATAGAAGACAGTTTTAAACTGGATTTTAGATCCTTCAAGTAATGGTCCGAGCCAAGATGATGCTTCATCCTGTTACCTCTTTTTATCATTTTTTAGGTGATGGTGGTGGTGGGAAGTAAGTATCAAGTAAATTTTTAATAGTTTTATTTTCCTGAATTTTTCCTATCAAGTTATCACTTAAATGTCTTCCATTTTCTCCTTCACAGAGTCTCAAGATATCTTTTCAGAAGGAAAAAATCTTTAGCAAATTTCATTCAGCAAAATATTTTGATATTAGACAAAAAAATAATTTACCTGCCCTTATTTCCCAGGTAATAGAATAGATGAGACTAGCATTTAAACCCATTCCCCATCTCAGACTTTGAATGGCTTACATGTGGAAGCAAGGAAGAGCAGCTATCAGTTTCATTAATTATCCTTCTTGTTTCATGGTTAGTGAGAGGTATTCTGTCCCAATCCTAAAACACCAATGAAGCAGCTTGGTGAAGCACAAAGTATACTGGGGGTGGTTGATTGTGGTCATGTCCAACTCTTTGTGAACCCATTGGGGGTTCCCTTGGCAAACATACTGGACTGGTTTGCCATTTCCTTCTCTAGCTCATCTACAGATGAGAAAACTGAGGCAAACAGGGTTTAGTGACTTGCCCAAGGTCACATAGCTAATAAATGAATGAGGTCAGATTTGAACTCAGAAGATGAGTCTTCCTGACTCTAGGCCCAGCACTCTACCCACTGAGCCACCTAGCTGTCCTCCGCTGAGTGTCTAGTCCTGACTCAGCCACGTACTGTGTGACCTCTGACAAACCACTTCGACTCAGTTTCTTTTTGGGTCAAATGGGTAATAATAATGCCTGGCCTGCTTACCTCAAAAGTTTCTTGTAAAGATCAAATGAGACAATGTATGTTAAAGGTCTTTGAAAATTTTAAAAGTAGCACACAGATGTAAAGTGATATTATTATTATTATTGGTGAGGCAATTGGGGTTAAGTGACTTGCCCAGAGTCATGCAGCTAGTGAATGTTATGTGTCTGATGCTGGATTTAAACTCAGGTCCTCCTGACTCCAGGGCCAGTGCTCTATCCACTGTGCCATCTAGCCGTCCCAGTGATATTATTATTAGTGACCTACATTCCAAGTTTAATTACTAGTTCCAAGATCCATTCACATTAGCATCTTGTGGTTAACATGTGTATTTGAATTTCACAAATCTTGCATTTTTATGCGAGAGCCAAGTTCAGACAAGACTTACATATACAAAATATTTTTGGATCATGGCATAGCATCTAGCTTAAACTAACCTTTGGAATAACTAAGACTTTGGAATTGAAGGATAACCTACCTTTCCAGCCTCACTGGACATTTCTTCACATCTCACATGTTAAAATCCAGCCAAACTGACTTTTTTCCTGTTCTTTATGCATAGTAGTCCATTTCCAGTCTCTGTGCATTTGCACTGGCCATTCCCCATTCCCCATTCCCAGAATGCGCTCCCTCCTCTCTCTCTCCCCCTCCCTCTCTCTCTCTCTCTCTCCCCCTCCCTCTCTGTCTCTGTCTCGGAGTCCCCTGGTTTCTGAAGACGGATCTCAGGTACCATCATCTGCATAAAACCCTTTCTGATCCCCAATGGCTAGTGTCCTACCTCCCAGATTCCCTTGTATTTAGCTACTTTGTTTTTGTGTATCTGTATACATATGTATTAACTTTATGGTTACACTTTATATGTTTTTATATGTACTTATCTTCCCATTAGTATGAGAACTCATTATGAGTAGGAATTGTTTTATTTCCTGAATTTGGATCCTCAATACTGAGCACAATGTCTGGCACATAGCAGGTACTTAATAATAAACACTTGATTGATTTATTGACTCTGTAAACTAATTGTTCTTGCTGTGGGAGCAGCCATCATAGCGCTCATATCACATGATGTATTTTGAAAGAAGTAGCATTCTAACTTTAAAAGTTTAACATCAAAATTCACTCAAGTCAAATAAGAAGTAAGTAATCATTACACTCAATGCATAATGCTCATATGTACCTCTGAGATATTGGCACATCCATTATTCAAAATAATTTTTGAAGCTTCTTATTCTGATAATGACATTCCATCAAGGCCATCCAAAACTGATTCTTTTTCCTTATCAGTGATCATAGTTATCAAGTCATACCTATTGAGCATCTGGCAAATTCCTCGTCTGAAGAAATTTTTAGTACATTATGCGACCTAGAGATGAATATATAGTTAAGACTTGGCTACTAATCAAGGGGAAATGATTTTTCAAATGACCCATGTTATAGTTAAAAGTGATTGATCATTCAGTCTAATGGTGCTGATTCAGGGCCCTCTGTATGACTTTTACAGTAATGGTGGCTCAGAAATAGTTATAAGTCATATGAAAAATATAAGTGACTTGGGGAGGGAAAAGAGACTTTACAAAAATTGGGTAATGACTCAAAATACTCCAGTGTGTTGGTCCTGTACTGAGCCCTAACAAGAATGTGTAGGTATAGTTTTTTCTTCATGTTTACACAGTGGATTTGTTCCTTTGGAGAACACATGAGTCTAAAATCCTGACTGAATAATGTTATGATGGAGAGAGCCACTGGACTTGGAGCTGGAAGATCTGGGTTCAAATCTAGTTCCGACATTTCCTAGCTATATGAATGTGGACAAGTCCTTTAATTTTTTTGAACCTCAGTTCCATTGTCTGTAAAAAGAGAATCATAATACTTATACCACAAGACTGCTATGAGGAAAGCACTAGGTATACTGAGAAGGGGCTATAGGAATGTTGTGAGCTAATTCTATTATATAATATATGTAAATATGCATATATATATATATATATAATTTATTGCACTTTAGAGCCCAAATAGGCTTTGTCTCTCCCTTAACTTACAAAATCATAATTGGAAAAGGGATAGTATGGTTTTGGCCAATCCTATCCTTAGCCATTGTTGGCACCCTCCCTCTTCCCTGGAGCACACCAAGTCAATGCATACTGTAAGACTGCTGGAGCACAGCTCCTCATCCCAATATTTAGGTGAAGCTGGTAACTAGCCATAGCCTTAGGTGAATTTGAATAAACATTTTCCCATTAGGAGACATTCTTTAATACTTGAGAGATAATTAGGGAGAAAATAAAATACTTCATGGGCGGCTAGGAGGCGCAGTGGATAGAGCACTGACTCTGAAATCAGGAGGACCTGAGTTCAAATCCGGCCTCAGACCAAACACTTGACACTTACTAGCTGTGTGACTCTGGGCAAGTCACTTAACCCCAATTGCCTAAAAACAAAAACAACAACAACAACAAAACAATAAAATACTTCATCAGCTTCTAAACAAGGAGTATTTCTTTATGTGGTAGTCACGCCTTCCAGATGTCAGAGAAAGAAAGGCTATCATGTTTTATAGATACCAGAACTAACTAGAGTTGGTAACAAGGACTCATTGGAAGTTGGAGCCAGAGGTTGATCGATGTGGTGAAAAGGGAGAATAGATCCGTTGAAAACAAGTCTTTAGTTTGATACTATGTCATTAGAGCTATGAAACAGGGTAAACTAGGCATCTTCTGACAGTAAACTCTGAAGGTCTACCTCTCCATGGGCCAAAGACTCCACCAATATCAGAAAATTTTTCTTGTTAAATTTTTTTTGGCATAATTTGGCTTGACAATAATGGCCTAAACAAAGTATGTGAATCTTGTCTGGCCAAGAGACAATGGGATAGCTGAGTGAGGAATGATAACAGGAAATTGTGAGGGACTGTCTGATGTTGGCAGCTGCCAGGTCGGGTACTGTGGCAAGGGTAGGGTAAGATCTGGGTATTTTGGAAGTCGAGGCAGGGACTGTGGTAGGCAGAGTCGTGTGCACTGGGATGGGCTGGATACGGAGAAGCCATGAGGCAATTGGGCAGTGCTATGAGATAAGCTGGGTGCTAGGAAGTAGCCGAGCTTGAGCTCCCGAGGCAAGGGGCGGTGCCACGTGGGAGTGGGATGGCAGAGGACTGAGTTCCCTCTGCTCAGTCCCCTCCCTATATGCAACGTCATCCCCAGATGCCTCTTGTGACCTTCCTGACCTCCGGGTCCCTTTGTGCAGCACTGACCCAGTCCCCTCCTGAGTCTGACTTCCTAGGTCACGTACTCTTGTCTATGCGTCAATCCCAGATGCCTCCTTCTTGTATCCAATCCTAGCCTCCTACGTCACTCCCTCCCCCTTGGTGTGCTAAACTCAGACAGCCCCTTCCGGTATCTGACCCTACAATCATTGGCTAGTAGCGGGCTGGGGAGGAGGGGCTAAGTAGGTACTTAGGAACAAGTGTGGTCAGATCACACACGTGCGCTCTCCCCTGGCTCCTGCCCTGTCGCTCTGGCCTTGCTGTTTGGGCTTGCTATGATGGTTTGCTGTGTTGGCCTCTGAACAAAGCTCTGGTGTTGGTGCCTCCCGATGGCTTGTCTCTATGTGGTGATCCGGCTCAGAATCGAAGACCCAGGCGTGGGTAAGACTCTGGTGGTGTACTTCTTTTAAGAGAAGTGGGTACTGGCGCATGACTGGCAGAGGGTCGGCGTGCGGCCCGTATAGGAAATGAGAGACAAAAAGGCAGAGACAGAGACACAGGAAGACAGAGATGGAGACGGAGCCAGGTGGTGTCATTTGACTATTTCATTACTTGATCAGAGAGAATAACAGATGACTATGTCCGCTCTAAGTGACCGGAAATTTACTTAAATCTTTGTGGTTGTTCATTGGTGGGCTTCTGTTTGCTTTCCAAGAGCGGTTTGGGGTTGTGTTGTTTTTTTCTTATTCTTTCAATAAAGTTTTCTTTCCTTGATATTTGAATCCTGTGTTCGTAAGTGGGGAGTGGATCTCAGTATACATGTGGTGAGGTACAATGCATTTATTTCCCCTACTTCCTTAGGTTCCTTACCATGGGCCAGACAAATAAAGAATCTTACAGAATGCCCTTGGTTTCTGCTTGTCATAAAAGTCTCTGATACAAGGATTATATATGCTAAACATAATGCCTTTATTTTGGACCAGGAAAAATAAGTAGGCTAGTTTATGATATACACGTAAAGCTCATTCACTGGACCACTCCATGAAGAAAAGTTTGAGTAGCCATGGTACCTTATCAACATCTTAAAACCTTGTGCCTGGATATGCAGGTGATGTATATTCATAGCATGCAACCTTGAACAGCCACTTATACTCTGTTGCCCCTTGAACACTCACCAACTTGGCATATCATTTGTTTTGTTTGTCACCGATTTTAGGTTGAAACTCAGCCACCCGCTTGCTTTGCCAGAATCTATTTCTTTGCACAATCACTCAGTGTGGTTTTTAGAAATTTCTCATTATGAAGGCCTCCCCACTTATCACAGGCACCTGCTACATTGATTTAACCTTCCCATCTCACCTCCTACTTGAAGTGCCATTCATCCAGAAGAGCATAATTACTGCTGATGTACTAGCCAACTCTGAAACCTACAATGATACTCAAACTCTATAACTCTTTGCAATCTTACCAACTTCCTTAAAGACTGTTACCGTTTTATGGTTTGAAATCCAGTCATTAACTGATTGTTGTTTTAAACCCACAGATTTATTATTTTGGGAAATTTGAATAAACTTGCTTTGAATTTTGAGGGAAAAAGATTAATTTCCCTCTTCCACTCATTTAAACATTTTCAAAAATTCCTATTCTATACCTTTATTCATGCCTAGCCCCATCCTGTCCCACACCTCACTGGGCAAAAGAGGTTGTTGAATTAGGTGACATGTCTCCAGTTGTTGGGATTTCACATTACAAAAGGAAAGAAAGTCAAATTCAAAGAAAAGTAGCTTCTTTTCAGAGTCCATGAATTATTATTAGTACATTGGAGTTGTGCCACTAGGAGCTTGAACCAGATGAGGTTCAGAAAAGCTAATGGGTTTCCAAGGTTTTCCAAGGTTTTTCCAAGGTTTTTTTTGTTTTCAGATCTCTTTTCTATACTGAGACTGAGGCTACCCATCCCAGTTATAATGGGCATGGTACAGAGATTTGAGGAGAGAAAATGCCATATATCACCAGTCTTCTTTCTTATAGTGGGACATGTCTATAGGGGGAACTCATATGAGAAGGAGTGCTCATAGAATCAGGAGATCTGGGTTCTAATCATGGTTCATTGACTAAGAGATGGACCCTTTCAGCCCTATAAGTTCTATGGTCCTTCAGAGGATCACTGACCATATAGTTACGGGTACTAATTTCTACCTACACAGATCTTAACCCATCCATACCTTTTCATTCTGTGTACTATCTACAACCTCCCTAAAAACCTCCTGAAATGTTAAGAGGGAGGCCTTGACCACAATAAGAAACTATTCAATCTGTTGGAAGTCTTACTTTTTTTTTTTTTTTACATTTTTGAGATGCTAGGACAATATGAATTTTGTCCTTCTGTTAGCCATCCTACATACTACATGACCTACCCACCACCTTCTTAAGTGATACATTTCCTTGATGATATCTTTCATGCCACTGTTTGCACACAAGTCATAGTTGCATAATATCATTCAGATTACTCATAATTCCTTTGGATCTTTCCATTGGACTTTGGGTAATATTCAATTTTGATTTTTTAAGAGATGATAGTTTTTCATTCACTAACATGTAACATTGGGAGAATATTGATGATTAAAAAAAAAGATTTTTTTTCAAAGAGCATTTTGGATTCACTGAAAGTGCTACATAATTACCCAAACACATCTAACCAGCTCTTCTCCTTTCCATTTTTAGACCCAACTTGTTATTCAGCTATAGTGCCTATAAACAACATATGTGCTAATGAAATAACTGGGTTTCCTCTCCAACTCCATCTCATAGTATGGATAATAGGCATTCTTCATCCACTTAGTTTTTCCTGTGTGGATTGTTAAACCAATCTCTTTTGAGTGGTCCTAGAACTCCTTGAAGATGCTCTGTAATATTTTGGGAATTGATATACTTGGAATAACCTCATGCACAAACAAAAGTACCCAGAGGATAGCACCATTTTTAGGGAATCCCTTTTCTATTTAGACTTTATGCAGATATCTTCCTTAGAACTGGTAGACACCTTTGGCAAATATAGGGCTCCTTGTTTTTTTGTTTTTGTTTTTTTTTGCCTAACTTAATATTGATAAGAAGACTGTTGAACAAAGTTTTGTATCAAATAAACCTTGTATCATCTCAAAACATGGGTGGAAAATACATTGTGGGAGGATAATCTTCAAAGCTGCATTTTATTCTAATAAGTCAAATGCTTTTTTGTAAATAATAAATAATAAACACAATGGGATTTTGTATTTTCCATTTCTTGCCATCATTGGTGACTATGAAGATATAGTTTTCTGTAGAAAATTGTTTGTGAAAACCAGGATGCTCCCTTCTCACTTTTTTTAATCAAGTGTGCGCTTCATATGTGCTTATACATTTTCATAAAGATTTTACAGAGATGAGAAAATAGGCATCTCAGTCAATAGTTGCTGATGTATTCTTAATCACCTTTTGTTTTTTGTCATACTCTCAGTGATTTTTTCCCATTCTTTTGGCATCTTCCCATAAGATGTGAGATATCTTAAAAACTGATCTCAGTACTTTCACAATTATATTGTTTCCATCACAGTTTACTTCTGTGTATACTTGGTCTGGTCTTTTTTCAATTTCATTCCCTTAAGTGCCATTTCCTCTTCCTCATGTAGCACATAGAATACTAAGATGCTGGAGTCCAAAAGTAATTATTCAATTGTCAATGACAATGAGAATAGCTTGCAGCTGAAGCACTCCACAATCTGTTCCATTTTGTATTTCTTTATTGTCCTTCTTTCAACTTCATCTAGAAGTGTCCTTGTGGCTTAGTTGGGGCTCGTAGTGAATTTTCTGCAGATTGAATTTCCTTTCCCCTGCTTTTTGTAGTTTTACTCATAATCTTCTACTGTCTTCCTCTGTAATGCTCTTCAGATGATCTTATATTCTGAGCCAGTGTTGCCCTGCACTGTTAGGTCTCTTCTTTTGGCTAGGAGATCTCTCGTTCACTTGCTGATCTCATGGGCCGGCTAACACACTCACTGGTAACTAAGCTATTCGCATTGACTTTATTCACACCCCACAGTTCTGGGTCACACTGGGCATTTCTTTTCCTATACATGACAACAAAGAGCTCAGTAGTTTGTCGTTCATGCTAGCTTCAGAGTCAGGAAAACCTGGATACAAGACCAATCTCTGTCATATATATGTCTATCTGTCTGTCTGTGTGTCATCTATCTATCTATCTATCTGACTATATAAACACGCATATGAATGCACACACACAGAGTTTACATATGTGCATCTAAGGACACACATATGCACATATACATGTATGGTATATATGTACATATATTATAAGAATGTTGTTCAGTCGTTTTTCAATCATGCCTGGCTCCTTGTGACCCTATTTGGGGTTTTCCTGGCAAAGATACTGGAGTGATTTGCCATTTCCTCTTCCAGCTCATTTTACAGATGAGGAAACTGAGGCAAATGGGGTTAAGTGACTTGCCCAGGGTCACACAGCTAGCAAGTTTCTGAGGTTGGATTTGATCTCAGGAAGATGAGTTTTCCTGACTCCAGGCCCAGAGCTCTACCCACTGTACTACCTAGCTATACTTATATATGAATGACAGGTTACTGAATTCTTCATAATCTGTATGTGTGTATGTGTATACACACATACACACACACACACACATATATATATGGAATAAGCATTTATTAAACACCCACTATGTGACAGGAACTGTACTAAGTGTTTTAGAAATATTATCTCATTTGATTCAACAACTCTGGGAAGTAGTTGCTATTATTATTGCCATTTTATAGTCAAGGAAACTGAAGCAGAGATAAAGTGACTTCCCTAGCTAGTAAGTGTCTGAGGCTGAACTTGAACTCAGGTCTTACTGACTCCAGGACCACTGATTGACCCACTGTACCACCTAGCTGACCCTCTACCACTATCACTTCAGAAATGAAGAGGGACCATGCAAGACTGAGGAACATTTCATACTTTTCTTTGTTTCATAGATTGTGATGGAAAAAGTACTCATTATCTAGTGGACAAGCTGCTGCTGATGAGCCTTCTTATAACTTAGCTAAACTGGACCTTAGGTAACCAGTTTAACCTATTTCTTTCTTTTAAAAAGTTTAATATTTGGGGCAGCTAGGTGGCTCAGTGGATAGAGCTCTGGCCTTGGAGTCAGGAGGACCTGAGTTCAAATCTGGTCTCAGACATTTGACATGTACTAGCTGTGTGACCATGGGCAAGTCACTTAACTCCGATTGCCTCACCAAGAAAAAAGAATTTAATATCTTATTTTTCCCCAATTTTTAAAAACAATGTAAAAACAATTTTTAACATTGATTTTTTTAAAAAATATTTTTGAGTTCCAAATTCTTTCCCTTCCTCCATTCCTTTCCCCCCTTATTGAGAAGGCAAGCAATTTGATATAGGTTATACTTGTGCAATCATGCAAAGTATATTTCCATATTATCATGTTGTGAAAGAAGACACACACACAAACCCAATAAAAATGAGGTAGAGAAAAAGTATGCTTTGGTCTGTATTTATAGTCCATCAGTTCTTTCTCTGGAGATGGATAGCATTTTTCATCATAAGTCTTTCAGAATTGTCTTGGATTGTTTTATTGCTGAGAATAGCTAAGTCATTCACAATTGATCATCTTACGATATTGCTGTTACTATATAAATTGTTCTCCTGGTTCTGCTCATTTCACTTTGCATCAGTTCATGTAAGTCATTCCAGGTTTTTCTGAGAGCATTGTGCTTGTAATTTCTTATAACACAAAATAGTATTTTATTGCAACCATGTACAACAACTTGGTCAGCCATTCCATAATTGATGGACAGACCCTCAATTTTCAATTAGTTGTCACCATTAAAAGAGCTGATTACACACACACACACACACACACACACACAATTTGTACATATAATTCCTTTTCCTTTTTGTTTTTTTTCTTTCTTTTAGATATAGATCTAGTAGTGGTATTGCTTCGTCAAAGAGTATTCACGGGCAAATTGTTCCAAATTGTTCTGCAGAATGGTTGAATTGGTATACAACTTCACCAATAGTGTATTGTGTTTCAATTTTAGTACATTCCCTCCAACATTTGTTATTTTCCTTTTCTGTCATAGTAGCCAGACTGATAAGTGTGGAGTGGTAGCTCAGAGTTGTTTTAATTTGCATTTCTGTAATCAATAGTGATTTAGAGCATTGTTTCATATGATTATAGATAGCTTTGATAACTTCATCTGAAAATTGCTTGTTCATATCCTTTGACCATTTATTGATTGAGGACTGGCTCTTAATTCTACACATTTGATTCTTTGAGAAATGAAGTTTTTATCAGAGAAACTTGCTGTATATTTTTTTCACAGTTATGATTACTATTTATTTTCCTTCATCCAGTCCCCCCCCATTTATCCTCCTCTCTCTCTCTCCTTTCACCCTGCCCATTCTCAAAAATGTTTTGCTTCTGACTTTTACCTCCCCCAATCCATTTTCTTTTCTACCAGCAATTCCCTTCGCCCTACTCTTATCACTTTCCCATCCTACCTTCCTGTATGGTAAGATAGATTTCTATACCCAACTGAGTGTGTGTATTGTTTCCTCTTTGAGCCAATTCTAATGAGTAAGATTCATGTGCTCCCCCCTCCACCTCCTCCATTTTCCTCTCCACTATAAAAATTTCTTAAATGCCTCTTTTACATCAGATAATTTACCCCATTCTACCTCTCTCTTTTTCCTTCTCCCAGTGCATTCCTCTTTCTCACCTTTTAATTTTTTTTAGACAATCATCTCATTATTTTGAACTCACACCCATGGCTTCTATCTATACTTCTTCTAACTGCCTTAATAATGAGAAAGTTTTTAGGAGTTACAAGAATAATTTTCCCATGTAAGAATGTTAACAGTTTAACCTTATTGAATCCCTTATGAATCTTCTTTCCTGTTTACCTTTTTATGTTTCTCTTATATCTTGTATTTGAAAGCAAAACTTTTTATTCAGCTCTGGCTTTTTAATCAGCAGTGCTTGAAAGTCCTCTATTTCATTAAATATTCTTTTTTTCCCCCTGAATGATTATTGGTTTTGCTGAGTAGGGGATTCCCGGCTGCAATTCTAGCTCTTTTGCTGTCCAGAATATCATATTCCAACCCTTCCAATTGTTTAATGTAGAAACTGCTAAATCTTGTGTTATCCTGATTGTGGCTCCATGATATTTGAATTGTTTCTTTTTGGCTGCTTGCAATACTTTCTCCTTGACCTGGGAGCTCTAGAATTTGGCCATAATATTCCTGGGAGTTTTTTAGGATCTCTTTAGGGAGGTGATTGGTGGATTCTTTCAATTTATATTTTATCTTCTGGTTCTAGAATATCAGGGCAGTTTTCCCTAAATTTCTTGAAAGATGATGCCTAGGATCTTTTTTTGGTCATGGCTTTCAGGTAATCCAATAATTCTTAAATTATTTCTCCTGGATCTATTTTCTAGGTCAGTTGTTTTTCCAATGATACATTTCACAATTTCTTCTACTTTTTCATTCTTTTGATTTTGTTTTATTGTTTCTTGATGTTTCATAAAGTTATTAGCTTCCACTTGCTCAATTATAATTTTTAAGGTATTATTTTCTTCAGTGAGCTTTTGTACCACCTTTTCCATTTGGCTAGTTCTACTTTTTAAGGAGTTCTTTTCTTCAGTGAATTTTCGTACCCTTTTTTCCTTTTGGCCAACTGTGCTTTTCAAGGCTTTCTTCTCTTCATTTGATTTTTGTGCCTCTTTTTTTTTTTTTTTTTTTTACCATTCAGCCTATTCTGTTTTTTAAAATGTCACTTTCTTCAGTATTTTTTTTGGTGCTTTCTTTGCCAAGCTATTGACTCTTTTTTTCATTTCTCTTCCAAATTTTTCTTCTGCCTGTCTTACTTAATTTTAAAAATGCTTTTTAGCTCTTCCATGGTCTGAGGCCAATTTATATTTTTCTTTGAGGCTTTGGATGGAGTAGTTTTGACTTTGTTGTCTTCTTCTGAGTTTGTGTTTTGATCTTCCCTGTCACCATAGTTATTTTCTACAGTCAGGATCTTTTTCTGTTGTTTGTTCATTTCCCAGTATATTTCTTGACTTTTAACTCCATGCTAATAGTGTGAGTCTCTGCTTCCAGAATGGAGGGGGCACTGTCTCAAGCTTCAGATTTTTTTGTGCAGCTGTTTTCAGAGATAATTCTAGGGACCTGTAAGTTTTCAGTTCTTCCAAGGTGGTATGATCTAGGGAGAGGTGTGTTTACTACTCTCCTGGCTTGGTGCTCTGATTTGTGAGTGGCCACAAGCATTTTTTTCCTCCCTGGAACTGTGACCATGGACCCTGCTCCACAGCAGCCACAACTTCTGGTGTGCTAGTACTCCTCCTTGCCCTAGGACTGAGACCCAGGACTGGGGTCCATATCTGAATATGGGCAATGAAACAGAGTCCTGCCCCTGTTGCTAGCAAAGGGTCACCTGTAATCTTCTAACTAGTTGTCTCACCCCTTTCCTGTCTGTGGGCTGAGATGTCTAGAAACTGCCACCATCACCACTGATTCAGTTGCCCCCAAGGCCTACTGCTGGTTTGCTTGGGTGGTGCCTGTGTTGGCCTGTGGCCTGCACTGGACTGTGCTCTACTCTCACCCAGGTCCAACAGATCTTTCCTGCTGACCTTCCAAGTTATCTTGGGCTGGAAAATTATTTCACCCTGTTCTTTTGTGGGTTCTGTAGCTCCAGAATTTTTTTAGGCATTATTTAAAATTGTTTGGAGGTATTTGGGAGAGACCTCAGGTGAGCCCGTGTCTTTTCTGCACCATCTTGGCTTTACCTCCTCTAGTCCAACCTATTTCCATGACCATACTAGGTTTTCTCTTTTCCCCCTTTCACTAGCATTCTATTTATTTTTTAAAAATAAACTAATTTTTTTTTCAATGAACAAAAGAGGATTTTTTTTCTCCCTCCCATCTGTTCACTGGAAAAAGAAAAAGAAAAAGAAATCCCTTGTCAACAGATATGTGTAGTTGAGCAAGACAAATTACCACATTGTCCATGTCCAGAAAATATATGTCTTATCCTTCATGCGGAGTCCGTTACCTTTCTTCCAGGGAGTGGATAGCCTGCTTCATCATTAGTCTTCTGGAATCATGGCTGGTCATTGCATCAATGAGAGTTCTTAAGCCTTTCAAAGTTGTGTAGTGTTGTTATTGCATAAATTGTTCTCTCTGTCCTGCTCACTTTACTCACTCTGAATTAGTTCAAATAAGTCTTCCCCGGTTTCACCATTTCTTCTGGCACAATAGTATTCCATTGCATGCATATGCCATAATTTGTTCAGCCATTCCCTAATTCATTGGCACTCCTTCAGTTTCCAGCAGAAGAAGGCTTTCCAGCCTGGTAGGACCTACCAGAGATTGCTCTTTGCTGGCCTCACTTTTTTTTTTTTTGACTAGGCAATGGGGTTAAGTGACTTGCCCAAGGTCACACAGCTAGTAAGTGTTATGTGTCTGAGGCTGGATTTGAACTCAGGTCCTCCCAAGTCCAGAGCCAGTGTTCTATCCACTGTGCTACCTTGCTGCCCCTGGTCTCACTTTTGAGAGGACAATAGGTTTTGAGAGCCCCATCTTTGAGAACCTCATTGGAAGACTTTTGAGAAGGGTTTTGAAAATATACATAAGAAACTATTTCCATCCTACTAAGCAACAATTTGGATAAAGGCAAGTTAAATGAAAAAGCCCCTTCTTCTCCACCCCTTTCCTTTCTTCATGTCACAAGCCAAGATTCAAAGTACAGAAAATTATGTCATTCTTTACAGTATTCATTGCTGCTGCTTTTCATTTTGGGCGTGCTAATTAAGATTTTCAGAGAACATATGCGTTTATGTTTCATAACTAAGGAAGCTATCATTGAGCCAAGCTAATTTCACTCTGGAACCCTGACGCATTCCTTCATTTTATGTTGTCTGCCTATTGTATTCGTTGATTAAAGTAGGATTGCTTAATAAAAAGTTCAAATTTTATTAACAGATAAAATGACACTGTATTTTTAAGAACACAAAGTGGTGTGTGACTGGCAATTTCCCTTGGGAATGATGATATTTAAAAAATTCTAGCACATTTTTGGGCACCCTTTCAAAAAATATTTACCAGATCAGGGTAAAAATCATCAAATTCTTGATGAATTTGGAAGTGAGGCCCTTTGCTTAGACCAAAGGGAAACCAGGTTATTGTAATTATTTTCTCCATTTATTTTCACTTCTCAGTCAAGTCAAAGCAAAATACTTTTACAGAAGTCACTAAGAAGAGAAAAAGTCCATGATAAGTTGTTCTGATGTACAGCATTTACTCAAACAGGAAGCCTGTGTCACCAAATTTAGCTTTACCTACACAATGTACCCTTTAGAGTCATATTGGACATTGTTGAATATTAAGATTGTTTGGATACAATTATGGCTATTGTTGGATACAACTCTGGCATGGTGGAGAATAACAAAATGCTCACGCTGTCATTGTCTCAAGGTTAACATTGGACCACACCAGCTATGGCTTAGTGGGTGACTAGATACCAAGAAAAGGTCAAATATATTATGCCTTTATTTTGAAAACCTACTTTATAAATGAAGTCATTTTTAAGCAACATGACATTTTACCAATAGCTGATGTATATGCGTGTGCATGTCTGTGTGTGTGTACGTGTGTAATCTAAATATCTAGAAACCTAGAATGAGGATCCAGGAAAGAGCTAGGTAGCCCCTACAGGTATAGGGAGTCTGATTTTGTTAAAAGATAGTATTCTGTCTTTAAAGGACACACTCATATAAGCCTCTAAAGATAATAGAAAAAGCTTAGCCTTGAAATGTCAAAACCATTTACAATCTTATTGGGCATAACTCCATTTGAGGTTGACTTGTAGAAGACATTCCTAAGAGGGCACATGAATAGAAGTCTAGGCAAAGAATTTCATCAAGATGTTTAAGCATCAAGAACCTAAATCATCTTTTGTTGATTGACTCATGTGAAACGGATCAAATATCTAAGATGATGATTAACAAAATATACTGCATAGGCTCTACATCTAAGCGAGGTTATTAACTTTTATTGTATTGCAGACCCCTTTGACAATCTGCTGAAGCCTCTGGATCCCTTTTCAGAATCATGTTCTTAAATTATTGAAAGAAATGCTAAATTTTAGTTAGAGGTTAGTGAAAATGGAGATGTATTTTTTTCCTATCCATGTTCACAGACTCCTCTGAAATAGAGGAATCAAGAGACCCCAGGTTAAGACCCCCTGATTTAGAGTATATAGAATATTCTTTTGAATAAATTGAAAGGAAGCAGGATTCATATAGAAAGTGAACATTTCACTTTGTCAAAGTTGTGTGCATTCAGGAAAATGTGACATACATGAAAGCGTGTCCTGGAGCTAGCTCAAATTGGCATGTGAGAATTGATTGTTAAATTTTCAGCATAAGCATGGATACCTTGGAATTGGCAAACACTACAAATTAGTGCTTGATTTATTGTTTTATTGATTGTATAGACTAAAGAAAGTTTTAATAATGAAATTAAACTTAGAAATGTGTGGGTTAGATTATTTTTTTGAGATACAGCTCTTAAACACTTACCAGCATATCCCCATGCATATGCCAAAAATCTTCACTTCACCCAGTCCTGGTGACTGTACATTTTTTTTCTTCTACTGTAATATTTTGGACTTACATAACACTTTTTATCAGAAGTCTCAAGATATTCCTCATTGAAATCTACAACCTCATGGCCGTTCTGTGAGGAACAAGGTGTGGACATTATTGTTTCCTTTTACATATAGGTAAATTAGGCCATAAGAAAGTTGTGATTTGCCCCAGGTCACCCAGAAAATGAGTGGCAAACTGAGACTGGATCTCAGGCCATCTGACTCCTAATTAAGGATTCTAATGTTTTGAATACATTGAAATTTCCTCACTGTTTGTAAGAAACATCTACTCTTTCTAAATATTTTGCTTCTGGGGCAATTACCAATCTCACTAATGGGAATTTTAATAGTTTTCTCAAAACTTTTCAAATAAGACTTTCTTATGGATATATTAAAAAGTGTGAAATTTTCTGTTTATTGAAATCAATAGAATGATTTTTGAATACAGTTCCTATCTTTTTTTTTTTTAATAAACCCTCGACTGAACCAGAATGGTACAGATCTGGTGATTAGGAGTCAGGAGTCAGAAGCCCTGAATTCTTGTCCCAGCCCAACCCTATCAAGAACCACTGTGGGTACTCAATGACCTTGACTACATTTCCTCCTTATTTAGGTCTCAGTTTCATCTGTTAAAGAAAAGAGAGTTGAACTAGATAAAATCTACAGTCTCAACCAATTTAAAAAAATCTATCAAGTAGGTTAGTACAGTGAGCTAGACTTAAGTAAACTGGTTTTGAATGTTGACATTGACACTCTCTCTGTGACTATAGGCAATTAATCAATTAAAAAAGCGTTTATTAAGCATTTATGTGCTAGGCACTGTGCTAAATGCTGAGAGTGCAAAGAGAGTCAAGAAAAACTTGCCCTAAAGAGCTTACATTCTAGTGGGGAAGACAAATGTAAATAATTGCATGTATACAGAGTAAGTGGAAAGTCATAGGGTGGGGGGAGGCACTCACCCCTGGGAGGTCCAGGAAAGGCCTAGGTTTGATTTGAGCTGAGACTTGAAGCCAGCCAGGGAAAATAAGAGAGCTGTGGAGAGAGAGCATTCCAGGTATGGGGGAATGTGTGTTGTGTATGAGGGATAGCAAGTGGTCTAGGGTCATTTAACCTTTCTGCACTTTAGTTTCTTAATTAGTAAAATGGGGATAATTATGCTGGTACTATCTACCTCACCTAGCTGTTGTGAACCCCATATGACTTTTTGATTGCCAGGGTGCTGATGTGACCAAATCATACATGTGAATATTAGAAATACTTTCAACATATGACTAGGTTTACTTTTATTGGACATTCTTTGGTATGCTCTTGGAACACACTCCTGTGTTTTTCCATATATCTAGTTAAAGACATTTTAAACACAATAAGGATTTAGATATTAAAAGGATCATCCTCTTTCTCTTATTAAAGCATATCTTGCTTGGTATCAAATAATAGACTTATTTAAGTAGCAGTTCTGCAGTAGCAAACTGGCCCTGATCTCATGGTGAGACTGTCCTTTTTTTTTGTTGTTGCTGACATTAGGAAGCTATATTTAGGCCCTTGGAAATGGTTATTTACTGAATGAGTTCTAGATGACTGAAAGAGTTAACAAAGCTCCAGATTTAATACCTTCATGTTCCCATTGGCAGATACAATAATAGAAAAACCTTTTTTTTTTTTTTTCCCAAACCTTTCTTGTCTGTGAAGAGTTGAGCTCACTTCAGGAACATAAGCCTTCCAGAGCCTCAAAGTTAATGTGTTATTGATAAGTCTCAGGAGGTGTTCTCCAATTTAATGGAACATAAGGGCTGTTGACAGGTTTGAGTAACAGCCAGAGCTAGAAGAAAACACCAAAAAGTGGGGAGAAGAAAATCAATGAACACATCTACCATCAGGTAAAAGATGACAGAAATCATTACAGAAATGAGCTAAGAAGGGCTTAGAACAATAACAAGAATTTTACAGCACTTTCATAAACCTTATTTAATCCTCATCAAGTGGATCCTTAAAATAATCCCAGAAGAGAGGTAATGGGAGTATTATTCTGTTTTCTATATGAGGAAACTGAGGCTCAGGGCTTTTAAGCCTTCTCTGTTCCTTGCCTTGAAAGTGTTCTCTTTCTCCTCAAATTGCTTATAGATTTTTTTCTATGTCTGTCCCTTTCTCATACTACTTTGTGTTAGACTTAATTTTGTACATGGATTATCTTCCCTTTTAGTCTGTAAACTCCTCGAAGGCAGGGATGGAGTTGTTACCTTCAGTAGGTATGTCAACAGTGTTTATTTAAATAAATCAAATCGAATGAAATGACTTGCCAAAAGTCATCTAGCTAGTAGGTGGCATTGCTGAGGCCTGAACCTAGATGTTAGGATTGTAAGTTTAGGGCTCTCCTACTTGTTTTCTTCCCTGTCATTAGAATGTATGTCTCTGCATTTCCACTGACCAAATTCCCATCCATTCATCAAGGCCAAGCTCAAATGTCTCTTCCTCCGTGATGCTTTCCTTGATACTCTCTGCCAGAAGTGGACTTTCCACTCTGTGAACTCCCACTTGTCATTTTATTTGAACCTCTCTTATGGCTCATCATTTACTGTATTATAATTATATAATATTATATTTTATATCTTATATATCTTATTATATACCTTACTCTTCCTTCAAATTGCTAGGGGATTATCATCCCTTTTAGATTTGTAAGCTCCTTCAGGAAGGAACTGTTCCTTTTTCATCTTTATATCTCCACATGGTTTAGCACAGCCCCTTGCCTCTAAAATATGTTCAGTGAATAAATGGATGGACAGATGGATGAATATTACTGAATTTGACCTAGTAAGTGCAATCCCCATTCATATATGCCTATTATTTCAACAGGGAGACTGTTAGGGGCCACAGACGCTACTTCCAACACTTGCTGGCTGTCTCATGAAGTCATGTCGTTGGGACTGGTCTAGAGAATGTAGCTAACGGCATATAACATATTACTATTGCTAGAAAAGAAACAACCCATCACTTGCTTTGAAAGAAGATATGAGCAGTATATACAAAGGCATGAATAAATGAGGCTTACACTGTGGGGGCAAGAGCAATGGAAAGAGCTTAGAGTTGGTCTCCTAGATCCCAGCGGACCTGGATTGCAACCTCAGCTTTGCCCTCTGAGTGACCTCGAACAAGTTATTTAAAGTCTCAGGGCAGCCTCAGTTTTCTCTTCTTTAAAGTGAGGGAGTTTTACTAATCTTCCAGCTCTAAATCCTGTGACCCTCTTATATCGACTGGTTTTTATTTCTGTCCTCATATTCAGGGTGCAGATACAACTAATTTTTGCTCGTGGCCAAGAATAGCTCCTTATGTAACTTATTTTGCCCTTTGTGCAGAAAGGTCCTCTCTCTTTTATAGGCATTTCTCGTTAAGGTGGCTTATACCCAGGCAAAAGAACACAAGCTCTGACTCATACCGATCATTTATAGAGTTATAGCATCTTAGAGCTGGAAAGGGATCCCAGAAACCCTTCTGGTGCAACCACAGCTGAGGCTCAGAATTTAAGGAAGTTGCCACAGTGATGAGACCTGAATTATTTCACTCAGCTCCCTGGGCTTTCTTTTGCATCGCGCTGTCTCTCCCTTAAGTGTATCATTCTTCCCCAACCAATTAGTCTCTAGCTGCTGAGGAGGCTGTATTTTTGTGGGGTGAGAAGCCCTGTGCAACAGTACCCGGAGACCAGCATTAATAGCCCAGTATTTCCACAAGTCCAGCCATTTACAATGCCACAACAGGTGTCTGTAAGGCTAGCAGGGTCAGAGGGAAAGCCCCCTGGAGAAATGCAAGGAAGACCTCTCTCAAAGAACCTGCCTGGGGCTACATCCTTGGAATCAGCTGCCCCCCCTTTTGAGGAATAGTCCTCATTTCCTGCCATCTGCCCCCATGTTTCCAGCACCCTCTGCTTGACTCTGTTCACTGGATAGATGGGCCGCTTTCATAACCTACCGTGTCACCTGACTGTCTTTGTGTGGGGGCAGGAAAGACAGGAGCAGGCTCTGAAATGCTTTTATTGGATTTGAACTTCGGCAGCTGCCTCGCCAGTGTGGAACAGGCTGTATTGGCCTGATGGGTCTGTCAGACACTTCTCCAGTTTCCCCTCACCAGTGCCTTAAAGGGATACAGCATTCCCTGAATCAAGAGTCTCCCCTTTTGGTATTCCAAATAAAAGAAAGGGGAAAAGCATCTTCTTTTTTATTTTCTGTTTCACTTATTACCGCATACGTGGACTTTCTCAAAAGTGGAATAGCAGCTGGGTGTATTGGTGTACATCTGTAGTCCCTGCTAGTGGGGACACTGAGGCGAGTGTATCTCACAAGTTCAAGTGTCCCGAGGTGCAGGAGGGCTAAAGCTTATCAGATTTCTGCATTAAGTCCAGCACTAATAGGGTGAGCTCTTTGGAGCAAGGGGTCACCAGGTTGTCTAATGGGGAGGTGTGTGAACCTACCCAGGTTCAAAAAAGAGAGCAGGTTAAAACTTCTGTGACAATTGATATCAGGATCAGGCCCACTAGTGGCCACTGCAATCCAGCCTGGGTGGGATAGGGGAACCCAATTAAAAAAAATAGAATACCATCTTGGGATCATAGATTTGGAACTGAAAGGCTCTTAAACTCAATCCTCTCATTTTATAGATGAGAAAACTGAGGCTGGGAGAAATTAAGAGGCTTCTCCAGGGTCACCTGGCTGGGAAGTGTCAGAAGTAGAATTTAAAACCATACCTACCCAACTACAGATCCCACCTCCTAACTAGTAGACAATACTGCCTTAAGGACAAAGATGAGATTCCCCAAATGAACTCTATTGTTCCAGGCATCTCCCTTGAAGACCAAAGAATGTTTAGATAGCTTTGCACCCAGTTGTGGTTTGACAGCTAGTCAGGCAACATTTGATTATTTCCTCATTCAGACTTGAAGCATAGAGAAAATATCAAAACGATGGTGTTTTTGTTAACACAAATTATGTAATACACGAAGAGTTTGTTGCATCAGCAGCAGATTTAACTGGGCTTAGCCGGGACATTTGGAAAATCTACATGGAGTTGTGTTCATGTACGACTTGTGGAAATGGTGGTAGTACCTCCTGGGTGAGTAATGGTGTATCTGAAACCTTAGAAACAGAGCTTCTCTCAACTTCTTGTGCATGGGAGAGATCACATGTTGTACCTGTCTGCAAACCGAGGCTGTCCTTAGCCAAATGATGTGGGATTTGGCTTCATATCTTATATCTACAGATGTGTACTACAGACCAGAGCCAAGTTTGTGTCTAAATGAAGGAATTTCTGGACATCAGAAAACAATATTGACTTCACTCACATATCTTCATTTTGTGCATTACGTAATTTGTGTTAACAGAACAGACCTTCATCATCTCTCACTTAAGACTTTGATATTTAAGAACTTACAGGTATTCTGAAAAGTTTTGTGGGAGAAAATTACCATGGCCAATAAGAAGCTTTAATTGAAACAAACAAACAAACAAACAAAAACCAAAACCAACCTATTGTGGTAGCCTTTTAATTGATCTCCCTATCTTGACTCTCCCTGCTGGAACCCAGTTTTCACACAACTACCAGACTGATATTACTAAAACATGGACGTAACAGTGCCGCTTACCTACTCCATAAATTTGAGTGACTACTGTTACCTCCAGAATCAAATATGTACTCCTCTATTTGGAATTTAAAGTCCTTCACACCCTAGTTCCATTATCTATTTCCAGCTTTGTTACACTTTATTACCCTCTGTACTCTAGTCAAATTGACCTTCCCATTGCTTCTTATATGTGACACTCCATTTCCTGCCTTTATCCCTTTGCACAGCACACACTTGAAATGTACGCCATCTTTTTTATTTCATTTTTTGAGGTGAGGTTCCCTATTCCACCCAAGCTAGAGTTTCAGAGTCCACTGACTGTCCTGACACCTACTGTGGATTACTGGAAGTTTTGACCTGCTCTATTGCCAACCTGAGCTCATTCACCCCTCCTCAAGCAGTCCGGCAACCCCTTCCTTTGGGGGGCTTATCATATTGGTGCTGGGTTTAGTGTGGTCACTTGGTTGACTTTAGCCTTTTGCAGCTCAGAATTTCCAATTTTAAGTCATCCATCAGCCTCACCCTCTCCCAGTAGCAGGGATTATAGGTGCCTGCCACCATGCTCAGTCAAATGCTCTCCATCACTTCTGCCTCTCAGAATCCTTAGCTGCCTTCAAGGTTTAGCTCAAGTGCTGCCTTCAATTATAAGAGCTTTCCAGAATTCTGTCCCTGCTCGAGTGAGCTGCTAGTGTCTTCTCCCCCAAATCACCTTCTATATATTTTATATGTACCTATATGTGTACCTGTTCATTCCTCTAGCTAAAGTAGACTATAAGCTCCTAAAGTCAGCGACTATTTTTTTCTCTTGTCTTTTTATCCTCAGCATTTGGCTCATTGCCTGGCTCATAATAAGTGCATAATAAATATTTGTTGATTGATTAATCAAAATGAATTTTTCTCCTTTGTTTCTTTCTATCTCTTATATATAGAATATATATATAGAGTATATGTTACAGAGAGTAAAGTATATACTATATATATAAAGTATATGCTGTATGTATAAAGTATATTATATATGTATGTATGTATGTGTATACATATATGAAGAGAAATTTACAGTACTTAAAGTACATAATACTTAAAATATATAGTATATAATTTGTATAATATATAAAATACATAATACTTAAAGTATATATAGTATATACTTAAGGTATTTACTATATAGATATTTTATATTTTGTATATATATAGTATATAAGGTATATACTATATATACTTTATTTTATATGTTTCTGTGTGTATATTTAGGTGTATATTTTAAGTTCGTGTACTTTTTTGCTTAGCACTGTAGCTATTTTTTGTTGTAAAAAAAATCTTGCCTTAGAATCTTCAGTGCCCAGTGGCCGTTTCTGTGAACAATGTTTCTTGTTGGACAATTATATGAACAGGGTTCCTTATTTCCAGGAAGAAGGAATTAAGAGATTGTCTTCCAACTCTGACCTTGATAGACTTAAGGAAATCTTCATAGTCTGCTCTTGCTTTTGCAACTGGCATCAGGTTGAGAGATACATTTATGAGTAATGCAGATATAATTAATTTCTTTGGCTGCCATAGCATAGGTTGGTTTGTATTAAGCTTGTGGCCCACTAAAACCACCAGATCCTTTTCAGAACTGCTATCTAGTCTTACTTCCTCCATCTTGTATTTGTGAAGTCGATTTTTTAACATGTTAAAGAAGGAAAGATACAAGCATTTATTAAGCCCCTATTCTGTGGCAGGCACTGTGTTAAGCACTTTATAAATATTGTCTCATTTGATCCTCACAAGAACCCTAGGAGATAGGTGCTACTATTACCCCCATTTTACAGTTGAGGAAACAGAGGCTAAGGGACTTATTCAGAGTAACACAGCTAGTAAGTGCCTGAGGCTGGATTTGAACTAAAGTCTTCCTGACTCCAGGCCCAGAGCTCCGTCCACTACACCTCTAGCTATCTTTTGAGCAAGTATAATTTCATCTTAGAAAACTTGACCCAATGTTCTAGCCTGTCAATTCCTTTTTGAATCCGCATTGTCAGTCAACATGCTAGGTTTCCCTCCTAACTTTGTGTCCTCTGCAAATCTGATAAACACGCCATCTAACTCACTGATAAAAATGTTGAACAGAACAGAGCCAAGGACAGATCTCTGTTGTGTTACCTTCTAAGCAGACATCAGACTATCAATGACTATTTCTTAATCACCTAATCAGTTCTGAATCCCCCTAAATTCAGTCCATTGCTCTACATTTTTTCTGCAAGGACAACATAATAAGAGTTGTCAAATGCTTGACTAAAATCTAGATAAATGACATCAACGCAACCCCGCTGATCTACCAACCTAGTAACTGTCAAAAAAAAAAAGTGAATATGGTAGTCTGACATGACTTGTTATTGATGAAGCCATGATGACTTTTGGGGATCACAGCTTCCTTTTCTAAACATTCACTAATTATCCCTTTAATAACATATGCTAGAATTTTTTAAGAAAGCAAACACCCCAAATCTCCTCAAAGTTGCAAATGCTCTCAGTTGCTAAATCTAATGGACTTTTCTTAATCCTCATCCTTCTTGACCTTTCTGTAGCCTTTGACACTTTTTGATCACAATTTTTTCCTTGACATTCTTTTTCTCTAGGTTTTTGTGATGTGGCTCTCTCGTGGTTCTCCTCCTACTTGTCAGACAACTTTTTCTGTCTCTTTTTGCTGGATCTTCATCCAGGTCATGCCCACTAATCATGGATGTTTCCTAGAACTCTGTCCTGGACCACTTAGCTCATCTCTCTCAATACTATTTTGCTTGGTGAGCTCACTAGCCCTCACATATTCAGTTATCTCTTCTTGCTGAGGACTCTCGGATCTCCTTATCCATTTCTATCCTTTTTCTCAGCCCTTATTCACATCTTCAGCTGCCTATTAGACATCTTGCACTGGATGTCCCTTAGACATCTTAAACTCAATATGTCCAAAGTAGAACTCATTCTCTTTTTCCTCAAACTTTTCCCTCTTCTTAACTTTCTTATTGCTGTTGAGGGTACCATCATTCTCTCTATCACACAAAGGTATTACATTAGGTATCATCCCTGATTCCTCCCTCACTCTTACCCTGCCCCAAATCCAATATGTTGCCAACTCTGGTTGATTACATATCTTATACATAGCTCCATCTCTCCTCTCACACTACTATAAATAGAAGTATGTATAGAATAATTATATACATACATACATGCATACATATGTATATATACTTATTTGTGTCTAATGATAAACATCTCTAGGGTGGGGAAGAGAGTAAAGAAAAGAAAAAAAGAAATTTACATGACAACTTTATTATATATTTAAAAGGAATACGAGGTTGTACGTAACTGATTTGCAGTTTCACGTGCAATCATCTTTTTGTTATACTATGTTATGAAAATGCTTGTTTTATTCCACAATTTAAAAAAAAAAGAAAAAAGAAAAGAAAAAGAAAGTACAGATCTTATTATGTCATCTCTCCCCTCTCATTCAGTGGCTCCCTGTTATCTGCAGGATCAAATATAAAATTTTTTGTTTTATATTCAAAGCCTTTCATACCCTGGCCCTCTTCTCTTTTTCTATTCTTCTTATATTTCATTCCCCTCTATGTTCTCTGAGATCCAGTGACATCGGTCTCCTTGCTGTTTCTTGCACAAGATACTCCATCTCCTGGATTGGGACATTCACTGGCTCTCCCCTATGCCTGAATCCTCTCCCTCCTCATCTCTGTCTCCTAGCTTCCTTCAAGTAGCAGATAAAATCCCATCTTTTACAAGAAATCTTTCCTGATCCTTGTTAATAATAATAGTAACAGATCCTCTGTTATGTCTAATCCTGTATGTTGTTTGCATGTTTCTCCCCCATTATATCATGAGCTTCTTGAGGCCAGGGACTGGTTTTTGTTTGTTAGTTTGTTTTGCCTTTCTTTCTATTTCAAGCACTTATCACAGTGCCTGGCACATAGTAAACTCTTAGTAAATGCTTGTTGATTGTTTAACTGATTGACTGGCCTGTAGTATACAGTCTCAATTTCCTTCCTTTTTTAAAAAAAAAAAATTGGAATAGCATTTTCCCTTTTCCAGGTGTGTGCTGTCTCTCCTTTGTTTCATGATCTTTTAAAGATTACTGAGAGGGAATCAAAAATCAAATATTCCAGTTCATTTGTTACATGAGGATATAGTTCACTAGGGTTAAGGGACTTAAATCCCAGGACCTGCTCCTTCACTGTGCCTTAGCCACACACAGGATGGTCAAACACTAGATCTTGCCATTAACAACAGTTATTCCATTCCTCTCATCACCAGTTTCCCGTATTACTGTAATCTGTCATTCCATCTCTTCCTATGCCTCACCCCTCCTAAACCTTCAATCCTTCAGCATCTTCAGTCCACCTCTTAGGACTTCTTCAGGCCTTTTGCCCTGATATAATTTCACTTTCCTCCCTCTCAAATTTTAGCCCAATAGTTAGCCATTTCAGTTGTACGTCGTCTTTTCTTCTTGAATCCCTTGCCTTCTTGTCCCATCATTGCTCCTCTCTCACTAAACCTCAACCTTGGATTCATTCCATCTGCCTCCTCTCTCCACTTAGCATTCACTGATCGCAGCCAGAGAAAGCCTCACAATAATACTGACTGGATATATTTCAAATTCATGTTATCTAACCTCAAATGGGGTCTTACAGCAAGGTAATCATTATTCTCTTCTCTAATTGATTTTCTATGTTGTTCCCCACAGAAGCTATTCCAAACCTTTTCTTCCCTCCTCAAGCCTCTCACAACTCTTCCCCTTCTTCTCAGCTGAGAACCTCATCTCTTATCTTGCTAAAAAAATTGAGGCTGTTTGCTGTAAACTCTTCTTCCATTCTCTTAATTTCAAAACTCCTTGCTATCATCTCTCATTCTTTCCTCCTTTTCCCATCCCTTCTCCTTGCCAAGACCCAACTGTGTTACGGATATACAAGATAACCATCCTCAGTCAACACTTTTCCCTCTTGAGTCTTCAACCTCTTTCTATTAACTCATTATTTCTGTCTTGAAACATGCCCATCTTCCCATCCTTAAAAAATCTTTACTAGACCCAACCATTGTCCCAAGCTATCATCTGATATGTGTCTCCCCCTTATCAAACTTCATGAAAAAGCTGTTTATACTTGTTCCACTTCTCTCACTCCTCAAATCTTTTGTAATTTGGCTTCTGACCTCCTTGCTTAACTGAACCTACCCTCTCCAAAGTTACCACTAATCTCTCAATTGCTAAATCTGATGGTCTTTTAAAAGTCATAATCCTTGACCACTATATCTGCTGTATATGACACTATTGATCATTCTTTCTTCCTAGATTGTCTCTTCTCCTTAGTTTTTTGTGTGTGTATGACCCTTCTCTCTCTCTCTCTCTCTCTCCTCCTACTTGTCTGATATTTCTTCTTAGTTTCTTTTGTTAGCTTATTACCTATTGTTGTTATTCAGTCATTTTTTTTAGTCATGTCTGACTCTTCATGACCCCATTTGGGGTTTTCTTGGCAAAAATACTGGAGTGGTTTGCCATTTTCTTCTCCAGCTCATTTTACAGATGAGAAAACTGAGGCAAATAAGGTGAAGTGACTTGCCCAGGGTCACGTAGCTAGTAAGTATCTGAGGCCAGATTTGAAATCAGGAAGATGAGTTTTCCTGACTCCATGCCTGGTACTCTGTCCACTGTGTCACTTAGCTGCCCTTCATTACATATATATTCTCCTTAACAATGGGTATTTCCCAAGGTTCTAACCTAGGCTCCTTTCTTTTCTACCGTTACACTCTTTCTTTTGGGTCATCCCATCAACTCCCATTAATTTAATTATCATCTTTATGCAGAAGACTCTCAGATCTAAATATTCAGTCTCAGTCTTTTCTCTGAGCTCCAGTCCCACATCATCAATTTCTTACTAAACATTTCAAATTGGGTATCCTAGAAACATCTTAAATTCAACATGTCCAAAACTTTCCTTATCTATCCCCCTAAAACCTCCCCTTTTCAAAACTTCCCTATTTCTGTCCAAAGAACCACCATCCTTCCAGGCCCTGAGGTTTACAATTCAGGCATTTTCCCAGACTCTTGCCTCTTCCCCACTGCACGTATCTAATCAGTTGCCATTTCTCCCTTTATAACATCTCTTCTATCCAACTCCTCTCCAATCACACAGCTACCACTTTAGTCCAGACCTTTACCACCACTCACCTAGCTTATTGTAACAGCCTCCTAATTAATCCCCCGCTCTCTCCATACCACTCTATCTAATACCCTGCTGCCAAAGTAATTTTCCGTAAGCACAGATCTGACCATGTGACTCTCCTACTGTAATAACTATAGTGGCTTCCTATTGCCTCTAGGACAAAAGATAAACTCTTCTGTTTAGCCTTTGAAGCCCTACACAACCTGGCCCCAACCTATCTTTCTAGCCTCCTTAGACATTAATCGCCATCTACTCTCTCTGATCCAGCCAAACAGAACTTTTCTCAGTTCCTCACATATGATACTCCATATTCTCTTTTCATGCCTTTACCCCGACTATACCATTTACTTGGAATGCACTTCCTTCTTACATTTGCCTCATAAAAATCTTTTTCTGTAAGATGCAGCTCAAACACCATCTTCTCTGTGAAACCCTCTCTGAATTCTTCCCTCTCCACTGGGATTTCCAGTACTTTCCCTCTCAAACTGCCTTGTATTCAATTACTTTGTATTCATTTTATATCTATGCTGTATATGTTTATGAATGTACTTGCTGTCTCCCCCATTAGAATTCTTGTGAGCAGACATTGTTTCATTCTTTTTACTTGCATCCCCAGTGACAAGCATAGTGCCTGACCCATAGCAGGTACTTAATAAATGCTTGTTGATTGATTGGCTTTTATTTTAAGATGTGTGCATATTAGTAATTTAAAAAAATTTCAATTAACAAGTAGCTATTTTCTCTCTTTCCATCTCCTCCCCACATTGGAAAAGAAAAAAGAAAAAGAAAACCCTTGCAACAAATACACATAATCAAGCAAAACAAATCCCCATATTGGCCATATCAAAAAATATGTTTCAATAGGACCCCTGAGTCCATCACCTTTCTGTCAAGTGATGGGTAGCATGACCTATCATAGGTCCTCTGGAACAATAGTTTGTCATCGTGTTGACCAAAGTTCTTAAATCTTTCAAAATTGTTTGTTTTCTGATGATATTGCTATCTTATAAATTATTCTGGTCCTCATCACTTCACTCAGCATCAGTTCAGTCCTTTCCTGCTTTCTCTGAAACCAAATATTTCTTCATTTCTTATTGTACAATAGCATCCCATTATATTAATATACACTAATTTTTTCATCCATTCCCCAGTTGATGGATACCACCTTAGTTTATAGTTCTTTGCCACTACAAAAATGTCTAGTTTAAATATTTTTGTACACAGGGGACCTTTTCCTCTTTTTTTAAATCTCTTTAGGGTGTAGGCCTTGTAGTGATATCACTGGGTCAAAGGATATACACAGTTTAATTAATGCCTTTTTAAAAACTAAGTCATTTGGTAAGTTTCCTGCTTATCTGTTTTAGTCTCTTTATACAACTCCCCTTTCCCTTTTCACTGAAATTGCTTCCTTGATGTTTTTAGCATTTCATTCTTGAGCCACCCTTCTTTCCTTGGTTGACTTCCCTTTTAGAGTTTTAGTTCTCTTTGGCAGCTCCCCTGGATAACTGCTGTGGTAAATAGTTGGAAGTGGTGGGATCATTCTCTTCAGCATCTGGACAACCACAACTAACATCTTTTCCTTTTCTTATTTATATCCTGCTCCTCTTCCTCCTTCTCCTCCTCATCCTCCTCCTCTTCTTTCTTCTCCTGCTTTTCTTTGAGTTCTCCTATTCCTTAAGCTCAATTTTTCTTCTCTTTTTTTCCCATCTCCTCCTGTAATCCTTATAATTGAGTCACCTTCTCAAATCCTCCTTCAGCTGGATTTCTTCTCTTTTCCTCTTTCTTTTTTTTTAAATTGTGAACCTGACAAACATCAGCAAACATGAATATTTCCATATACAATGAAGAACTGAAAGAGATTCTTGTATATGAAATTGTGAACCTGATTTGGTTTATTTTAAAGTATATATTAAATTTAACATGGTAATATCATGGTAAGCCTTACTTGTCTCTGTCCCTTTCAGAATTTCATTCTCTCTCCTCCATATATTTTAAAACGTTTCCTTAATGTTCTTTTCTTTCTTGTCTTTTTTTTTTGCATTACTACTATTACCTCATTTGCTACTCCTCTCTTCAAATATAAGCCCTGCCTTATAACAAATAAATGTAGTTGAGCAAAGCAAATCCACATATTGGCTGTGCCTGAAAACATATGTCTCAGTTTGCAGCTCTACTCTATCATTTCTCAGCCAAGAGGTGGGAAGCATGATTTATCATCAGCCTTCTGGAGCTGTAATTGATTGTTGCATTAACCAAAATTATATTCTCCAAAAATGAGGTTTATTTTGCTTATAACTATTCCTTCCCCTACTTTACCTTCCTTCTTAAAACCCACTTTCATCTTTCTGTTCTTGTCTATTTTTCTGTTGAGTTTAATGTGTTTCTTCCATACCAAACCTTGTGTGTTTGTGTGTATGTGTATGTGTATGTCTGTGTAGTCAACCTTTTTTTGTGTGGTTCAGATAAGAGTGAGGTTTCAGTGTTCTCTCTTTCTCTCACTCTTTCCTGTATGTTTACATGATCTTCTCATGCACCTCAATTATGGAAATAGTAAATTTCTCCTCCTTCTTCCTATTTCTCTTTCTTAGTGCATTCCTTTTTTTTCTCCTTTTTATTTTCATTTTTAAGACTAGTGAATCTACGCCCAACCCCAATATTTGTCTTCATTTCATTTGAAGATAGTGAGAGTCTGAAGAGAAACTTGTTTCTTATCCCCCTTTTAGAATACAAGCACCTCACCCTTCCAGTTGCTCAAATATCTTTACTGTTCTAGGTTTCTTTTGTCTCCTGTGTTTGCATTTCAAAGATTGTTTAATTCAAAGAATAAAGGAGTTGGTGAAGTTGGTTTTATCATTAAAAGCAACAAGAAACATCTTTTCATGGGCCACTTCATCTCAAGTTGCAATGTTCGTGATGAGTGCAGACAGATTGTGATGAACATATTTGTAGATTATATGCCAGAAGATAGCGAAGCAGAGAAACTGTAGGAGACATTAAAAAAATTCCTCCAAAGCTATTCAACATTTGACTTGGTCAGAGACAAATGATGGTCATGGCCTATAGACTACTCATGAGTATTTTTTCAAGAAAAACATCATGGGTTCTAGTCATGGCAAGCACCAAACAAAATAATGTATATACACACATAACACATACAAAAAATGAAATCAACTGTATCTTAACAGATAGGAAATGATTGGTTTTTGGAAGTTATGTTGCAATCACCTGTTTGTGTGAATTTGGACAAGTAATTGGTTAGATGAGAGTCAAAGTTAAAATCAATATTGAATTATAATGAAGGATAATTATTAGAGGAGATACTGGGTACAATTATAACACCATTGTATTTACTTATTCAAGAAATCTTTGGCTCTGAAAAATGTGAAATAGATAAAAATAAAGACATCAACTCTGATTGTCATCACTTCTTTGAAAAATTTAATCAATGTTGACACAAAGAAGGAGCCAGAAGATCCCAGAAGCTACTAGATTTCATCAGAAACATACAGAAGAACCTCATGCAAGGAAATGATATAACATTAAGGGCATTCATGAATATATTTTAATAATATCTCACAGAGGGGAATATGCCAAAAGAATGAAAAAGAGTAAAAAAAGTAATTTTACCGAAAGGACATCAGCAACCCATCAAATGTACGAGAATTGTTTGTGCTTGTATTCAGGGCACTGCTCATGGAAATGTAAGTAGGGAACTGGCAGGCTTTCACAGACAATTTTCTATAGAAGACCATATTTTCAGCTGCACAAATGATTAAAGAGTTTAGAGAATACATGATCTAGTTATGTTTGCTTAATTATCAGCCTCCTCCCCAACCAAAACATTTGATTTAGCAAAATAAAATGCAGCCTTAAAAAGCACTGCTGCGCAGCTAGGTGTCTCATGTATTTACCAAGATCATATGGGATTTCTTTATAGACCCAATCACTGAGACACATTTTTCAATGATCCTCTGAATACAAGTATTAAGTGAATGATAAGACATTAGTTTAACATAGGTTTCTTCCACTGAATGTTCTGTACAAAAACCAAATGAAAGAGAGATTTCCTACTTATGATAAAATTCTCTACATACTCTGATTCATAGATAATAGTACGGTGATTACATATACATCTATAACAGAAAAAAAATTGTATATAGAATGTACATTGCTTAAATTGTGACCTACAATTGGATGGTCAGTTAGGCCTAGCACTCTATCCACTGCTCCACCTAGCTGCCTCTCATTGGCTCAGATTATCATCCATCTGTAATACCTTTCTAACCTACAAATACTAATTGGTTGATTGTCCAATTGTGTATCATAATTTAAGCAACATACATTATATATATTCTGTTGTACATGTATAGGTCAGTCTCTTTCAATGATAATGAAACTCATTGATAAGTCCTTTATGCAATCAGCATAATATCATCTGAAAATCAGAGTGTCTAGAGAACTTGTTTCTAGTATATTGCTTCAAGCTTTTGTTTTTGAATTTTCTTGCATTCACATTTTTTATTAAATACTTGGATGAAGGTACAGATAGCATGTCTATCAAATTAACACATTAAATGAAGTTGAGAAGGAGAGTTAACTAGATGGCAGAATCAGAAGCAAGAAAAGGGTTAAAAAGGATATAATAATGGGCTGAAACTGAGAAGATGCTATTTCATAAGGATCAATGCAAAGGATCATTTGGATTTTGAAAAGAATCACCTACACCAGTACAGGATGGAGGAGATGGGACTCAAAAGCATTTCATGTGTGAAAAACTTAGAGGTGTTAATGGTCTATGAGTTTACTCTAAGTTTACAGGGTATTGTGGCATCCCAAATGGCCAATGAGATCTTAGGCTGCATTATAACAAGTCTTTCGTCCAGTCAGAGGAAGGTAATAGCTCCATTTTGCCTTTGTCAGATCACAAGTGGAGTTATCATGGCTGATTTTCAGTACTGTGCTGAAAATCTGTCCATTACAAAGCATGAATATTAAACTAACTTGAATTTGCCTAGAGTGGGGTAGCCAGGATGGGGAAGGAACTTGAATCCATGCTATATAAGGATTGGTTGAAGAAATAGGATATTTATTTAGCCAGTAAAAACAAAACAGATATGGGGAACTGATAGATGTCTTCAGTTATTTGAAGGGGTGTCATGGGAGAGGAATGGGCTTTATTCTGTTTGGCTCCAGAAGCCAGAACTAGGACAAGAAATGGAAATTAAAAGGAGGCAAAAAATTTCTGTTATTAGTGATTTGGTATTTTTTTCCATAAAGTTGTTGATCTTTTGCATTTCTTCTTCTGAAAACTATTTATATATCCTCTGACTACTTTCATATTATGGAATGGTTTTTAGTCTTATATATCTGTACCGAGTTCCTATACATCATGCTTGTCAGATCATTATTATTTTATGTGAAGATTATGATAGTAACTTCCAATAGATGCCTGACTCGTATCTCATTCACCACCAGGAAGAATAAATATATAAGAGATTCAAGGCTTAGCCCTAAGAAGGTCAAGAAGCTCCTTTGGTGAATGAGGTATCTGAGGTGGTAAAAGGTTTTCCCAAGTGATAATTTGGGGGAAAATTGTTTATTTCTAGAATCTACAAATTATTTCTTTTCCTTCTCAGACTTAATGAGTAAGCCATCGTTTCTACAATTGAAATTATAATTAAAACACCTGTGCTTGAAAAAAATGAATATATATTTATAAAAAGAAATCTGTTGAAGATATAAACAAAAACATAGTACATTGTAACAGGGGGCAAAAATCCAAGAGAAAAGTGACTTGGTCTATAGGAATCAAGAAATTTGGAGTTTATTCTCGGTTCTGCTTTTGACTCATTTTAACCACAGTGAGTTACTTTATTCTAGTTTGCTCTATTTTCTCTAGCATAAATGTGGACAATAAAACCTGCTCTGTACCTATTTGTAAGGATTGTGGATGCAATACTTAGTAAATGTTGTAGGAGTTTAAAAAGAAAGGCAATGCATAATTTAAGTTTTATGTTAAGGATGTATGGGCTATATTTCCAATGAAATGCAATGGAAATAACATGAATCCCTTGATTTTAGCTCTATTACATGTTAGCTGTCTTGTGTAACTTTTGTAAACTTCAGTTTTTTTCTTCTGTAAAATGGAAGTAATAACACTTCCCCTACTTACCATATAGTAGAGTGGTGATCATCCAAGGTGATATTTTGTAATTACACAGTGCATTGTTATTTTGTTGTTGTTGAATCATTTCAGTCATGTTTGACTCTCTGTGATCCCATTTGGGGTTTTCTTGGCAAAGATCCTAGAGTGGTTTGCCATTTCCTTCTCCAGTTCATTTTACGGATGAGGACACTGAGGCAAATAATATTAAGTGACTTGCCCAGGGTCACATAGCTAGTAAATGTCTGAGACCAAATTTGAATTTAGGTCCTCCTGACTCCAGGCCTGGCACTCTATCCACTGCACCATCTAGCTGTCCTGTGTTGTTATTATAGTTACCATTATTATTATTAGAAGACAACTCCATTTATGCCAGAACAATTCCAAGATATCACAGAATCACACAATCTCAGAGTCAGGAGGAATTTCAGAGGACATCTAGTGCCAAGGGATCTTAAACTGGGATTCTTGAACTTATTTTTAAAAAGTATTTTAATAACTATTTCAAATAAGTGATTTCCTTTGAAATGCTATGCATTTTCTTTTTTGTATTAAAAAAAAGCATTATTCTGAGAAGGGATCCAGAGGCTTTACCAGACTGCCATGATACAAAAAAGATGAAGAATCCCTGATGCAGTTGATCCTGTACTTGAAAAATTATTCTCTCTATCCACTGCCAAGAGATGGTCACCAAGACCCTGCTTTAAGCCCTCCAGTGGTGGGGGATGCACCACCTCCCAAAGGAGTCTGTTCTACATCAATATAACTCTCAGTGTTAGGAAATGGCTCTCAGAATGATCCTAAATTTTCCTCTTTACAACTTCCACATATTGGTCCTATTGCTATCAATGGGAGCCAAGCAAAACACATCTAATCTCTCTTCCATGTGACAACTCTTTGAAAACAGCTGTCATTTCCTTCCTTCCCAAGGCTTCTCTTCTCCAGGCTAAATAGCACTAGTTCCTTCAGCCAGTCTTCTTATGGCATGGTTTCAAGTCTCTTCTTGGTCATCTTTTTCAGGATATGTTCTAAATGAGCAGTGCTCATATTAAAATGTGTCATCACAAACTGAATATAGTATTTTAAAAATGATCTGATTAGGTGTCTCAGTCCATTGCAGTAGTTTGGAGCCTTAATGGTTGTTGTTGTTTGTCCTTTGTTCTCAAAGAGGACTATGACAACAGGAAAATGATGCCATGACTTGCAAGTGAATTGGATTAAGTGAGGGCGAGCTGTGCAAGGTCATCAGCCTCACTTTCTCCTCCGAAAACCATCTGGGTCCAGTGGCAAGATATAGATCAGGATGACTGGAGATGGCCTTGTGGAGCCTTAATAAGGTTTCACAAAAGAGTCATATAGGTTATGTGTAAAGAAACAGGCCTCTGTTACTATGAGTTTTAATTGACAAAATGGAATGAGGCATTTAGGAGCAGGAACATGAGAGCAGAGTTAATCAGGGAGGTCTCTGAGTGTCATGGTCTACAGGTTGGAGCTAGAGGAAGAAGATAGATATCGATGGTCCTTAAGGGCTGCCCTTGGACCTGGAACACCCATGTTCCACCAAACTAGTCATTCCTCCTAGTCAATGTGGGAGATATCTGGGTCCTTTATTTTCTTCATACCAGGTAGTAGTCAGAGACTGCAGAAGGCATTCAGTTTTATAAAGAGGTGTTGAGTTCTTACTGAGGAACTTGAGGAGTTGACTAATTATTTTTATCTCTGATGTCTTGGGCAGTGAGGCACTAAGGATTGGCCAGTACATAGGAGGGACTTGGAAGTTCCCAAAAAAGAGCAGGAAGAGGAGATGTTAAGCAGCAGGAGGAGACACGTCCAAAGCAGAAACAGCTTGAAAGTAAATCCAAGTGGCTAGACCCAAAGAACTAGAGAGGTTTGGGATACTGTCACATCAACACAGATCTTAAAGCATCACAATAGATAGACCATTGGGCCTGGAGTCAAGAAGTCCTGAGTTCAAATCCAGCCTCAGACACTTACTAGTTGTGTGACCCTGGACAAGTCACTTAACCCTGTTTGCTTCGGTTTCCTCATCTATAAAATGAACTGGAGAAGAAAATGGCAAACTACTCCAGCATCTTTGTCAGAAAAACCTCAAATGGGGTCATGAAGAGTCGGACACCACTGAAATGACGAACAAGACAACTCAATTAAAGGTAGTACAAGCCCTTTTGGTGACCACATATTGCTACCGAATCATAGTGAGTTCACAGGCCACTAAAATCCCTGGCATCTTTTCACATGAACTATTGTCCAACCACATCTTACCCATTCTGTACTCATGCAGTTGATTTTTTTGAACCTAATTGTAGGAATACAGTTTTTTTTTCTCCTTCCTAACTTCCATATAAGTAGATTTGGCATCTTATTTTAGCAGTTCATTGAGATCTTTTTTGGATCACAATTTTGTCATCTAATGTGCTAGTAGCAGAGTATATTGTACATGGTGCTGGAAACTGGGGGGACCTGGATTGAAATCTCAGCTCAGACTTCAGCTGTGTACTTCTAGTTTTCTGTTTTTATTCTTTAAACAGTAAATAATCCACTTTATTATTTTTTTTTACATTTTTATCAACCAGTATGTGTTGTACCCTTTTTTAACATTTAAAAAAAAGTTTTGACTTCCAAATTCTATCCCTACCTCCCTTCTTTCCCTCTTCCCTGAGATAAGCAATCAAATATAGGTTATACATGTGTAATCATGTAAAACATTTCCATATTTGTCATTTTGTACAAAAAGACTCAGAAGGAAAAGAAAAAAGAAAGTGAAAAATAGCATGCTCCAGTCTGTATTCAAACAATATCAGTTCTTTCTCGGGAAGCAGATAGTATGCTTCATCATTAATCCTTTGGGATTGTCTTGAGTCATCATATTCCTGAGAACAGCTAAGTCATTCACAATTCTTCTTTGTGCAATATTGTTGTTACTGTGTACAATGTTCTCCTGATTCTGCTCATTTCACTTTGCATCAGTTTATGTAAGTCTTTCCAGGTTTTTCTGAAATCACCCTGCTTGTCATTTCTTATAACACAGCAATATTCCATTACAACCACATACCACAGTTTGTTCAACCATTCTTCAATTGATGGATATCCCTTCAATTTCCAATTCTTAGCCACCACAGAAAGAGTTACTATATATATTTGTACAAATAGATCCTTTCCCCTTTCTATGTCTTTGGGATATAGAACTAATAGTGGTGTTGCTGGATCAAAGGGTATGCAAAGTTTTATAGACCTTTGGGCATAGTTCCAAGCTGTTCTCCAGAATGGGTTGGGATCAGTTCATTGTAGCTATGCACTGCTGGGGAAAGAACTTATCCTTTTAGTCTCTCCACCTATAAGTTTGGGATAATAATATTTGCACTACCTACTTTTCTGGGCTATTGTGGGGAAAGTATCTTAAAAGTTTTAAGGTTCTGTATACATGTGAGCTATGATTATTATTAGCTATCCCTTGTGGCTTTGGTAAGGATTCTTGCTGCAGAGAACAAGGCCAAGTCAGGTCAGAATCGTGAGGCCCTTCATTTGAGACCTCTCTCCAGGTTAATACTGAACCACCAACCACCCTTTTTGGAATCCAGCAAATCAATTAGATTAGAATCCACTTAATTGTGCAGTTAAGTCCATAGCACCTACCTCCTGGAGTTGGTGTGAGGATCAAATGAGATAATATTTGTAAAGTATTTAGCACAGTGCCTAGCACATAATAGGTGCTTAATAAATGTTTGTTCCCTCCATTCCTTCCACCCCTTTTGTAGCACCACAGTGCTACAACTTATTTACAAGGATATGGAAAGAGATTTTATCAGATGCTTTGAGGAAGCCCAGTTATACTAGGTGTTTAATTATCTCCGCCAGTGAGAAGAGTCTTATGCAAGTAGGCTTTGAGCCACTGCTTAGAAATGTTTATAGCATTTCTCTGATTTGCTAGTCAAGAAAGGAAATAAAGTTAGACTGGTATGACTTATTCTCCTTCTTCCACTTTTCCTTCATCTTTTCCATTTCTTCCTCCTGTTCCTCTTTTTCCTCTCACATTCATTTTTAATCTATCCCTCTCCTCACCTAGTTAGCCTTCTCTTTTAACAAATAAGAAAAGAAAATTTTAAAAGTTCAACAAAGTCAACTTATCCATCAACCATATCTAATAGTAGATATGATATTCCATAGCCATAATCCCTGCCCACCTCTACAATGAAGGAAGAGAGCTGAATTTTCACAGCTTTTCCCCAGATGCTATGCTTGGTCATTATAATTATACAACATTCAATTTCATTTTCTATTTCTCTTTGTTTATGTTGTTGTATTGTGTATATTCTTCTTCTCCTCTCTTTACTTCAATCATCATTAGATTCACAAGTCTTGATCATGTTTTTTCTGAATTTTTCATATTCATCATATCTTTTAGTACAATAATATAATAATAATAATACAAAAATTACATTCATGAACCATAATTTGATCATTTATTCCCAGGTGAGGGGCACCTATGTTGTTTTTAATTCTTTGCCATCAGAAAGAACTCCTTAGATTACTTAATTAATTCCTATTTCTTTAAGGGGTGTTTTATGTTTGTCTTCAGCATGCCTCCGTAAATTGACTCCCAGGGTACATGTCAGACTTTGCCCTGCTTATGAGTAGTAGGTAGTAGTGATTAGTTTCAGGGCTCCATAAACAACTGGATTTCAGTGTTCTGCATCTGCTATTTATCTCCTTGATGATGTTGACATAGCATGAATATATTCCACTGTTCTACAATGTGTTCAATGCTGCTGGTTTTCTACTACCTCAAATACCTTTTTTTTGATCTGCACAAAAACAGTCATGACTGATGCTGCATGCTTCATACATTAGCCTTCTGCAGCGGAAAATTATTTTAAGTGATTTATTTAGAGGTGATAGATTGTTACTTTCATGTGTGGTAATTCTGTCCACCCATTCAATGCAAATGAATTGACTTCACTTTAAAAGATGTGATTTGAATTGAATTATATTCATCAAACATTTCTTAAACTCCTACTGCTTGGAAGGTACTGTACTAGGTGCTGGTGATCCAAAGGCAAAACAGAAATAATTCTTGTCTTTAAAGAGCTTATGTTCTGTTGTTGTTGTTATTCAGTAGTTTCAGTCATGTCGGACTCTTCATGACCCCATTTGGGGTTTTCTTGGGAGATACTGGAGTGGTTTGCCATTTCCTTCTCTAGCTTTTTTTACATATGAGGAAACTGAGGCAAACAGAGTTAAGTGACTTGCTCACAGTCACATAGCTAGTAAGTGTCAGAGGTCAGATTTGAACCCAAACCTGCAGAAAGTGGAAGGCCCTGATTTAGCCCAGCTAGAGAAATAAATAATAGAGGGAACAGGTTCAGGGGACTAACATGTGATGTTGCACTGGGCCTGAAGGACAGGGGAATGGCATCTAGTTGGGGGCTAGGCCTGTTACCTCAGATGGTACTTCAGGAAGAGTCTAAGAAGAGTAAAAAGTGAATTCCCCAGTATGGGAGGAGGCTGAGACAGCTTTGAAGTCCAATCCCAGGAGTAAAATTATCGTGAAAATAAAAATGAGAAAGTTAGTGTCAAAGGGAAACAATTTTAAAAACCACTAAAGATCCTTGGAGGAAGAAAAGATCCCCAGCAGACAAGCAGATAAATCAACAGGGAAGATACTGAAATCATAAGAGAAGATGAAAAGCAAGATATCTAAAAGGTTACAAACATCTCTAATATTGTTAGGCAAAGGAAATTGACCCAACGTCTGATGAAAAACAGAATCCTATGGATTCCCAAGAAGCACAGAACTGCAGCAAGATGCTCTAGAATGTTGCAGGAGACAAATCAGAAGCTTGAGAGAAGAATTTAGATGAGAACACGTGGCGGAATTTGTTCTGGCCTGCACAGCAGAAATAATTAGCAGAATAGAAAAGCTTGAATTCATGGTGGTGAGTCTCTCCAAAGAAGTAAAAGAGAAAACAATAGAGCGAGAATGTAAATATACTAAAGTGAAGGACAATCTGGAAGGTAGGAAGCAAACAACAGCTATGTTGAAAGAATACATGATGTCTCTACAAACAAAACATATCGATCCTGAAGACAAAATGCGTAGAAACAATTTAAGGGTCATAGACCTCCAGACGAACATGACAAGTAAAAAAATTGGAACATCACAATGCAAGAAATAACACAAGAAAATTGCCCAGAACTTCTTCTCAGAACAGAAATGAAGTGCCAATAGAAAGAATCCACAGATCACCTCCAGGGATGAAGTATATACATTTATACATATACATATATATGTATATGTTTATATATAGATTTATAATATATATGTATATTTGTGAGTGTATATATTATATATTTATTTGTATATTATATATGTGTGTATATATTGTGTGTGTATACGTGTATATACATATTTGTGTATGTGTATATATATATTTGTATGCGTGTGTATATATATTTGTGTGTGTGTGTATATATATATATATGCATACATCTACATATCCTTCAGAATTAAAGACACATACTAGTTAAATGTGACAATTCCAATGACAAATATAACATTCTGCAAATGACCAAGAAAATGCCTTTGAATATGAAAGAAATGAAATTTGAATAATGCAAGACTCTTCTGTGAAGACCAGAAACTTCAGAAGGGTACAGAATAATATATTCTGAAAGGCAAAGGAGCTCAAGTTGCAACCCCAGTTGACATACCCTGTAAACTTTGGTCCAATCTTCCCTGAAAAAAAAGATGTATGGATATTCAGTAAGAGAGGTATTTGAAATATTCCTCAAAACAAAACAAAACAAATGTGAGCAGATTCTTTGATTTACAAACACCCTGAACTACAGAAATAAAAGAAAAATAATTAAATACAACTACAAAGGAAATCACAAGTAACAAAATAAATTACCCCTTCTCTGTTGTTGTTGAGTCATTTCAGTTGTGTCCAACTTGCTGACCCCATTTGGGGTTTTCTTGGCAAAGATACTGGAGTGATTTGCCATTTCCTTCTCTAGCTTATTTTACAGATGAGGAAACTGAGGCAAACAGAGTTAAGTGACTTGCCCACAGTCACATAGCTAGTAAGTGTCTGAGGTCAGATTTCAACTCATGAAGATGAGTCTTTCTGACTTGAGCCCCAACACTCTATCCACTGCACCACCTATCCCATATCTAGAGACTATTAAAAGAAAAAGAAAACTAGGAAGAAAAAGACATGAGCTCAAAGAAATTCATAACATAGAGTGCATGAAGAGATTTCTTTCTAATACTATACAAGAGAATCAGGGTAAAAGAATTTGAAGAAATAAGAGAAATGGTAATGAAGGAGCAGGTCTGAAATACTGTGGATTAAACCCATCAACTTCCCTTACCAGTGAATCAGTGTACTTTGTGGGGCAAAACTGAAGAATGGGAGGATGCACAAAAGGGGTGAGAGGGGAGGTAGAGGACAAAGGGCAATGTGATCGATCTGAATCAACTCTGTGGTAAACAACAAGAGGAAAACTCCTGTAGTATCTCAGCATTAAGAGAGGCTACAGACAAATGGGTGAGGTAGAAAGAGAGTTACAGAAGGAGGGGGAAAAAGGGGGACATCGTGACTCAAAGGTGGGAGGGGGTCCCACTAAAAATGCTCCCACAGGGGAAAATTTATATTTTGTAATGAGAGATGGAGACTTAATTTACAGGGATTTTGTGCATGGGGAGATCATGCCCTTTAAGAGCGTTGTGCCACCATGGACAAACACACTATAGGAGAGAAGGAAAATCAGATCTCCTGGGGGTGGCTATAGACCTGAAGAGTAGGAGGGCATGCACCCAAATGGGAAATTGAATGGCATACAGGAAAGCAAATCATCACGGGGAGAATAGGAGATAGAATGGGAATGAATGATTGGGAACAATTGGGTGGATCAGGGAAGATGGCACCAAGAAGGTAGTGCCTGAACTGAACCTTGAAGGAAGGCAGAAGTGAGCAGTGAGTGAATTCAGGGCACAGAGGACAGCGTGCACTGATATACAAAGACAGGAAATGGAATACTGAGTGCAGGGAAGAGCTAGATGTCCAGTCTGGCTGGAACACTGAGTGGGTGAAAGGGACTAATGAGAAATAATGCTGGAAAGATAGTTTGGAGTAAGAGAGAAAAGAGTCTCAAATGTCCAGCTAGGGAGTTTGTACTACACATAGCCACCCTTTCATTCCTTCTTAGCTGTTGCAATTCTTGTACGTATATTATCCTAATTCCTTCATAGAAGAGCTATACAAAGTGCTATTTTGATATATTGGAATTAGAGACGAACCTTGATAAAAACAATCTAAATGTAAAGTGAATTGTGCATGCAAGCCACAGTTTATACAAACAACTTGGAGAAAGATGATCATAGGATTTAAGGCTGGAAGGGACCTTAGAGGTCATGAAGTCCAACTCCTTCATTTTACAGATGAGGAAACTGAGGCAAATTAACTGACTTGCCAAGTCACAGAGGTAGTAAATCTCAAAATCAGGATTTGAATTTAGTCCTTTTGAGTAAGCCCAGCATTATAGCCACTGGTCCATTTAACTACGAGGGTATGATCTCTCAGCCCCCAATTCTGATAAGGGCAGCTAGGTGGCGCAGTGGATAGAGTATTGGGCCTGGAGTCAGGAAGACTTTGTGAGTTCAAATTTGCCCTCAGACACTTACTAGCTGTATGACCCTGGGCAAGTCACTTAACCCTGTGTGCCTCAGTTTCCTCATCTATAAAATGAGCTGGAGAAAGAAAATGGCAAACCACTTCAGTATCTTTGCCAAGAAAACCCCAGAAGAGTCAGAAAAGGCTGAACAATAACAAGTCTGGTAAATTGACAGAATGGACCAAAAGACATAAAGCTATCTTAGGCAAGTCTTCACTGTTTTGGTGCAAAGATAAATAGGTGCTCATAAAGATTAGTGTAGAAATGTCTAATCAGCTCCATAACACTTCCTACAAAGGTGTACATATTGGAATACTTGGTCATGACAAAAATTAAGCATCAATTTTCAGCACGTAATGGAAAGCATAATATTCAAAACCTCTTTGTATGATTTCATGGTTAATGAAAAGCTCCATAGGCCAAAAGCTCCATAGTATTATAGATAGCTTGTAAAGTAAAAAGTCATCGGAAGTCGAGCTACTAGCTTAATTTGAGCTGGAAGGGACCTTAGAGGTGATTGAGCACACATCCCTTCCCTGTTCTACAGACAGGATCTGTAAAACTGAGGTTTTACTGTAGAACTATAGAACCGAGGGTCAGAAAAAGAAAGTGAATTGTTCAGGGTCACACAGCTAATAAACATTCAAGTCAGAATTCAAATCATGTCTTCCTGACTGCAAATCCAGCCCTTGTGACTTAGAGCAAATTCATTTAGGGGAGGCATGGGGGCAGAGCAGAGAGCCAGCCACTCCTAGGAGAGGGGGCGACCGGGATGCATAGCACTCAGGTAGCAGTCGAATCCACATGGCTTTTGTTCAGCTCCAAGGAGAAATTGTGTCAGGTTAGAAGAAGTTAGGGTGTTGGGAAGGGGGTGGGGTACTTAGCCAAGTGGGTTTACTGCATTTAAGAGTCCAGCATCCCTTCCCCCTCTTTATCTCATCTTGTGTTTAGATAAATGGGTAATGCTGAATTTATCAGTTAGTTTCTTCTCAGTTACTGCAGCACACCTTACTCATTTTCATCATCAGTTATGACGATGAATTTCTCCAGAACAGCAGGATGGGTAATGATGCAGACATGGTTTAGAGACAATGTTGTGAAATCTCGGCAACATTCTCCAATCAGGTGGCAAGGGACCCAGGAAGGACTTTGTGGTCAGCTAAGAAACAAACATCAACTTTCACCCTTCTGCCTGCAAATGTGATTTTGGGGAAAATGCAGAAAGCCCAGCTCTCCTGGATGAGAGGGGATACTCACTGGCGACATTTGTGCCGCATTCCTCCTCCTGTGCGGTTTTGCATTACAACACTCTGAATGGGGCAGGCAGCTCCTGCAGCCAAATGTCCGGTGGAGGTCCCCCAGAGGCAGAGGGAGTACAAATTAATCTTCAGGGTTGTCAATTCCCCCACAACACAACTTGGTAAACTGTGTTTTCCAGACAAGAGCAGCAGTTTTCCGTAGCTGAAGTCTGAATTTCAACTATTGGAAAGGCCTGCAAAGCCACATAGATCAGACACTCCAACATGGTTTTGTCCTACTTTGCATAAAGCCAAGAAGGGAGAAATCTCAAATTCCTAAAGCACCGTTGGAGAAAGGTCAGAGGCCACAAACCTGAGACTTTGCTTTAGAAAAAAAGAAGAGAGCTCATCTAACCCATGTGTGCGTCTCTCTGTGTGTGTATGTGTGTGTGGGGTATGTTTAAAGTTAATCTGAACTTCTGGGCTACCTTCTTTGGAAAAGAGAAAACAAACTGGTGCCTGTTGTTAATATTTTTCAATTTTCCAGTCAACTAAACCATGATAAAAAGTGCCCATTTCAATTCTGAAAAACAGAGAGTAAATGAATTTATAGGCAAATGTTGGAAATAAAAAAACCACGTTAGATTTATTTTTTTCTGACTGCATCACTATTGTAATCATTCATTTTTTTTCTCCAACTACTATAAAACTTAACTCAAGTGAGTTATTTTGTGAGAGTGGCTCTCCCAGTGGGCAGCTTGGCATGTGACTTGGGCCAGTTGGGTTAACCAAATCCCTGGTTCTTTTTAAGATAGTGGAAGAGTGCGGTGACCTGCTGCCTCGTGCCCTGGCATCATGGGACTTTGCCTGGCCTGACATGTGAAGGTCATCCAATCCTGGCCACATTAATTTATCATTTTGTAGTTACAGTTTCCATTCCCATCCAGAAACATCTCAAAGTGTCTTACAATAATATTACTAACCTTAGTCACTCACTGGCAGCTTCCACTGACTTGAGATTTATCACAGCACATACCCAAAGAAGCTTAGTCAATAGTCCCAAACCTTACATTAGATATTTTAAATCTAGGATTGTGGTCAAGCTCTTTATTGCACAATTTTTTGCATTCACTACAACTTAATGTTTGAAAATAGGCATGCCCAGAGAGTGTAGATGATTCTGAACTTGTGTTCAAGCTTTGTACTTCCAGACTTACCCTGATATGTCAAGGTTGAAGGATAGATAATGGCAGCACTTGGCCCTAGGGGTGAGCTTTCTGTCCTGAAGCTCTTCTTTATTTCTTGTGGAGACTATTGAACTTTAAAAACAGAAAAAGAAGACAATTCTAGTCATTTTGGAGTAGAGCAGGCCAGGGCTAGGCTTTGTAGAAAGCTTGAATCTGGAGCTGTTGACTTCAAATCTAATTTGGCTCTTCTCTTTTTCTCTAAATTTTTAGATATTTTACCCTGGCTGGGAGGACTTTGATAGGAAGGAATGAAGAAAAGAAGGAAATAAACATTTCTAAGCACCTACTATGTGCCAGGAACTGACTAAGCACTTTACAAATATTATCTCATGTAATCCTCACAACCACTCTGGGAGGTAGGTGCTGTTATTATCCCCATTTTACAGTTAAGGAAACTACAATAGACAGAAGTTTAGTGACTTGCCCAGGGTCACACAGCTAATAAATATTTGAGGCTGGATTTGAACTCACCTCTTCTTAACTTCAGGCTCACAGCTCTGTCACTAGCTCCACCAGCTAGCAGTCCCACCAAGTGGCTAAAATTTTCTACACAAATATACATTTGAGTTGGTGCTTCCATACACAATCAATATAGGACCGAGGTAAGATTTAAACCAAGTTCTTCCTGGTGCTATATACAGCTTTCTACTATGTCATACTGATTGCTGTGAGAGTAATCACATTTTCTAATCTTCATCAAAACCACCTTATGGAAAGTAGTTTGGAAAACCATTGAGCTGAGATTCTCCATTAAATTTTTTTTTTGTCCATTTCTCATTCAAGTCTACTAGAATGTTCTTGAATGTTTTAATTTCTACTTCAGATGAGATTTCATGCATGAAAATAAAATCGACTGGCTGGTGGCATAGAAGCAGGCTTAAAATTCTTCCTTTCTCACCAACATGGCATTTGTGATGGTGAGCTCCATCTAATAGGCTTTAACTGACACAAATATCTGTCATTCTGGGTCATTGTAAAGAGGCTAATGTAGAGAGGAACACCCATTAAAGGTTTGGAAGATAACTTCCAGGTAAAAGAAGAAACAACTGTTTCAGCACTTGAAGTCTTTCTTCATTTCAACTCATCTTTCTCTCACCCCATCCCAAGGTTACTAATCCCTTAGCTATGTCTGCAAATGCTTGGTACTCAACTACAACTCCTTCTTCAAGCTATACTTGGAACATATCCCATTTCTTTAGAATATCTTTATTCTTTAAGGATGGGAATTAAGTCTCTAGGCTTCTTCTAAGTTAGTAGGAAGATCAAGTATGATTCACAAACATACTTCTTCCTTCTTAGGCCAATGGTTTATTCCTTAAGCTAGGAGCAAAATAGACATATAGATACAATTTGTGGGAGAGGGCACTGATAGGCCATGAAAATAGTGTTAGGCAAAACAATATTACAGGGGACAGGTCATTTCATGTTGTAAATGATTGATCAGTTGAATAACATTTAGAAAGGTTTTCATGACTTTTTGGTTGTGTTTGCTTACAATGTATTGATAATGTTATCACGAAATAAAGTCGGTAAGGGTGATCAATCTGTAATGAATCACGTGCATAAAAATGATAATGGAAGTGGTGGGAGTGAATGTAATTGTCAAAGAAAAGAGTGTGGAGAAAGAAGAGGACCAAAGACAGAGTTGTAGGGAACTCATGCATTTATGTATATGTATGTGTGTGCATAAGGGGTGGGTGTGAGGATGGAGAGAGAAATGAGGAATTATAGTCTGCAAAGGAGACAGAAAGGGAATAACAAGTGAGGTATAAGAATGGGAGTAGTATGGCGTCAAAAAGACAAGGAGATGGGAATTTCAAGGAGGTAGGTAGTCAGCTGTAAAAGGGTCAAGGAGAATGGAGATGGAGAAAAAGCCATTGTATTTGGTGATTAAGAGGGCATAAGTGACCTCTAGGAGAGCAACTCCTTGGTGAAAATCACTCAACGAGATTTTATTAAGGGTCTACTTTGTGCCAGACATTGTGCTAAGAGATATGAATACAAGGTATTAAACAACCCCTACTGACAAAGAGCTTATATGCCAAAGGAAAAGACAACAAGTGCATAAATAAGTATATACAGAATAAACATAAATAAACACTAAAAATAGTTGCATATGCCATAGGTTGAGAGGTGGTACATTTGCAGTGAAGATCAGCAAAGAATCTTCATATAGAAATTGGTGTTTGAGCTGCAGTAGTGAGGTGAGAGTGCATTCTGGGTGACTGGACTTAAAAGGACAGAACCTTACATAGACAAGTGGGACAGGCAGTGCAATGGCATCCAGAGTGGGGACAGAATGAAAAACAGAGAGAAGGCTAGTTTGACTGGATGACACAGTGCAGGAAGTGGAATAATGTCTACCAAGGATAGAAAATAGATTGGGGCCAGGTTGTGATGGATTTTTAAAGCACAACAAATGACTTAATAATTTATCTTAGAGGCAGTAGGAGGCCACTAGAGTTTGAGTAGGAAAGTGACATGGTCAGATACACGCTTAAGAAAGTTCATTTTCGCCTCTTTGTGGATGATGGGTCAGAGTGGGGAGAGACTGCTGGACTCTGGTCAATTAGGAAGCTGTTGCAGTAATACAGACATGAAGTGATGAAAGTCAACTAAAGCTGTAGCTATTCAAATAAAGAAAAGAGTTCGTATGTAAGAGATGTCATGGAGGTAGAAAATGACATGATTTGGTAACTGATGGACAGGTGGGTCAAGGAAGACTGAGGGGCCAAGGATAACACCAATGTTATGAATCTAAGAGACTGAAACCGAATGGTGCCCTTAACAGAAATAGAGAAGAAGCCAGATTACAAGGGGCCAAAGTGGGCCATGAGAAAGGGAGGCTCTTTCTCTTTTTCTTCAATGACAAATTTCTTGAGAGATGGATCTTTGCACAAAGTATTTTCTGAATGTACACTTAACATAATCAGTAAAAGTGGATGCATTTGTTAATATCAAATAATCAGATTGCATTAGCACAAGGTATTCCTCAGATTATATTAAAGTCATCAACATCAAGGTCCATCTGCTGTGCGGAGCTCTTTCAACTCCTCAGGAGAAAAAATCCAGATAAACACCTACATAAATGAAGAGATTTTTTTGTACACTCAATGCCAAACTAATGAACTCATTTGAAGGAACCACCTACACGAAACCTTAAGATTGTAATTACGCAACCCTCAGATTCGACAAAAAGGATTTTCTTACAATACAGGCCCTTCTCTAATATTGGCTTCCCCTGTCAGGCAGTAGTGAGGTCCCAGGGTTGCCTGTATCCAAAATAGACAAAACTTATTTGGATACTTGAACTGCTGCTTCAGAAGGAAATTCTGCCGACGTTCATTTTGGCTGGGACCAAGCGTTTTTGTTGGACGCTGTGGGGCCTGTCTTGGGCTTTTCTGCTTCTGCTTAGAATCATGGATCACAGGACTGTAGATTTAAGACTGGAAGGAACCTTAGAGGTCATGGAGTCAACCTCCCTCATTATAGCATACTGAATTTCCTTTCTTTCTCTCTTTTTCCAAAAGGTGCCTAATAAAACAAATTACATACTGTACTTCAATTCCCTCACTGGTTTCCATGAGAAAATAAAACTCCATATTAACATAAGACAATTCACCTCTGCTTCTACTCTGCCTGGAGGAGACATAGGTTCTTAGAACTAGAAAAAGACTCTTGAGATTCACAGTGTGGTGGCAAGAACATTGAAAACTTGCGTTCAGATCCTGGCCTTGCCATTTCCTGGTAAGCTCAGACAAATTATTTAATTTCTGTAGGTCTCAGTTCTTTATCTGCGAAATGGATAACAGTGCTTTAAATATATTAATTATTACACATTGATTAATATAATATAGCTGAATAACATAATATATCACATTATTATAACAATATATTAATATATATCTCAATCATAGAGCTGCTGTTTGGATCAAATAAAGATAATATATGTAAAATGCTTTGTAGCTATAAATCTTTATGTAAAAGTAATTGATATTCACTGCCTTTAATTTCTCATTATCCTTCTCAGTCCTTGACCTCTCTTAATCTGGTTTCCGACACTACTCTTCTATTGAAAGTATCCCTTCAGAGGTTGCCAATGGCTTTTTTACTTGCTCAGTTCAATGGTTTTTTCTTAGTCCTCATCCTCCTTGACCTTTCTGAAGCATTTGGTGCTTCTGACAGCTGCCCTTTTCTATATGCCCTCCTTTCCCCTGGCTTCTGTGATACTCACTCTCCTGGTTCTTTTCAACTGATTGGCCTTCTCTCATTTCCTTCCCTGGTTTTTCTGTTTTCTTTCCCTCTACGAGCAGATGTTCCTCTAGTCTTTCTTCTGTCTCTCATGGTTATCTCATCTCCTTCTCCTGTATTCAATTGCCACCTCAGTGGAGGTGCCTCATAAATCTAGATAGAGCCCCAATCTCTCCTCCGAGATCCAGTCTACTTTCAGTTTCTCTCCCTTCCAATCCCTTCTTCATGTAGCTATCAGAATGATCTTCTTAATTAAAGATATGATCATGTCCCTCCCCTTGAGATAGAACCTTCAATAGCTCCTGATTGCTTATAACCTTATTTAAGGCCCTCTACAGTGTGCTTCAACCTATCCTTCTGGCCTAATTCACATTCATGTACTGTATATTGCAGTCAAACTGGACATTAGTTCTTTCTTGAACTCATCCTACTCTCTCTAGCCTCCATGCATTAGGGCAGAACATAACCATTGCCTGTGATGCACCCCTTGATCGCCAATCTTCGAAATTATTCTCTTTTTTAAAGATCTAACTCAACTGCTTCCTCCACACTGTACTCCCATGCAGTCTTACTTGATCTCTCCCTATTTAGAATTTCCTAGGAGACTTCATCTGTATCCTTCCTTTGTTCCAATCACTCTCTACTTCGTATTAAACTCATCAGTTTATGGACTGTGCTGTTTTTCATCTTTGTACCCCCAGTACCTAGCCCAGCCCTTTGGATGTAACAGGCCACCATTAAATTGCATTGAATTATTATTGTTATCCTCGAATCCAACTTCCTCATTTAATAGATGAGGAAAAGGAGGCCCAGGGAGGTTAAGGGATTTAGCTAAGATAAAACAATTAGTAACAGAGTTAGGACTAGCAAATTGGTTATTGCAGCCAATTCTGATAGGGCCTTCTGTAAGTACCAAAATCAGCATAAGTGCAAACACTGGGTCCTGTCAGTACAGGGATTTGTTCCTGTTTCAGGAACAAAAGCTTAAGGGGATCCCTTCTGAAATTCTTGGAGGGGCTTGGTATGTAAATACATTCTTCTGACAACAGGCCAATGTCTTCCAGTCAAGCAGGAAGAAAAACAACAAAGATGACTCATTGATGTTCATTCATTCATTCAATAAAGGTTTATTACACACCACGTGCTTTAAAAGACTTCATTTCATAATAAAGGAAAGGATGGCTTCATAGCAAAGCTCTGTATAATGCTGATACGACTGGCTTCCTTTGTGATGCTATGTATTTAATTTTCTGCATTTAAAATATTGTTCTAAGAGGGGGTCCGTAAGAGTCCATGGAGATGGGAAACCACTTTATTCTGGGACTATCATTATGTCCAAATGGTAATTTTGGGAGTTACCTTCTTTGCCAGTTTGGTCTTGATCTTTGTTGTAGACTGTGGATAGCTCTGTTAGTTCTACAATGTGAGTCAAGACTGAACCTGGCATTCTCTCCAGGGAGGAAAAGTAGCATAGTAGAAAGGAGCATTTGATTTGGAATGCAAAGAACTTGGTTGGAACCCCTGTTCTGTCTCTTACCATCTTCATGACCTTGGGCAAGGTACTAAAGCTCTTTAGGCCTCAGTTTCCTTCTCTGTAAAATGAGAGGGTTGGACAAGATAACTTCAAAAGATACAGAACCAATAAGGAAACATTCTTTATTAGATTTAATTCTCACTAACAGGAAATAATTGGTTCCTAGGGTAGAAATAAGAGAAACTTTTTTGGGGGGAAGCAAACACTACCTCCTAGAGAAGAGGAAAGCTGGGCATAGTTTGATATGCACTCGATTTTGGGAAAGCAGATTTCAACGAATTCAGAGGAAAGATAGGTAGGATCCTATGAATTAAAATTCTATAGAGAAAGTCTATTGATGGGGAATGGGAAACCCACAAAAATTAATATTAAGATAATAGTAATTAACATTTATATAGCACCTACTATATGCCAGGCACTGTGCTAAGTGCTTTATATTATGTCATTTGATTCTCACAACAATGCTGGGAGGTAGGTGCTATTATTATCCTTATATTACAGATAAGGAAACTGAGGCAAACAGTGGTTGAATGACTTGCTCAAGGTCACACAGCTAGTGTGTCTGAATTCTGAAGATACAAAAATAAGCAACTCCAATGAGGAAGAAAAACAAAAATGATCTGAAAAGACTGGTGTGAATGCAATAGGGAATTCACCAATGAACTTAAATTTTTTGAAACATATGTACAGAAGAAGGAAGCAAGGACAGGTAATAGAGGCTGAATATAAGAACGTGATGCCATCTTGGAAAAGAATGTTAGGAGCTCCAAGGCTCAGAATGAGCTGAGATACGAAGAAAGGTTTGGGTTGAAGGAAAGGGGATGATCAAAGGAATGAGAGGATGGCTGCCTGGGATGGATGGGACAATGATGATTGTTTAACCTCAGAGAGAAGGCAGAGCTGCTCACATAATATTTTACTTCTGTTTTCTTTAACAAGGAGAACAAGCAGTGGAAATAAGAGAACAAAGATGACTAATGAAATTTAGACCCTAGATCAAGGTTCTTAATCTGGAGTCTATGAACTTGTTTTTAAAATATTTTGATAATTATTTCAATATGATTGGCTTCCTTGGTAATCCTATGGATTTTATTTCATGCATTTAAAAATATTATTCTGAGAAGAGGTGCAACAGGGTCCATAACACAAGATCAGTTAAGAAACTCTGCCCTAAATTAAGTAAGGAGAGTTTGTTATTGTAGTTTAGACATCTCAGTTGTGTCTGACTCTTCACGACTCCATTTGGGTTTTTTTTTGGCAGAGATCCTGAAATAGTTTGTCATTTTTCTTCTCCAGCTCATTTTACCAATGAAGAACCAGAGACAAACAGGGTAAAGTGACTTGGTCAGGGTCACAAAGCTGGTAAGTGTCTGAGACTAGATTTGAACTCAGGACTAAGCATTCCATCTACTGTATCACCTAACTGCCTTAATTTAACTCAACTGGTGCAGTTGAGTTAAATTTCTTGGGTAATGAGAGAATTGGCAGGTATGATGACTGAATGACTGATAGTGATATTTCAAAGATAGTGGAGAATGGGAGAAGTCAGGATTGGGGAAGGGCATTTGTTGTCTTGATCTTCAAAAATTCCATGTTTACTATTAACTTGAAGGGGAGGTCTCCAGTGGAGCACCCCAAGGATTATGCTGCATCCTGTGCTGAGTCATAGTTTTATCAACAGTGAGGTAAAGAAACAGAGAGCATGCTTATCCAATTTGCAGAGAGCACAAGCTGGGAGGGGTAGCTCCTCAAGGAGCCTGGATCTTGGGCTGAATCTAGCAAGATGAAATTCAGATAGATATGACTGTGAAGTATTACGTCTGATTTCAGAACATCAGCGTCACAAAGACAGGATGAGATGAGAAAGGTGTGGTTAGGGAGCGATTTGTCTGAAAGTGATAAGCCCAATGTGAGTCAGGAGTGTGACGTGGCCACCAAGGAAGTTACTGCTACGTTGGACTCTCTTCAAAGAGGTATTGCTTTTAGGAAGAAGAAAGTGACAACTTGGCTATATTCTACTGTGGTCAGACCACACGAGGAGGAGGAGTGTGTTCAGTTGTGAGCACTACATTTTAGGAAGTGCATTGATAAGCTGCAGAGTGGCAGATGAGGGCAAACTGGATGGAAGGACCTTAAATCCATGTTAGATGAGGACTTGGTTGAAGTAAATGGGGATGTTTATCTTGTAGAATAGAAGAGTCAGTGGGTGTGTTATCACCGTATTCAGGTGTCTGAAGGGCCATCATCAGGAAGAGGCATTATATTTGTTCACTTTGGCCCCAGAAGCAGTGCCAGGAGTAATGGCTGGAAAACGTAAAGGGAGAAACTTAGACCTGATGTTAGTAAAAACTCTCTAACAATTAGAACTGCCTAAAAGTGGAATGGGCTGTGTCTGGAGGTCTTTGAGCCCACACTGGATCACCATTGGTCAAGGGTGTCAGAATGGGAATGCCTTTCGAGTGTGCTTGGACCTGATGACCCATTAAGTCCCTAAAATCTTTTGGTTCTGTGGCTTCTGAGGTCTTTTTGAACTCTCAATCTATTATCTTGCTGTTTTATCGAGCTTATCAAAGGTTCCAACTCTCAGTGTTGGGTCATTAACCATCTGGGCTATCAGTGATGCCAGAGCTTCCTGGGAGAAGAACATCCTCACCAGATCCAGTAACTGTTGGGAGATGGCATCCACCCTGGGGACTTCTAGGAATGGCTCCTGCATGACCTTACTGCCCATTCCTGGGAGGACTATGCTGAGTGCCCCAAATGTTAGAGAGGCTGTACCCAGGAAGACAGCAAACTATTATAGAACACAAGGAGGGATGTTTGATGGGTGTAGTGGAAATTGCTACAGCCACAGGACCTGGGTTTGAATTCCTCTACTCCTTACTACCTGTGATCTTTGGGGTAATTCCCTTTGTTTTTCTGGTCTTCAGTTTTCTCACCTGTAAAATGAGACTAGGTGACCTCTAAGATCTCTCCCAGTTCTAAATATGTGACACTGTTTTTAGAGCTATAAGGAATCTTAAAAGTTAATCAGTCAATCAATGAACATCAAGTGCCTACTGTGTGCCAAGCACTGTGTTAAGTGCTGGGATTACAAAGAAAGGTTAAAAAAATAGTCCCTGCACTCAAAGATCTCACAATCTAATGGGAGAGACTACATGTGGATAACTATACAAGAACAAGCTTTATATAACATAAATTGGGAATAATCAATAGAGGGAAAGAAAGCACTAGAATTAGGAGGGATTAGAAAGGTTTCCTGTAGAAGGGAGCATTTTAGCTGGAATGAAGCCAGGAAAGCCAGGAGGCAGAGGTAAGTAGGAAAAGCATTCCATGAGAGCCAATGAAAATGCCCAGTTTGGGAGCAGAGTATCTTGTTCCAGGAACATCAGGTCCCCTGGTTTTACTGCAAAGAAATGGAAGCCCAGAGAGGTTAAATAACTTGCCCCTAGTCATATAGACAGTTGCTGGTAACCTAGCTCTTGTGACCCAATCAAATTCTGTTTCTGTTACACTATCCCTGGCCTTAGTGGCTAAAGCCATGATTCTTTCTTTCACCCCCTCTACTTTCATCTTCTCAATCTATCCCTTAAAATCCAGGTTCATAACTAAAGCTGACAGCTCTAGCCCTCTGAATAAGCTGAGGTGCTTGTGGATGCGGCCCTAAGAGGACAGGCAGAATTCCTTTTAAAGGCAGACCAGGTGGAGCCTGGAAGTATATAAATAAGCTGATGCCCTCAGTTCAGCCAGTGAGAAGTTCCTTACTGGCCATTGAAACACCGTAGGGGATTTATTCACTCAGACTGGCGCATGATAAAATGTGGCCACACCAGTTCTGCTATTTTAAGCTCTGAGAACCCAGAGGGGAGGGGCGATCAGTGGGCTCACTGGGCAGATATATCCTAACTTGTTGTGTCACCTTGGGCCTTTCTATTCCCTGGCGTTTTCTCTCTTCTCAGATTAAGATGGTATGCCCATTCTATGCTCATGGTAGCTTAGCACAATGCCTGGCACATAGTAAGAACCTAATAAATGATTGCTGACTTGTTGACTGATTGATATTATGCCCAGTCCTCTCCAATAGCATGCCCAATCCACTCCCATAATAGCATGCCCAATGCACTCCCATGATAGGGTGCCCAATGCACTCCCATGATAGGGTGCCCAATGCACTCCCATGATAGTGTGCCCAATGCACTCCCATGATAGTATGCTCAGTCTACCTCCATAGGATGATGAGAAGATGGTAGCTTTTAACAACCAGTGTTAGATAAGTTTAGGAGGAGATTGTTTAGCCAGGGGTAGGGAACCTGTAGTCTGGAGGGTTTGGATTCAAAGGGCCATACTTGAGGACCTAGAGGGCCACATGTGACCCCAAGGCTGCAGGTTCCCCACCCCTGGTTTAGAAGACAGTCTGGGAAATGAACTCTTGGTTAGCAAAAGTGAAAGAAGGGAGGGGAAAGAGTACTTAGCACTTAGTACTTAATACTTAATACTTATACCTCATCTCAACCCAAAGTTTGCATTTCTGGAACACTGTGTTCACAGCACTTTCAATACATTATAGTTTGATCCTTACTACCCCCATCAAGTTGACACTACAAGTACAGTGGCCTATATTTTACAGTTAAGGAACTGAGGCTTCAGAGAGGTTGTGACTTATTCAAAGTCACACAGCTAGTCGGAAGAAATGAACATTTGTTAAGGGTTTACTGTATGTTAGGCACTGTTCCAAGTGCTTTACAAATATTTTTGATCCTCACAACAACCCTGGCAAGAGGTACTATTATTGTCACCCTCACATTACAGCTAAGGAAACTGAGGCAGATAGAGGTGAAGTGACCCAGCTAGTAAGAGTCTGAGTCTGAATCTGAATTCAGATCTTCCAGACTCCAGGCCCGATGCTCTGTCCAAAGAGTCACCTAACTGAACCTAGTGGTGCTAGTGGGTGTTAGAGCTATAGGACTTTAGGTCTGGGTCATTCACGTTTAACTGCAGGTCCCATCTGACTTCCACTCCACTACATGACCCCTAAGCATAGACATGTTAAAGAACTTAGAAATATCAGAAAAAAATTTAGGAATCGACCTGAGTCCTCATTTTATAGATGTGGAAACTAAGGCCCAGAGAGGCTAAATAGTTTGGCCAAGGTCACACAGCTGGGACTGATCTGGTCCTAGGACTCTGGTTTTCTGATTCTTAAGTTGCCTGTAAACAAAACCATATTTTCCCAAAGGCTCGCACTGTAGTTTTATAGGTATTTTCTCTCTGGTTCACCTTCAGTCATCAGTGCTTTGTAATTTGGAATCTTTCCATTTCACTGCCACTGGACCCCAGGTCTTCTGTCGATAGTTAATGATCTTTTGATCATTAAAGCGGTTGTTGGTATAGGAATCTAGTATGTACAAATAAAACTTCTAGGAAGGAGAAAATCTTTTGGAAATGTAAATAATCCCCCACAAGTTTAATTTCTTTTGAAGATTTGCATATTGGTTCCTTTAACCAGAACCTCTCTGTGTTGCCCTTGCCCTTAAAATTCTAAACACCATCAATCAATAAATCATCAATCAAAAAGCATTTAAGCACTTACTATGTGCCAGGCACTGTGCTAAGTGTCTGATGGGGGAGAGACAAAGAATAAATAAAATGAAGAGGTAAGAGTAAGGAGATAATGGCCTGAGTTCTTGGCTGGATGCAATCCCATTCCTGGTCTTCAGAGCATGAGCTAGCCCATGACTGTCTATAGTCTGCTTACTACGTGCCTTTTGATTGGATACTGAGCCATAACTGGATGTCAATACAAAAGGCCCCAACAACTCAACCTCCCTCTCTTTCCTGCTTAACTGTGTTTGAATGAGGAGGCAATAGCTACCCTAAGTCCTTCTGTGGGGAGAAACTTGCATCAGACATGTTTTAGGATGCACTGGGCTGAGGACACAGAGCATCCTTCCAGAGGGCTGAGGTACAGATACTCTTGGCAATGTTATTACAACTATGCTCTTGTTTCTCTATTACAAATGTTGTGGCTGGGGGCAGTAGATGATGAAACTGAGGCTCAGAGAGACCAAATGACTTGTACAGGGTTCTGTGCATGTAGTTGGTGAGCTGGGAGTAAAACTCTGATTTCCTCTTCTGTAAATGGGGATTATAATAGCATTTACCTCATAAAGTTGTGAGGATCAAATGAAAAAGTATATATGTAAAATGCTTTGCAAACTTTAAGGTGCCATACAAAATGCTAGCTTTGTCTCTTGGCAGTTAAATGGATACCACACTAGACTTGGAGTCAGGAAGATCTGTATCTAAGTCTCAGACACTTACTAAATGAGTGAACCTGGGCAAGTCACTTAACTGCCATCTATCATAGTTTCCTCATCTGTAAAATGAATGCAATAATAGTACCTACCTTCCAGGGTTGTCATGAGGATAAAATATTTGATAACCTTAAAGCACCATATAAATGCTTAGTATTAATTGTTATTATTGCTATTTAGTTGAACATAAACAGAATAATATTTCCTTGCTTACTTACATCGTCATTTCAAAGCCATTTTGTCTTCATTCCTGGTTATCAGAGGAAAGAACAAAACCTACATGGACCCAGAAACCATACCTTTTACATCTAAAATAATTTAGAAAGTCTTTAGTATTTCTGAGAATTTGCTTCCAAAATTATTACAAGTATTACAGAAGATGCTGTTTTTCACCCATAGATTTCCCTTTCATCCCTTCTAGTTGGAGTACTTGAAGATTAAAATAATAAATAATTAAAAACAGGAAACAAACAAAATCAAAATCCTTTAATTCATACTGTTGGTTCCTTTATTTAAAAATAAATTTTTTTGGGGGGGGCAGCGAGGTAACACAGTGGATAGAGCACCAGCCCTGGAGTCAAGAGGACCTGAGTTCAAATCCAGCCTCAGACAATTGACACTCATTAGCTGTGCGACCCTGGGCAAGTTACTTAAACCACATTACCTTGCAAAAAAACCCCCCAAAATAAAAAATAAATAAACTTAGGGTAGGCTCCTTAACCTCATACCCAGAAACTAGTCTGAGAGGCATCCACTTTTGGCCCCAGCACTAGAATTAGTCCCCATTTCTTACCTTGTATATAGGTGTGGTCAAATATATAGGCGTCCTAAGGCAGATTTTTGTCAAAATCTTAGTCATGAGTTCTTTTCCACACTTTGATATTTCCATTTCTTATACTTCCTCCCTTCCTTTTCTTCTCTCTCTCTCTCCCTCTGCCTTGAAAAAAGTGATCGAGGTAACAGAATGCCATGTATGTTCCTAAACTGGAAAATTCACCCTGGGTTGCCAAGGAATAGAGGTTTTCCAGTTAACCAGTGCAATGCCCTGTTAACCTCACTCCTTGGGGAGGCCCAGAAATGATCTAGAAGCGATTCATATGTTTTAACGACTAGAATTTGACTCCTTCATTTTCACTTTCCAGCTGCATCTCAGCTTTCAATCTCAGTTCATAGGAAGTATTCCACCTGAAAAATTAAAAAAAAAAAAGTATGTGGAATGAGACACCTAAAGGAAGGTTCTCTGGACTCTGGTCTGCAGCGGGACAGGATAACTTGTCTTGGAAAACAGTTGTTTCCACAAGAATGGAGGGAAGGTGAGGCCTTCTTAGAGGAAGGCGGTTGTAACATTGAAAATGGAGGCAACCTCGTCCTTGATGTGAAGACCTGAAGGACAATGACACATTACCTATCTCTTGTTCTCAGGAAGGAGGACGGTCTTAAGGAAAAGAGACGTTTGCCTAAGAGATGACAATCTGGATGGAGAGCCAAGCCAAGTCTTCTAAATTGGAGCCCAGATAGGTTACAACGGAACACTGGTAAACAACATGTTTTGTGGCCACACGGCTCATTCCTTGGCTTCCCTGAGCTCTTTTGGTTTGGGAGATACTTCCCAGAGTTGGGCCTTCATGAAACCTTCCTCTCTTAGAGCAAAAAACTGGGAAATATGGGTGATTGATGCATCTTGGGTGAAAAGAGAGAGAAAAAAACTGTGGAGAACAATAGTTTTGAACTGGAAAAAGGCTGACAACCAGAAGTGAGAGCTGTAACAGTCTGCTTATCTCTCACATGTCCTGGCCGAGTGAGAGCAGGCCAGTTTCCAACAATATGTTCTCTGGGGTTTTGCCCAGACTAATTTTACATGACAATGACTGCTCTATACTCCTTTCACCAAGGGACGGAATGTCTTTGCTGTAGCCAAGGGGATGGGCAGGAGTTGGTAATGGTATGACTGGAAGATCTCTGGGACCTCCTGGGTGGCTGGAGGAGGACAGCAGTCATAAGTGATTCATGAAGCTTTGCTAGGAGTCCTTCCTTGCTGATCCTTACCAAAAGATCATGTAATGGTCATGTGCAGTGGTGTTCTGGACAAAGAAGGGACAGCATCCCTGCCACCCCAAATTCTTCCCATCCAAGTGGAATGAGGATTAGGCTTTTTGTTCCATGCTAAGTATTTAATAATTGATCAAGAGAGCATGGCACAGCCTTTGTGTGGTTGGTTACCTGTGGTTTAGGTGAAATGCTCCCTGGAGCCAGACAATAGGAAGTCAGTGAGAATTTTAGCCCAGAACAATAGAAGTAGATGCTTTATAATCATTCTTATGGTAAACTTGATTTTGAAGTTTACCGGTGACTTTCCCCCCAAAAATGAAAAAAGAAAACCAAATGACTTTTTTTGAAAGGAAAACCACTGATAAAGGAAATATGACATGAACAAAGAAAAAAATGTAAGCATGCTGTTCTTTTCAGTGTAATAAATGCACTGAACAGGGAAATACCATAAGCTTTGACCCATAGTACTTACCCTTTTCTGGTATCTAATTTCCATTTGCACACAAAGGGGAGATTCTTTTCTCCCAGTTGGCTTTGTAGGAAGATATAACTCAGGGAAGGCAATGGGCTATAATTAGAACTTTTTTTAGCTTGTTCTTTCAATCAGAATGACTCCTAAGCTGAGAAGCCCAGTGCAACTTAATCCTTTTTGTCAATATGGGGCGGGAAAAGCTTCCGACAGGTACAGTATTAAGTACAGAGGAGGCCGAAAATGTGGCTGCCCCTGAGATTCTCACAGAGGGAATGCCATCACTGTTAACCCCACCTGGCCATCAGAACACTTGGATGGTCGATCAGAGTGCTCATTGCTGTTTCTAATTTAAACTTACATGTAAAGGGCTTCACAACCCAGTCCTGGAGGCAGAGGTTGACTGACACTTTGGCCTTTTGCCATAACCTCTACAGAACTGGAAAGCCAAACTATGGAGTGATGTTAGCAAGCATTGATTAAGCACCTGCTAGGTGTCAGGTCCTGTGTACTAAGTGCTAAGAATACAAGGCTAAAGCCATCCCTGCCCTCAAGGAGCTTACAGTCTCATTGAGGAGACAACAAGCAAACAGCTATGTACGAACAAGATATATATGGAATAAATTGGAGATAATCAACAGAGTGAAGGAACTAACATTAAGGTGACCTATCAACAGAGTGAAGGAACTAACATTAAGGTGACCTGGGAAAGACTTTGTAAAAGGTGAAATTTTAGCTGGGACTTGATGGAAGCCAGAGGAGCCTGGAGACAGAGAGGAGGAGAGAATTCTAAGCATGGGAGACAGCTGGTGAAAATGCCTGGAGTAGGGAGGTGGGACTACAACCCAATCTCTCAGAGTATCTTTCAGTTTTAATTTAATTCAATTCAATAATTGTAGCGTGACCCTGTCTTAATGTGGTTTGAGGTTTCCAAGGCGCAGTACAAGGAAGGGCAGAACACCCTGTGACAGAATGTAGCACAAGACAGGAGTTAGAAAGTAAAACAAGCCAGGGCAGATACAACAAAAAGGAACAGTTAGGGGTGTTGGAAACAGGTCTTCCTTAGATCTCTAGTGAAGGGAGGTGGTGAAAGGGGTGGAAAGGGGGGCTACACCAGTAAGCCCAGTGGGTTGTTACAGGGTTCTTATCTGGACCAAAAAAGACCAAGTATTGGGAACCTAAACCTTGTGTATCCAGATCGAGTCTTTGGGACTGGTGCTGATTTATGCTGGGGAGTAGGAGGAAGGGGATTAGCCTGGGGAAGTGGCTGCTAATTGATATTCAAACTTCTACAATGCCGGGTTGAGAGAAGGTTAGTTTTTAAAGTTTTTGGCCCCTTATGACAAGCCTTACTTCTACAGGTTGAGTCTGGTTGAGCTTCCCCTAATAGCCCCTTCATTTACTGGGATGGGGGCTACCGAGGTCTCTACAAGGCCATCCTATGGAATATGTATAGGAATATGCCTGTCCTGGTCCCTTTTTGTGGGGCACATGTGCCCTGACCCCTTACTAAAGGGCACGCTCAACCACTGGCTCCTATTTGGTCCCTTGTTCACCAGGACAAGATTTGGGATTTGGGAGAGGGATGGTGAAGAGGCAGAACTGTGTCAAAAAGGATTGGTGACTAGATCAGAAAGAGCCACTCACATTGTGAACCATAAGGACCCAGGAGAAATGGCTTCTGGTCTCTCTCTCTCTCTCTCTCTCTTTTTTTTTAAGCTAGGCTACCCCTAATGGGGTTAAGTGACGTGCCCAGGGTCATACAGCTAGTAAGTGTTATGTATCTGAGGCCGGATTTGAACTCAGATTCTCCTGATTCCAAGGCTGGAGTACTATCCACTGCACCACCTAGGTGTCCCTGGTCTCTTTTGAAGTGTCTCTTTGGACTCAGCCACATCCCTTGGACTCTCCTTTGGACTTCTCTTGCTGGGTCTTTGGCATATACCACCTGAGTCTTTATTTAGCACCAGTTATGTGCCAGGCACTATTCTAGGTGGGAAGAAATAAGAGGGAAAAAATGAAGCATAAACTGTCCCATAGGAGATTATATTCAAATGTTCCCAGAAATAAATATATATGAGAGATACATTTTGGGGGTGGGGTGCGGTTTCTGTGACCTATTGTTTTTGACTTTGTGTCCATGGCATTCCTTGCCCTGAAAATCTTGGGCTTCTCAGGAAACATTCTGGAAATGCTCAGGGACCCAGGCTTACAAATTGTTTTCACAAAATCCTTCATTTTCTACTGGGCCTATAACACCATAAAGGAGTGGATGAAAATGTTCACTGGATGTAAGATCCTTGCCATTGGCATGAAGCCCGTAGGCCAGCTGGTTGTGAGCAAAAGGTGTGGGCTGGTTTATTTTTTCTTTTAAATTTTTCTCATTGTTGTGTCAGTAAATAGTGCGACTTCTAAGACACCAGTGGGTGACCTTTGATTGTATCCAGTTTGTACTCTAATCAACAAACATTTCCTATGTTCCGAGCCCTCTGAGGGATGGAGAATAAGTAGGAGACACGATCTCTTCCCTGAGGTCGTTCATAATCCAGGTGGGTGGAAAAACCTAATACAAATGAAAAATTGACAGAGCATAGTATGTAATTAGGTGCAAAGTTATGTTGTTCAGCCTATAAAGTTCCATAGGAATTCAGAGGAAACTGAAAAAATTAAATGCTAGAATAATCAGCAAAGATTTCATGGTAGAGGTGGAAATTTTGCAGGGCCTTAAAGTATAGTTAGAGTAGAAATCCAAAGAGTTAAGAGGGCAAGAGCATCTCTGGTTGGGGGAATAGCACAAGGGAAAAAAAAACAGAAGTAAGAATGAGTCCAGCATGATTGTGGGGTTGTTATATTCCTTTACATTTACTGACATGTTGCTTTGCAAGCTTGGCATTGTGGAAAGAGCACAGGATTTGGGGTTAGAAGACTTGGGTCGAGATCCTTGTGTGTACCATCTATATGACCTTGAGTAAAACACTTAGCCTCAGTTTCACCATCTGTCAAATGGGGACAATAATATTTTCGCCACCTACCTCCCTATATCATTGTAGCCAGGTGCTCTGGAAAGAGGGTCTGTCTTCAGGTCAGGGGAGACCTGATTTACCCATCCTTTGACTCTTACTAGCCATGTGACGATGGGTCAGTACTTTCACCTCTCAACTTCAGTTTTCTCATCTGTTAAGTGGGAACAGCAACAGCAATAACTGTAGTGTCTACTTCATAGTCTTATCGTGATGCTCAAATAAAATACAGTACGTATAACACTTTCCCAGCCTTAAAGCAACGTATCAGCTATTAGGATCAAATTAAAGAAATACTTTGTAAGCTGTAAAGCACTGTATACATGGGAGCCATTTTTATTATTACCATTAAGCCATTTCCGATGAATTCAGTATCTATTTCCACAAATAATAAATTTCTCAAAGATGGGAACTGGGTTTTTTACTTATTTTATCTCTTCCTAAAGTCATTAATACAGCTCTATGCAGTGACCATATCTCACCAATCAATCACCAAGTATTGTTGTGCTTACATTGATAGGTACTGAGAATACTAAGAAAAAACAAACACCAATCCCTGGCCTCAGGGAGCTTATATTTAATTGTAGAAATATAGACTTTTTATAGATAAGTAAGTTTAATATAGTTTGAGAAGGGAGAGAAAAGTGATGACTAGAGGCCCTAGAAAAGGCTGTAGGAGATGATGCTTGAGTTGAACCTTGAAGGAAGCTAAGGTTGCCAAGAGGTGGACAGAAAGAGGGAGGACATTCTAGGCCTTTGGAACAGACTACAAAAAAGGATTCAGCAGATGGATTCTGGGAATTGTAAACAGGCTAGTTTGGTCAGACTAAATGAAAGAGAATAAAGTAGAATAAGTCTGGAAAGATAGATTGAAGTCACATTGCAAAGGGCTTGAAATTCTAAGCTATTGAGTATATTTTGTCTCTGGGTCAATAAGGAACCCCTGAACATTCTTGAGCAGGGGAGTGGCAGGCTCACCTTTATTTTGATGTCCTGATCAATATCTAGAAGTAAGTTTTTGCTTTTACAAAATAGATGCTTAATAAATATGTATTGAGAGAATGAAGTTATTTGACTGTATAATCTCAAGAAAGTTAATATGGCCAGGTCAGCAACAACAGTGAATCAGACATTTGAGGTCACTCATTGCTCCAAAAACCCAGTCAGAAGCCTCCTTAATATGCCAGTACATTTTGGAGAGACCTAGCCTTAAAATGTGTGTAATCATGAGGACAACCTCACCTCTAATTAATATGGTACCATTCTTTTTGAGATCTCAAAGCATTTACATCGGCATATAAATCACTAACCAAACATTGACTCCAACATCATCCACTTGCTTTTCTTTGGTGCTTTCATAAACCTAGACAGGAAAGTTTTAATTTTGGCCCATGGAAAGATTGCAATATCCCAATATTTATAACACCTTGAGGATATTTTGATAGGTGGCTTAAAAAAAATTGAACAACTTCTTACTCGAAGTTAAAAAAAAAAGTTCTGGCTTCACAAAGGGTGACACCAGATTCCACAAGCTAGTACAAGTTGTGACTATATGGTAATGAGATTGAGACAGTTACCAAAGAGGAGTCCAAACACGTTTGGAGGAATTGCAGCAGGGTTGAAATAAGAAACAAGCTTTCCAAGAGGACTCCTTTGAAAGAGACAACACTCCCTTGGATGTATATTTGGATATTTTGTTAAGTATTTGTTTCATTATTTGTAGAAAGGGAGAGGTAGGATGTAAGATATTGAATCAGAGTAACCTGTTTGAGCCTCAGTTTTCTCACCTGTAAAATGGAAGTAATAATGCCTCTAGTACTTACCTCATAGGATCGTTATGAGGATCAATGAAATAATATCTATAAAGTATTCTACATACCTTAAAGTGCTATATAAATGTCCCTTTGTATTATTATTATAATTATCTCATTTTTCCTGGTAACATCTACAATATTAAATTCATTCATTCAACAATATTTAATGAACATTTATTCTGTTCAAAGTCTCATGCTAAGTGCCTTTACTGATACAAAGAAGACAGTCTGTGCCCTTGTAGAATTTACAATCTAGTAGGGATCAGGGGTTAATAGACTTAGAGATGGGAGAGAGCTTAGACATTAGCTAATCTTTCACCTGTATTTTAAAAAAGAAGAGACAGAGGCTCAGAGATATTAAACAGCTTGCTAAAGGCCACACAGTAAGTAGTAAAGCTGGGTTTCTGAACCTACATCTCCTACCTTCAAAGTCAGTGTTCTTTTCACTGTACTGTGAAGAGGTAGCATGTCTACAACGAAGTATTATGCAAGGTAGAAGGTGAGAATGTATTAAGAAAGGCTGATGTTGTTCAGTCCTGTCCAACTCTTCGTTACCCCATTTGGAGTTTTCTTAGCAAAGATACTAGAGTGGTTTGCCATTTCCTTCTCCAGCTCATGTTACAGATGAGGAAACTGAGGCAAGCAGGGTTAAGTGACTTGCCCCAGGTCACACAGCTAGAACTCGTCTGAGGCCAGATCTGAACTCAGGAAAATGAGTCTTTCTGACTCCAGGCCCAGCACTCTATCCACTTTGCCACCTAGCTGCCCAATAAGAAAGGTAGAAGAGATTATTTCAGTGGGGGAAGAAAGTCAAGAAAGGCTTCATGGAAGAGAAGGTCTTTGAGCTGGGCTTTGAACGACCGAGAGCACTTAGATGGGTAGAACTGGGGTAAGGTGTAGAATTAGCACATGTTCTCTGAAGCTCCTTCCTAGGTTCCAGAAATGCAGATGGAGCATAATGTGCACATCATAGAACAATGCATAGATGGGGGACTTCTGGCAAGTCATCTATACCACTGGTGTCAAACTCAAATAGAAAAGGGGGGAGGTGGGGCATTAAACCATATATAAGGATCTCTATGGGCCATGTGTTGACTTAGAAAACCACATATTAACATTATCTGTTTTATCATATTTTTAGTTGGTTAACTATTTCCCAATTACATTTTAATCTGCTTTGGTCAACACTAGGCTGCATGGACAGCTTTGAGACCTCTCATCTAAACTGACCTTCTGCCCCTAGGTAGAACTTTATCTATATAGGCTAACTCTCTATGACTTTCAAGGAAGTGATTATAACTAAAGTCCCCAGGATTTTTTTTTTAAATCCCATCATCTGTTTTGACTTGTTTTAAGAACATAATCATATTACAGGCTCCAGGTCCATAAGGCAGCTACTACAGCCGACCTCTCTGTCTCAGGATTGAATACTTAACAAGCGATCAACTCACCTTGAGGTCAGTTCTGTTATTTGAGCTGAGAACCTTGACCGGAAGGGCTATGGCTCAAGCATATTTACCCCCTGATAGAGAGGGGGAAAATGGCTAATTTTTACAGATTACATTGGAATCTTTCCAAGCACAGTTTATAGAAGAGAAGGAAAGCTATCGAGTAAAGCAATTAGAAAGCGCGTATGGTCATTAAGTGAAATAGGATATAGGAGAGATTGTAGAGTATGGAAAATTCTGCCTGTCTTTTGTCCAGAAATGAAGCACATACACTTTCAGGATTGAACCTAGGACTAACTCAGCCCTGAGACCTGAAGCTTTTCTTTTCTTTCCTTAAAAAAAAAAAAAATTCAGTTCTCATTTCCCCCTGCGTCAGCAAGCAGTGCAAAGTCTGTGTTTAAGGCAACCAAGGGACCTGAACTTGGAACTGAGTTTGAAAATATTGACTGTCCTAGATAGTGCCCCGAGATTAGAAGACATTTTGATGGAGAGCTGAACGTAAGCCTTCTCTTCTCTGAAGAGCCATTTGCCCCCTTTTTCTGTAGTCAGAAAAGAATAGTCTACATTTCCCAGAAAGAAAAAAAATTAAAGCCATAATCAAGCCAAAACATAGTTTTCCCAAGGCTTAATTTAGTTGTTTATCTTGGATCAGTGAGCACATCAATTCCTCAAGTCTGAGAGCAAACATTCGTAAGGGTTAAGATGGCCATTGTGATGGTACACCGAGGCCTCAACTTTCGGTCTTCAAGAAATTCTCAAGCACGATGTCAGTTGCCATTTTTAATGAGTTCTGAACAAGTGGGGTTTTGACTGGTTAAATGCAGCAAGTGTGAAAGAAAATCACTGCTAGCTACTGCAAAGCAAACACCAAGACCACTATCTCCATAACTCTGTAAAAAAAAAGTCATATGAAACGTGGAAAGACTGTGTAGATGTAATGTGCCAGCATCTCCAAAGTGAGGACTGAGATAGTAAGTGTATGAGGTGGCATTTTACACTTCTATGTGGCAGCCAAGACTCAGAGAAGAGTGTCCCTTTTGGCTCATTGCAGTTACTTGGATTTCTTTTTCTTTTTGTCCTAAAAAAACCCAGGTTATCTTCAAGTCCTATTGCTACCCTACAAATGTTTGTGGATTTTGCCTTTACTTTTTATTCCCACGGTTACCACCCTAGGACAGACTCTGGTCATCTCATACCTGTATAAATGTAACACCCTTTTAAAAAAATCTTATCTCTAGACTCCCTGAACCAATAAAACCTATAAAGTTCTACTAATGGGTGAGTCTGCCGTCTGATTGCCATTTCTTGAGGGGGCCCAGCCAGAGGCGAGAGGGCGAGAGAGAGAGAGAGAGAGAGAACGAGGATCACACAAATGAACAGGATCCTAGGATTTACAACTGGTAAGACCATAAAAGCCATATAGTTGGCTCTCCACTTCCATCCCTTTTCCAGCCCACACAAGGTAAGTGACTCACTTCACTTCCATATCAGCTCATTGTCTGGACCCTTCTTTCCCTCCCTCAAAGGAGGAGTTTGTCTACCCTCATGTAAACTTTTCGAGAATAGGTAACATCTTGTTTCTAGTATTTGTAACTACAGCATGTGGCATATATATAGTGCTTAATAAATGTTCTCTCTGTCTGTGTCTAGCTAGCTTAGCTGGTTAGCTGCAAACAACTGTTAGAATAGATTTCTTTAAGCTCTGTCTTCATAATGCCCTGTCTTTCCCCTTCCAAAAAAGCTTATAGCAGCTCTCTGTTGGCTAAATTCTTCAGCTTGCCAAGCCATCAAAATCTTTTACTCCATTTCAATAGCCCCCTTTCTTTCAAATACCTTGTGTTAATCTTGTGCTCAGGCTAATCCAATTAGTACCTCCTACCATAATTTACTTGCTGTGGAAGTGGGGTACACATTTTTACATTGCTGTAGTGGAAGGAGCACTAGATTTACACTAATTCAGAGGATTTAGGCTCAATTCTTGGTTGTGATGTCCAGTACTTTTGTGACATTAAGCAAAAACACTTGATTTTTCTGGGCCTCAGTCTCCTCATCTGTAAAATGATGGGATTGGACTAGAGGAGCTCAAAGGTCCTTTCTGAATCTAAATTTATGCTTCCTCTACCCCTTTCCTCTGCCAGTCTCAGCCCCTTATTCAGAGAAGCCCTGATTCTAGTTACTTCCCTATTTTGCATCCCCTCAGCTCTCATTTACTCAGCTTTCAAAATAATGTGTTATTTGTAGCATATTTGATACATATGATATGCATGTTGTCTTTCCAATTAGATCCTATACTTATTTAGAGGTATATCTGTGGCTTCTCTTTCCTATAGCATCTCTCTCGATGATCTCCATACAACAAAGCTCTTAATAATTATTGAATGCCTCAGTATTCATGATACAGATAGACTAAAGTTAGAAGCTACATTTTGCTTGTCTGACGTCTGTGGGGACAATCAGATACTCCACATAAAATCAATCAGCAAATATTTCTTAAGCACTTGTGTTGTACAAGGTACTACGTGTCTGAGAACAGGGTGTGTGTGTGTGTGTGTGTGTGCGTGTGTGTGTGCGTGTGTGTGTGTGTGTGTGTTTGTGTGACAGAATGAACAGGTTCCTGGAATTTAGAAGGCAGCTACATGGTTTAGTGCATAGAGTGCTGGGCCTGCAGTCAGGAAGACCTGAGTTCAAATCCAGCCTCAGACACTCACTAGCTATGTGACCCTGAACAAGTCACTTAACCTCTGTTTGTCGTAATCCACTGAAAAAGGAAATGAAAACCATTCCAGTACGTGTAATGAGAAAACCCCATGGACAGCATTGGCTTGCTATGATCCTCAGGGTCATGAAGAGTCAGACACTACTGAACAACAACAGGACCTTAAAAGCCGCATAGTCTACTCTCCCCACACACCCTTTACAGGTGAAGAACCTAAAGCCCACACAGGTTAAGTGACTTTCATAGGGGCATGTAGGTAGTAAGTAGCAAAGCCCTAACTGACTCCAAATCCAATCCCTTAGAGAAGGAAGGCTAAACAACATTAGAGGTGAAGTAAGACTTTAAACATTAGAAGATGCTGCTTTCCAAGTGTCTAACCCTGTTCATTGGTAAAAACTAGTGACTAGTAGTGCCACACTCACTAATGTTAGAGGGAACTCAAGGGGAAATGTCAAGGTCTCTGTCCGTATAGCGTGCTATACCCTTTCCTACCTACAGGTAAGGATCACTGAAACCTTTTTCCTCTTTTCTTTTTTTTGGTGAGACAATTGGGGTTAAGTGACTTGCCCGGCGTCGCACAGCTAGTGAAGTGTTATGTGTCTGAGTCTGGATTTGAACTCAGGTCCTCCTGATTCTAGGGCCAGTGCTCTATCCACTGTGCCACCTAGCTGCCATAGAAACCTTATTTTCTTAAGGACCACTCCTTAAACCCAATCACTCTGGCTGTCATTGATTGGCCAACAATAGGTCCCAGGCCAAGTTCCACTTGATCATTGTTTGGGCCCTGAGCAATTGTTTCTGTTTTGGCCAGAAACCCTGAGGGTCTTCCCTTCCCAGATTGATTTTTTTTTTTTTTTGGACTAAATAAAAGAGGCCATTCTCTGCTTCATTTCTTATCTAGCCTTAATCAGTGTGGGCGTTGCCTCAATCAAAATGATTCCTGTTTAAGACCTGAACTTACCAAGAATCTCTCATCCCTCAGCATCCTGGGCCATCTCCAGTCGATTTGATCTATATCTCACCGCTGGACCCAGATGTCTCTGGAGGAGAAAGTGAGGCTGATGACTTTGCACAGCCTTCCCTCACTTAAATCCAATTCACTTGCAAGTCATGGCATCACCTTCCTGATGTCACAGTCCTCTTTGAGAATGAAGGACAAACAACAATTCCTTTTGGTTTTCAGAGAGTTGTCTAGCTCCATCTCCTAGCTCTGTTCCTTTCTTGGTGGCTTCAGTAGTCCAGGGGTCTGAGCTGAATCTCAATGGGTATCTCAGCTCATCTGGAAATCACTAGGAGACAACTCCTCTCTTCCCTTCCCTGCTGTGTGTCAGTGCCCTTTAGACGTACGAGCATAGCACAAAAGCATGGTTTGACACATGCTCATGACCAGTGAAGTAAAAGGAGTAAGAGCAGTGGTATTAGAATCTTTGCTGAATGGATTCCATATCAGAAGCTCCTCTCAAACCCAAGAAATCCCAAACAAATCTATAGACACATTCCACACCCAGGAGTTCCTGGGACCCAGGTCAGGTGCTCAAGCTTAAACTTTCCTAACATTCCTCCCAGAGTTCCTCCACCTGCATTTCTGCTCATGGAATTCTGGAGCAGGGGGAGAACTTGAGATCCAGGTACTGAATCCTCCTCTGGCCACTTTTCCTCTTTCGTGGTAGTGTTGCTGGTTGGAATGCTGAGGTTTCCTGCGTCTAGCTCGTTGTATAAGCCCTCGTTGTGTAGGCTCATATCCAATTAGTTACAAGTGTTATTGAGTCTACTTCTGCAACATCTCTTTCCTCCACTCAAATGGCCATTAACCTAGTGCTCGTCACCGTCTCTCTGTGGGACATTTGTAATAGCTTTCTAATTCGTGTTCCAACCTCATCTCTCCCCTCTCCAATTTTTCTTCCATACAGTTGTGAAAATGATATCCTAAACCACAGTTCTGCCCACATCCTCTCCCCATTCTTAAAAGGCTCCAGCGGCTCTTTATTGTTTCTAGGATAAAATACCAACTCCTGGGTTTTGCACTTAAATCCCTTTCCAATCTGCCCTCAGCCTACTCTTTCAGGCTTAGTGCACATTATTCCCCTTCATATGCTTCCTATTCCAACCAAACCAGACTATTTGCTGTTGCTCATACATGATAACCCATCTCCCATCTCCAAGCCTTCATACAGGCTGTCTGCCATGGCTGGAAACCATTCTCTTCTCACCTCTACCTCTTAGAATTTCTGGCTTCCTTTAAAGCTCAACTCAAGCAATACCTCTTACATGCATGCCCTGATCTCTTCTACCCAGGCCCCCTTCCTTCCTCAGCTACGTTTACTTTCTAACATTTTGCATTTACTTACTTATGTATGTTGTTCCCCTGTCCTCCCTCTTCGTATATACTGTAAGCTCCTTGAGGGCAGGAACTGTCTTATTAACATCTAACATAGCATAGTAGGTGCTTAATAAATGTTCACTGATTGACTGATGGATTGAAGGACCAGCCCAGGCATGGAGAGAGACTTCTTCTGACCATTTTGTTCCTTGTTCTCTCCTGAATCTTCTGAATCTCTCATTACTCTGTCCCTTTTTGGCATCAGAAGCTCGGTGGTCACATCACATTCACTTTTGGCTTTCTCCAGAGCTTGCTCACTCATTGCTCTTCCACTTGCCCCTCCCCACCCTCGTTTCTGCTGGCCAGCCACAAGTTCCTGTGCCATTAGTCACAGCAGAAGGTGGTGGTGGGGGTAGAATCAAGAAGGAGTAGGGATTGGTGTATGAGACCATGACAGACAAAACAATAGTGAAGAAAACAAGGCCATATATGATGAAGTGCTAAATTGTGTGGTAGGAGTTCAGAGGAGGCATCTAGGGGACTCCTCCATGTGACCCCAGAGATGGCAAACACACAAGTGGCTCCTTGACCAAGCCTTACAGATCCTACTGTGTTCAGAAGGGCTTTCATTCAGGTTTGGGAAGCAACCCTAGAGAACACTAATTAGATGACTTAAAATTTGTGCCAAGGAAATGTCATCTTGAAAACAAGATTACTACAGGGTCAGCTAATTACAGTGAGATTACTTGGGGATGATTTGCTAGGGGTGACTGAGCCCTGCACAGCATTTGGGAGAAAAGTAACTGCCTACTTTCCCACATATTTTCCAAGTCTCAGCTGTAGAATCCCTGAAAATACAAACAAATAATATTGGAATTGACCAAGAAATTAATTGTAAAATCTGTCTGCCTAGAACAATGTTATGTAATTATGTATGGCTATATTCATCTTTTTATGGGGGGGGAGAAGAATTAATGTCTTCCAAAAGGCCCCAATTTACTAGACTTCTGGCCAACTTTGCAAATACCTGAAGCTCACATTTAATTTCAAACTAATTTATCCGGATGCAAGTTCAGAGTGTGATTGTGGTAAAGAAAGTGTCCAAAAGTCCCTGAGTTCCTCATGAGTTAAAGAAAAAAAAGTGATTAGCAAACTGTAGCATATTAACTGAATGAGAAAGATAATTCCTACTTGTAGAGTTGAGAGACAAAAATCTACTATTGAAATTAAAGAAAAGTAGACTGAAAAAGCTTCACATTACCTTGCGGAATTCTGAAAGGGTAATTTCAGCTGAAGGTATAAAACAACGATATGCTTTTTTAATCTGAAAGATTTTCAATCAGAAGAATAGTATGATTCTAGTGATTGTACCAGGAGACTGAAAGGTAAGGCCAGTGAATAGACTCACCCTTGGAGATGCTAGGATATTGAATAACCAGACTCTGGTGGTCTATAATCTGCAATAAGCTATTAATACACATTGAAAGCATCAGCAGTTCTTTTAGTACACACAATGGTGAGAGCACAGGTGCCTTTGATATGGACCTATGATTTGGCACTGTATTAAGAGAAGGAATAACAACGAAATTTGCTGTGACAAAAAACTGAAATCTTGGATATGCACTGATAGCTTCACTGCTATTTCTAAGAAACCTTATTACTTATTAGTTTGCCTTTTATCTGCTCATAATTATATTGTGCTTTCTACTGGAAATGCTATTTCTGACTGTGTTTTTAAAACTTGAATGCAATAATTAAGCATTCTATTCACACCCTGATGTAATGCATGTATACTCCACATATATGTAGGCTATATATCTTTCCCTGAAAAAGCTAACAGTGTTTTACAGATACATTTGGACTCAATGCATGAATTTGATATTTTCCAGACCAAATAATTAATCAGTCAATTAGCATTTATTAAGTGCTTACTGTGTGCCTCATTGAAAGTTAAAAAAAAATCCAATCTCTACTGGTATCTAGAAATGATGAGGTGAGCTAATAATATGGTGAGCAATTGCTGATCTCTTGTATGTCAGGGAAACAGTGGGCACTTAAGTATTACTTGTTGGGTTTAACTGGATATTTGTCCTATTCTGTGAACAAGTTACATTGTCTTGCTTTACTGTCCCTGCACTCAATGTACATGATCTCATTTCATCCATAACAATCCTCCAAGTAGGTGCTAGAGGCATTTTTAGGTCCGTTATAGAGATGAGGAAACTGAGGCTGAGCAAGGTTAGATGACTTGCCTACAGTCACACAACTAGGAAGTACCAGAAGCAGCATCTGAACTGATGTCTATCCTAACTCCAGATCCGGTGCTTTTCCCATTATCCCATGCTGCCTCCCATCGTAGTCTGCAATTGACTGTTTTTAAAAGGTCTTGGCCATAAAACCATTTATTTCAAAGTCTTTTCTTTTTGAATCATCAAAAGGGATCCTAGAACTAATCAACATCTCATCAGCATTTAAATACTTTAATCTTTGCTTTAGCAAGGTTTTGATAAACTCATGGGGGATACTATTATAGGATGGTAATTCAGAGGATCATAGATGTATCTGGAAAGGGACATTTTTAGGACTTTTGAAAATGACCGTGCTGTCCCACAATCCATTTCATGGTGTCCTTGTTGGCAATATAATGCTGAGTTGAATGGATGAGGGGTCTGACTCTGCAAGGCATTTTTTGATGTTATATTCACATTTTTCTGTATGGTTGTAGATAGATTTCTTAAGTTCCTACTATGTGTAAGGCACTGAACATGTGTATGTATGTATGTATGTGTGTGTGTGTGTGTGTGTGTGTGTGTCTTATTCTCCTCTCTCTCTCCCCCCATGGAATTGCAAGCAACCCAAGAACAGAAATCTCATTAAAAAAAAATTTTTTTTTTTTTGGAAATTTCTTCCAGCATCTTGAATGATCTGCACAGAGTATCAGCATAGTTCCAGGTTTTGAGCGACTGTCACACAGAGGAAGACTTTACTTCCTGCTGTCCAAGGAGAGAACTAAACAATGGATAAAAATCATACAAGTTTCACCGTTTGTTTTCCTTTTACTCTAGGCTGTGATTCTTTGTATACTATGAGCCTTAGCAGCTTCTCATGCCATGCTCCAGAACCAAGGAGGATTGGAGCTGCAGCATAAAATACATCACGGAACTGTAGCAAAGAGAAGTTGTGATTTTATCTAATGTACAACATTTGATTAGCTGTAGAACTAAAACAGAAACAGAATCCTTTGGGTTTCTTGGTTGCTGTTCAACCTAGATATATGTCATTTACATAACGCGTTAAATTTCTGGTCATGCACTTTCTCATTTGATTCTATGAAGCAGGTACTACTGTGACCATTTTAAAGATGATGAAACTGAGTCTCAGAGAGAATAAGTGACAATCCAGTGTTCGTGATTCCAGGTTCAGCACCTGAATTGCTTCTCAATCTAACAGACATACCACCCTGCTTTCAATTTCAGAATCTTCCCACACCCTACAATTAGCTGACCAATAAAACACCACAAAACTCAAAACCATCATCCAAGTAAATGACATTCAAAACTACCTTTCCAAATTAAACTTACAAACCCTAGGGTAAATTAGTTTTTAAGCTGGCATCATCACCATCATCACTGCCACCAAAAGACATATAAAAACCCTCCCATTTCTTATCAGTCTCAGTGAATCCACTAACATGGGCACCTGCCTGGGTGTCTGAGACAGGAGGCTGGCTTCCAACAGGATTCACTGGAGCCAGTTCCATGTAATAAGCCTCTTAGCTTATTGGCACTGAGCCTCATGCCTGTTTGATTAACCAAAAAGCTCTGTGGTTGCTAATCACCCTCACTATAAATAGGTGTCAACAGGTCTTTGAACATAGAACTTAGCCCCTGTTTGTCTGGTTTGACCTAGTTAAAACGAGTGAGAGAGTGACAGACAGATGGATGAGACAAAGAAAAGGGGAGAGGAGATAGATAGAAGGAAAAAAATGGAGACGGAGGAGTCAGGAAATTGGATCCAAACAGTGAGAGACATGAATGAACGGGGATACAGAGTAGAGATCAAAATAAAAGGCACCTAGAAAGAAAGAGACAGACGCAGAGATGGATGAGTAAGGAGCCAGAAAGGAGACAGTAAAAAGAAAGAAACAGAGACAACCAGAAGGTAGAGCTGCAAAGAAAAGGAGGCACAGAGGGAAACTGAGCCATGCATAGAAGACAGAGAGGAGAGAAAGAAGGGAAGGAGGGAGACAGAGACAAACAGAGCTACTGGGTGGATGCCATTCTCCAGGTTTAAAAAAGGTTTTCTTTAGGAAGCTATCAGAAGCTAAACAGGACGGCTAATTTTGTTCTTTGATTGTTTTTCTTTCTGGTCACACTGCTGCTTCCTTCATGCCCCATTGGTTCCTGTCACCCAGTCTCTCTCCCCAGACTCCAGCTTCCACTGCTTTGGGGAGACGGTGCAGTCTAGTCATATCTAAAAGGTTGTTGTGGAGCTGGTGGTTTTATTTTTTCAAATAACTTAGCAACATCAAACAAAGGAAGTCATGCCAGTCCTCCCCTTCCTCAGCAAGGCAAACAGTTAATCCCAGCTGAACTTAGTCCTATAGCACAAACAGGCGTGGCCAAAAAAGGAGAGAGCCCTGCATATGCCTTGAGTTTGGCAGATCGGAGGGGTGGGGTCCCTTCACTTCCAAGCCCTCACCAGTCTGCGAATTGCAAAACTTACTGGCAAACAATGATCAAGGAAAAGAACAGAGCCATGGGAAAAACATACCATCCGTTCATCTCATTCCCCGGACATTAAGCTCTGCCTTTCTTAGTCTTTTGATCTTTTTGAGAAGTCTGCCAGTGACCATTAGAGAAAATATGACTTTGGTGCCTGGAGAACCCAGGGATCTTTAGACAGGGTCTGTTTTATTCAGGCACAGTAGATGGTGTGGTTGGTGTAATTTTACTGTCCCAAAAGATTTCTCCAAGTGGGCCGTTCCTATATTGCTGTGAATTCACCATTAAAGAGAAATTTCTTCCTTTCATCAATACCACAGAGTTAAGGCATTACCATCTCTGGGGTTGACATCGCCACCAACAAGCTTTCTGCTAAATTCAAATAATTCGGGGAGGGGTAATACACTAAGCTGTGGCCTGCTAGTCCTATTTTAGAGGGAAGGAGTATTCTCTGTGACAGAAAATTAAAAAATGGGACCCGAAGAAGAAGTATAGCGGTGGGGGTGGGGGTGGGGAAGGTAGAATTTTGAAGCCAGACACTTCCAAGGAGGGAAAGCTGAACAGAGCACTGATGTGTACTGTTAGAGGTAGTCAGGGAATGATGGGGGACAATAGAAGAGTGCTTGAGGAATGGCATTTTCAGAAGGAGGGAAGCAGAGATGGAAAGACATTAAAGGCAGACTTCCCAATTTTACAGAAAGTCAGTGCCGTGTTCCCCTTGATCTTTTAATGGCTGGCACTATTATTGACTAGCCTGCTCCTCGATATTAACTCTTCCATTGACTTCTTGCTTCTTCTACTTCTCTGACCACATCTTTTTGAACTCTCCCAATGGGTCTCCTTCACTCCCCACCTGCTAACTGTGAGAGGTCTCCAAATGTCTCTGATTTAGCCCGTTTCTTTCCCTAAACTTCATGGACTCATGTGGCTTCAGTTACTACTTAGGGGCAAATGACTCTCAAATCTAGAAATTTTCTTCAGCCTCTCGAGTGACATTTTAAACAGCCTTCAGGATACCTCCACATGGACGTCCTGCCAACCCCACAAATTCAATACATTCCAAACTGAACTTGTCATCTTTCCTCCTAAATCTGCTTTCCCTCCCTATTTCTTTTGTCATTGGTACCTCCATTCTCCCAGTCACCCAGGCTCAAAACCTTGGACTCATCTCTGTCTCTTTCTTTCCATCCATCTCCACATATATTCAGTTACTAAATCCTCCACAATTTCACCTCCATTTGTCCTTACCTTTTGATTTGCTGGTTTGGACTCTCATGTACTATTACAGGTTCCTAACTAATCTTCCTTCCCCTCTGGTCCAGCCTTCACCTAGATGATAAGGGAATTTTCCTAATGTAGGTTTGGTCATTCCACTCCTCCTCAAAAACCTTCAGTGACTCCCTATTGTCCTTGGAATAAAACATAAGATCTTTAGTCAAGAATTCTACCTCCTTTCTGCTAGCAGCAACCTGCCAGTCCTGCCAGTCCTGCCGGCAGGAAGTCTACCTGCAGGGGAGACATACAGTCTGTTTAAAGGATAGCACAGAATCCCAGAAACTGCCAAGAAGGAGAGGAACAAGTTTGCTGACAAGGCTTCAAGCCTTATTTAAGCAGCCTATGTTTCAGTCAGACTGGACAACTTGCTATTTTCCAAATTTGTCCAGGCTTTTCTGCTTCTGTACATTTATAGATGCTAACTCTCACCCCATCTCCCAAGCCAAGATTCACTCTATAGCTACACCTGTTGAAATTTTCTTCCTTCGATGCTTGGTTTAAATACCACCTCCTCCAAGAAGTGTTCCAGTCCTCCTTAAATTCCTTGTGTCATTAACTTTTCCCATGCACCTAAATATATTCTAACTTTCATTATACCTATTTGAGCATTTATTTCATTCTTTCTACTAGAAAGTAAACTCTTTAAAGACAAAAATTGTCTCTTTTTCACCTTTTTATCGTTAGTGCTTACCTTTACGTGACAGACACTTGAGAAATCTTTGTTGAATTAAAGAAACCAGGGCCAGAGAGAGAGAAGGTGGAGAAGTGTCATAGAAAGGTAGTTCACCGACTACCCCCCCAAAAAATTTTTTTTCTTCAATATGTACAGAAACCACTTAGGTTTTCCATTATCCCAAAAAAATGTTAAAAATCCCCACTGTGAGGGAGTGAACTAAGGAGTAGGGCTGAAGACAAGAATTGGGAACCATTCCTGAAATCAAAATGTTAGAATTGGGAGGGATCTTCTGAACTATTCCAGTCCAGTCTCCTCATTTTATAAAAAGAAGAAGCTGAAGTCCCCATAAGTGAAATTACTTGCTCAAAGCCTTGATAGGAGAGCCAAGGTAAAAATCTGGGCCCCCTAAGCCCTGTCCCATGTTCATTCTTACACCATTCTGCTCTCTAAGAGGTGCCCATTTAGATGTGGCTCAGAGAAGTCATAATGGTGGTGGGGTGGAGAAGCATCTTTTCTCCAATGCCTACCCTCACCCCAGTGTAATAAGTTTCTGGCTCCAGTCTAAGATTGTGTAGACAGGAGTATTGGAAATGTGAAGATGATCTGGAAACTCACCAGGTAGGATGTTTTCATCTGGTCTAAGCCACTGGCCTCCTGACTCTGGTGGTTTGGGACAAGCCACTTAGTTCCTCCCCACTGGTGGAAGAGAAGTCACTGAAAATGACCTGTTTCTGAGAGCTATAATAAAGAGAGGCGAGTCCACAAAAGCTTTAGCTTCAGGGCCATGACAGTACCATTAGGAGCCCAAGGTCTGTTGACTTTTTATGCCAAGGAAGCTTTTAATTAAAAAGTGCTCAACAGTCCAAGATGTCAGAGAACCTGACAATAACAGGTAGCATTTGCATTACTGCTTTAAGGTTTGCAAAGTGCTTTCCATAGATGTCATTATTATGTCATTATGTCATTGTCTTTATCTATGCACAGGCGGGATCCCATATCTGGAATCCTCTGGTTCTTCTCTGCCCCATTGAACCCCCAGCTTCCTTCAAAGCCCAATACAGGTCCAGTCTCCTAAACGAGCCCTTTCCTCATCTTCACTTTGTCAGTAATTAGAATAGCTTTGCATTACTTCGTGTAGACTATATTTATTTCTGTTGTATCTGTCCAGTATAATGTAAGCTCCCTGGGGGCAGGGATGGCTTCATTTTTGTCATTCCCCCCCCAATTTCTAGCCCATTGTAGGTGCTCAATAAATGTTTTGTTGAATTGAATCTCAAAACAACCATTTAAGCATAGGAACTATAGGTTTTTCCCCATTTTACAGACCAGGAAACTGAGTCTCTTTAAAGTCAAGTGATTTGCTCAGGTTGACACAGCAGTCAGAGGCAGGATCTGAACTCAGATTTTCATGACTCAAGGCCCATGATTCTATCCATTGCATCACCAGTTGCCTTAATTTGTCTGGGGATGATAGTCAGGAGCCTTACCTTATATTCCTAGGGCCAGTCCATATGGCAAGGGGGATCCAATGTATCCTGATGTGCATTTTGTATTTTCTTATGAGTTTATTGAAGGGAAGATTAGTGTGATGAGAGACAGTGACATCCAGGAAGCATAGTGATCAAATGCTCAGTCGAGGTACAAACACATTTGCCAAATCAGTCAAAATATAACCTACTCCAATGGTGCACAGTTCTGAGCAAAGAAAGCCCAGGGGGTCATGGGATCTGATATTTAACTGAGATTAGATATTTAACTAATTTCTGGTGCTGGTTCATATCAAAGAGACTTTTATTTATGTAATATGTATAAATACATATTTATTTATTATAGATATATTTGTGTATATAAATATACATTATATATTTATAGACAATAAACTTATATACTCACTTAAAAAGTTTTTAAAGGGTAGTGTCCATACTTTGCCCTATTACAGATAAAACCTCTGTTCCCTCCGTATAATTAAGTGCCTTTAACCTGTGCTTTTTTACTGGAAAGTTCTCTTCTAGTTTTCTCTCCTAAACAGTGAACACAGCTTCAAAACTGGGCAGTAGTTTATTTCTGTTTCTAAGGGCAACTACTTCAGATTTCCAGCGTGTGGGTGGTTTGCATTCACGAATCATGCTGATGTTTCATTCCTCAAAAGGAATCAGCAGTTTCCAACAATCCTTGCTCCTGAAAAGCCTTCTCCTCTAAGCACTGTTGCCTGAGTGTCAAGGTTGACTCCCCAAAACAAACGTTTTTCTCCCTTTGTCACCTTCGTTTGCTATCTATTAAAATTCGTGAATGAATTGCTGTTGCCTTTGAAACCAATGGGGTCCATCACTATGACTGACCCAGAGTGGAAGATAGGTGGCAGTCAAAGAACCTGGGTTCAAATTACCCCTGGCACCCACCACTTGTGAGACCTAGGGTAAATTGCTTCTCTCTGGGCCTCAGTTTCCCCATTTATAAGTGAAGAGGAGGACTAGGTTACCTCTGATGTACTTTCTAGCTTTAGCTCTATGATCTTATGTCACGGACCAGAGCCGTTAACTATCGAAATTGTGCCAGTTGGGATGGAGCAAAGCAATTCAGAGAAAGGTTCCACCGTGGGTGTAGCCGTGGCAAGGTAAAGTAACAAACATTTGTTAATAATGCGCCAGGCATTACACTGAGATTTAAATACCATCCAAAAGAAGGATAAATCCTGCCTCAAGGAGCTTGCCTTCTAAGGGGGAAGACAGCACAGGAAAGGATTCTCTAAAGGGGACTGGGGGATGGAGGTTGAAGGTAATCATTCAGGGGCATGATGTTGGAGGAAAGTCAGAAGCACAGCAGGAGGGGAAAGAAGTTTGGCCAAGCTGAGTCCCTCTCCAGTGGTAGCACTCAGAGGACCTCAACAAAGGGAGGAGGGGTCACCTTGGGGAGGGATGTGTCCTAAGTAGTGATAGAGGTTCCAGGGTGAGGCAGCAGCTGATTCATGGTGTTAAAGTCCAGAAAGTCAGAACAGCCACAAAGGGGAGGCCATCCTCCAGAGGCACCTGGCCCTTGTCCTCAAGAGCGATACCATGGCTAGGGATGCTGTGCTCTATGGCTATGGAAGCCTTTGAGGTAAGTTGAAGGAATGGTAGATCAGCCAAGAGTTTTCCCCTCCTCCTCCTTGGAAGTATGGCCCTGTTCCACCCATCTGATTTCCTGCTTTGTCAGGAACTTCTCTGCCTATTATTAATACTATTATAAATACCCAAATTAACCACAAAGGACGTATGAAGAAAGATGCTGTCTGCATCCAGAGAAAGAACTGATAAATAGAAGTATGTATGAAATTTGTGCCCAGTGGTAGCCATCTCTAGGGTGGGGTGCAGGGATGGATCAGAGAGGGGAAAAAAAGGAAAAATTTACATGATAACTTTGTTGTATATTTGAAAGGAATAGTGAGTTGTGCATAGTAGATTCGAAGTTTCATGTGCAATCATCTTTCTTATTGTACTGTTATAGAACTGCTTGTTTTATTTCACTAATTAAAAATAAAAATAATAATGAAAAAGGAACTTCTCTGCCTACCCTCCTTTGGCTTAGCTAACAAATCTAAAAGCAAACTTTTCCAGATATTTTGGGAATCTGGCTATGAAGATCAGTGTAATGGCAGCAATTACTGTGGTCACTTGATGTATAGGTTGCTATTGATTTGGAGGCTGGAGAACTCTGCTTCCCACTCATCTCTAAGCAAAGTTATGTCCCTCACCAGCTTATAGCTGATGCCTGAAATACTATCATTAGAAATTGACTCCTCTGGCTTCAAATATATATATGCCTATCCTGTGAGGAATAGATAACTCACTAAATGTTGTCAGCTTAATTTGAATGGATGTTTATTAGATGCATCCAAAGTGAGAGCCAGCCAAGAACAGAGTGGGCAAGATAGATTGTAGGCTTGAGTAGGGAGACCCTGAAGACTAAGGGTTTAGAATACGGTGTAGTAACAGAAGAGATGAAAGAGATACAGAGATCAACTTTGACTGGTCCACGGGGTTTTTGAGGACCAGCACTGGTAAAAATGACAGCTAGTCTATAAACTCTTAGGTGGTAGAAACTGCAGCTCCATGAAGGATTGGCATCATTAGGTGCTCTAAGAATGTCTGACAAAACTTAGATGTCTATATCTTGCATATATAGTGAGTATTAGTGAATGATTTTGATTTGATCTTTTCAGGGCATGTTCCATTTAACTGCTCATAAAAATCACATGTACAGAATCATGTTTGAAAACTTGACATTCATTCCCATTGGATTAGAAAATCTTTTTTTTTTTTTTTTGCCTGAAGCCTTCCATTGGAGAAAATTAATATGCAGTCACCTGCATATCCTTGACAAACAACATTCTGCAAGAAAATCTAGCTGGTATCTTTCTTAAAACTAAGTTGGAGGCAAGAAGATAAAGGAAGAGCTAGGACCATGGCTTAGGAGGATCAAGCAATTAAAACTTATCAAATTACTACTATGTGCCAGGCACTGTGCTAGGCTCAGTTAATACAAAGACAAAAAGAAACAAGTCCTACCCTCAAGAAGCTTACATTCTATTGAAGGAAGACAATGCGTATATATATGTATAAATACAAAGTAACTTTCAGTAGAGGGGGGAGATCAGGAAAGGGCTCATTCAATAGGGATCCTTGAGTGGAGGTTTTTTTTTTGGTTTGTTTGTTTATTTTCCTTTTTTTTTTGCTTTTTTTTGGTAAGGCAATTGGGGTTAAGTGACTTGCCCAGGGTCACACAGCTAGTAAGTGTCATATGTCTGAGATTGGATTCAAACTCATGTCCTTCTGACTTCAAGGCCAGAGCTCTATCTACTGCACAACCCAGCTGTCCCTTAAGTGGATTTTTGAAGGAAATCAGGGATCCTAAGAGGAAGAGGGGAAGATTCCAAGCATTCCACGTATGGAGACAGCCAGTACCAAGGTATTTAATAGCTGATGGAGCATTATTGGGAAGAAGAGAAAGTAGAGCAGTATCTACCAGAAAGTGGAAGGCAATAGAGAATTACTAGTGTTTATTGAGGACAGGCAGACATGAACTCTATAGATAAAGGCCTGGAACTCAATTTCAGAAACATGATAGTTAATGATTGTTACATGGAATTAGACTTGTTCTGCTAAACTAGATGACTTCTAAGATCTCTTCCAGCACTGAGATCATATACTTTTATCTAATTTGACATTTCCTTTTTTAAAGAAAATCTCCACTCTTCCTCTTCCCAAATGTATTCCCTGTCCCCTTCAGGATTTTATTTATTGTTACCTGCTCTACTAATTCATATATTAAATGTGCTTCTTCTTAAACTGTGGGTTGTGACCCCAAATGGGGTCACGAAAAATTTGGCAACAGTAAAAGGTTTCTGAACTCACAACGACCAAAAATTAATTAACAATCAAACACACAATGAATCCCAGGTGTTTCTGGCAGCACTTGCCCATGTTGCATGGAGCAACTTCACTGCAACCTTGGTTCTGAACACAAAGCATGCACACTTTGTACTGTGCATGCCCTCATGCCACGAAAAATGAAAATGGGTCTCAAGTGCAAAAAGTTTAAGAAGCCCTGATCTACAACAACAACCATGAAGTAATTAGATTCAGTTATATTTCCTATTTTCCAAATATGAGAACTGAGACTTCATAAATTTATAGAATTAGAGCTCAAAGGAACCTTAGAAGTAACCTAGTACAAATCATCTCATTTTCTAGAAGAGAAATTAAGGCCCATGATTTAATCTGGGTTTTAGAAAGTCAATACTCCAAGGATTTAGTTAAAAATTCTTTCCATTAGATAGTGCTATCTCCTTAAACTCGTTGTTTTTATCTGAATAATAAATTACCAGGTAAATGCTTCATCTCCTTGGATGGTATAGATACTGCTTATAAGTAATCTAAGCAATTTTCTCGTTAGCAGAATAGTAACTGGAAGTTATCGAGCCTGGAGCAAATGTCTGGAGTTGGGTCAAGGGTATACTCAGGGGTGTACTGGAGCCTGTTTACATCAGCTCACCAAAGCAGATTGCTAAATTTCCAGTGTGAGCATTTATGTCTCTGAAATTGACAAACACTGCAATTTAATGTTTTGCTAATTGTCTAGACTTTAAAAATGTTTACATAGATTAAACTTCAATGTATGTTATGTGTGCATCTCCCCCCTACCCTCATCCCCCAGACAGAGAGCCAATTATTAAACATCTACCAGCACTCCCCTAGCTACAATCACCTGGAGTTTGGTAGTAAGAGCGAAGAAACCCAACACAGAATGCCATAGCATTTCTAAGGGGAGGAAGGCAGATGAAGCCCATGCTGCCACCACCCTGGGTGGGACTTGGTAGGGGAAGAAATTGGTGCTTTCAGAACCCTCTAAATTTCCCTCTTTGCGTCCTGCCGTAGTTACAGTCCTGCTCCCGAGACAGAAAGGCTTGAGGCTAATGGTATAAGTTTAGGACTCAGCAACCTAACAGTTTGTTGGCATTTCCAGCATCTACATTTTGCCATTCTTCATTTAGATAAATAGCTCAACCTTCCTTAATGAATACATTTTCAGGCAACTTGAAATATCTGCTCAGGCAAAAAACCCAAATGGGCAATTTATTACCTGACTGGTTCTCATTAAGCTAAAGAGGAGAACAGTAAATTATCCATCCATTTAGAAGGGTTGCCCATAGTGAGATCTTATGGAAAGTGCAGCCTTAGCAAGAGTGAAGTAAGCCAGCTCTGAAGTGAGACCACACAGACAGAGAGCTCTGCTCTCTCTGTAGCTCCTCCAGTTCCTATAAGTCAAATATTCCTTGGCATAGTTTTCTGAAGTGTAAAGACCAAAGTTTCCTTTTTTTTCAGTAAGGGAGAGTCATTACTTTTGAAGACTTTGCTATCTGCTCATTGTGTTTGAACATAGTAAGTGATCAGCAATTCTTTTCGAATCAATTAAAACTGCAATCAGAGGTGCTGATTTCATGTTCATTATAGGTAATTTGACAAGCAGATCACAGGAATAGGCTGTGATGGGATCTTTTAAGAGTGTTTCTTCCAAGCAGGGACAAGAAAGATACTACAAGGTGCCTCTACTATAATTCTGGGTGAAAGTCCATACATCAGGAACTGATACTCTTTGGCACTTCTACAGATGGGCCAAAGAAATAACTTTCTTTGGAAGGATGGTGGGGAGAGAAAGAAAGACTTCAAGTCAGAAGACCTGAACTTGAGTCTGGGTTCTACCACTCAAAAGCTGTGACCTTCAGCAAGAAGTCACTTAATCTAAGAGTAAGCTCCTTCATCCACACACCCATACAAAGGCCAAAATAGTTCTTCCTTCATGGGGTTATTGTGAGGATCAAGTCAAACAATGGATGTGAAAATGATTTATAAACTGTTCAAAGATGTACAAAAAACAAGCTGTTAGGATTTTCCATTTCCTTTTCTTCCTAAAGTGGGTGTGACGAACAGAAAAAAACCCAACCCCCACCCCCCCCTTAGCAGCTGCACCCTCAAGAAGAACTTTAGATCTGAAAGTAAAAGCAATCAGCTACAACTTATGGAAATGAGCCCTTCATTTGATAGGTTCCAGACCATTTTTTTTTCTCTCTTTCCAGCTGAGTTAAGTGGTGGTAATGTGTATTTAGGGACATGACTTTTGATGAGACTGTTTTTGACCTTGACCTTAAATCTTCATTTCAAAAAGAAATACTTCCTCCCTCAAGCTCTCAGTTTCTTTGTCTTTCTCTTGGGAATTTTTCAATGGGGAACATGGCAACTCAAAGGAACCAGCACTTATGAAAAGTAAGGAAAACCCCGGGGAATGCCCCATTGCAAAAAAGAAACCTTTGGAAGGAACATTAATTTTACATTAGTAATTAAATGACTGATTCTTTTTCTTTTCCTGGAACCTAGTCTCTAAAGTTATAACTAGGTACTTATGAGACAAAATTGGAATTATCTGAGTAATTGCTTCAAATCTCTTTCTTTTGGCAATAGGGACACAGCTAAAACTGAGTCCGATATTTATTCAGGCCTGAGATAATTCTGTTTGGAGAAATATAGGCTATCTTTCCTGCAAATTCCGTGACTTGTTTACCAAGATTATCTTAATTTGAATACCATGTATTTTTAACACCTTTCTATACTCATTGAGATGTGGTCATCTGGAAGTTTAAAGATGGGCAAAATGCCTGATGCAAGCTGCACTAAAGGAAATCTCATGACTGCTGTTGAACATGACATTAGTCTTCTTAAAATGACACTTGGGTCCTGTCACTTTCATGCTTACAGCCTGTGATGGTTCCTAATTAGGGGTGGAGGGGGATAATGGATATAGGACTAGACCTGGGGTCTGAAGACTTGGCCTTGCGTCCCAGTGCTGCCACTTACTCGAGTTAGTGCCTTGAGGTGTAATGCCCCTTAGAGGTGACCAACCTCTGCTGGTCAAGTTGGGAGGTAGATGCTATTATTCCTGTTTTACAAATGAGGAAACAGACAGAAATTAAATGACTTACTCAGGGTTAACGCAAATAGTAAGTGTGTGAGGCTCAATTTAAAGTCAGTTCTTCCTGAGTTCAGGTCCAGTGCTCTATCCATTTAGTCACTTCACTGGTTGGCTGGTTGGTTGTGTCCTTTGTGCTTGAAGAGGACCAAAATGACATTACTACGTTGGGGTCAAGTTAGAGTGTGTCCAGCTGTGGCTAATCAGACCAATATAAGCTCAGAAGACTCTAACACAGATCGGGTACAAATAGTCCATGTGAACACTTGGAGGGGATGTCTCTAAATTTGTGCATCTCACTTTTTTTTTTGTTTTTTTGAGCAACTGCAATTCTGCTTTGCTCATAGAACACAGTCTCTTCTTGGATGTGGGTACGCCATGCTGGGCAGCCCTTTGCTAGTCACTCATGTCTCACAATTGATTTTAAAGTCCTTCAAGGAGACATTGAGAATGTCCTTGTATTGCTTCTTCTGATCACCATGTGAGCACGTGTCTTTCATGAGTTGTCATAAAATAGTCTTTCAGGCAATCATACATTTGGTATTTGAACAACATGGCCAGACCATCTGAGTTGCACTCTCTGTAGTAGAGTTTGAGTGCTTGGTAGTTTCAGCTTCAGAGAGGACCTCAGGGCCTAGTACCTTGTCTTGCTAGGTGATCTTCAGAATCTTTCTAAGGTGATTCAAATGGAAGCGATTCAATTTCTTGGCATGGCACTGGCAGACTGTCCAGGTTTCACAGGCATATACCAATGATGTCAGCCCAACAGCTCTGTAGACCTTCAGTTTGGTAGGCAGCCTAATACCTCTTCTCTCCCACACTTTCCTTCCTTTGGAGCCTCCCAAACACTGAGCTAGCTCTGGCAATGCACAAATCTCATCATCTATGTGTATATTCGTGGAAAATATACTGCCAAGGTAAGCAGACTTTTATCCAAGGCATTCAAATTCTCTCCATTTGCTATAATGGATGGTCCTTTGTATGGACAGTGTAGTACTGGCTGGTGGAGAATCTTTGTTTTCTTGGTGTTAATTGTCAGGCCAATATTACCACAAGAGGCAGGTGATCCATACTCTGTTGCATCTCAGCTTCAGAGGCTGCATTGAGAGCACTATCATCTGTGAACAAAAAGTCATGCACCAACTTTCCCTCCACTTTCATCTTGGCTTGCAGCCTTTTCAAGCTAAATAATTTACCATCAGTGTGGTAGCTGACCTTGATGCTGTGTTATTCCTTGTTCAAGGTGTCTGACAATATAGTTGAAAATATCATGCTAAAAAAAGCAACATGAGAATGAGCAAACAGCTCTACTTCACTCCATCGGTGACTGTGAAAGCATGAGAGCATCGTCCATTATCCAGAATCCGCTCAAGCATGCCGTCATGAAACTGATGTACAATATTGACGAACTTTTCCAGGCAACCAAATTTTACAATGATTTTCCAGAAACCTTCATGACTGACAGTGTCAAAGGCCTTGGTCAAATTGACAAATGTTGTATATAGACCTTTGTTCTGCTCCTGGCATTTCTCCTGGAGTTGTCAGGCAGCAAACACCATATTGACCTTTCCTCAGCCCTTTCTAAAGCCACAGTAGTTTTCAGGTAGATAACCATCCTCCAGGTGAAGGATCACCATATTAAGGAGGATTCCATCAAGAATCTTGTAGGTAATGCTGAGAGAGAGACCCTCCTGTGATTGCTGCAGGACAACCTATTTCCTTTTCCATTATAGAGATGGACGAATGAAGCATCTTTGAACTCCTGGGGGATGATGTCCTCTTGACTTATAACCTGGAAGACTTCTATCAGTTTTTGTATGAGCAGTGGACTCCCTGACTTGTAAATCTCAGTTGGAATAGAATCAGCACCAGGCACTTTTCCACACAAGAAGAGCCGAATGGCATTCAAAACCTCTTCATCTGTTGGAAGTTTGGTTAGAAAGGAATGACTTCCACCTGAGGTATACAGTCAATGGCTTCAGCATTGATTGATGACAGTCTGTTGAGAACGCTATGGAAGTGTTCAGCCCATCTCTCCAGGATTATGTCCTTATCACTAATCAATGTGGCTCTATCAGTACTGAGTAGTTAGATGCACTATAGATCTTTGACCCATAAATAGCCTTCAGGGCATCATGAAAGTGATTTGAATTTTTACTATCAATGTAAAACTGAATTTCATCTGCCTTCTTACTGAGCCAAGAATCCTGCATCTTTCTAAGCTTTATTTATACTTTACTTTTGATGGAGTTAAAACTGCCTTCTTAGAGATGGATGAACTAAACCCCTGTGGAGTTCTCGTTTTTCATTTAGCAGCTTCTGAATTTCCTCATCATTTTTTTCAAACCAATCTTGATGTTCGTGAGTATTCTGGCCCAGATGAGTAAATGCAGTACTGTGCACCAAATCTCTGAAAGCTGCTCACTCCTTTTCTGCTCCACTGTTGCCAACCATGTGCTGGCTCAGCTTTCCCTCCAAGTTAGCAACAAAATATTCACACTCAGAGAAGAGTTTAATCTATTGACATTAAGTCTTCTGGTCTTGCCTTGGGCCACTATTTTTGTTAAATGTGAATATTTAGCTTGGTGAGGATAAGTCTATGATTGGTCCAGTATTCTGTGCCACACATCACCTTTGTTACTATCATATCTTGTCTGTCTCTTCTCCTTACAATGACATAGTTTATTAAATGCCAGTGTTTGCTGCAAGGGTGCATGCAAAATGGAAGATGGTATTGGTGATGAGAAGGTCATGAGATGCACAAGTCTTCAGTAGTAAGTGACTGTTACTCTTAATGTTTCCAACGCCATTCCTCACAATGTCTCCCTGCTATGTCTGAAGGAGTGAATGACAGGTTCATGACAATGTGATTGCCACTTGCAGGAAAACACCACACCTCCATCATTAGTGCATATGCTCCCACCATGACGAACCCTGACAAGGTCAAATGATAATTTCATAAAGATCTGGAGACCCTCATCGTCAATGTGCCAAAAGAGGACAATGCCTACTCTGGCATTAAAGTCACACAGAATTACAGCTTGTCCTGTCATTCACTCCTTTTGGGAGGCATACAAGCTTGTTGACTAGATTAGTTTCGATTGCAAAACCTCTGCCGGCTTCATGGTGCTCCCCATCATTGTGGTCCTTTCAGAAAAAACACGTATTGAGCTCTAGCTTTGGTAAGCTGGCCTTCATTTGCCAGCCTTCTTTCACTCAGAGTTGCTATTTGGTTGTGATACCGGCTGAATTCTCTTGCAACAAGAGTTGTTTGTCTTTTAGGTCTACAGGATTTCATGTTATCCATAAGTGTGTATACATTCCACGTACCAGTGGTATGTGGAATCATCTTTACAAAAGTTTTCATAAATTTTTGTGTGTGTGTGTTTCAACCTCAGGGTAGGATACCCACCTGCCCTAGTAAGCAGGCCAGGGTTAGGTTAGGTGAAGTGGACAATTTTCAGGGCATCAGTCCAGTGAGAAGTTGACCCTGTGGCCTGGGCCATCTATATTCAGGGTTGTGACTACAGATCCCAGTGTATCCAAACTTGCTGCTTGTCACTTGCCCATTGCCACAGGACTTTGAGGTAGGTGAAAATGGTAAAATGGTATGGATGATGTTGTTCGACTTGTGCATAAATTAGATTTAAGTGAGTCAGAGTTGCTCAAAGTTGTTGGCCTCACTCTCTCTTCCAGAGTCATAAAAATCCAGTGGCAAGACAAAAGTCAAGATAATTGGTGATGGCTTAGGATGTAGTGGATGAACTTGGTGTCTTTGATGTTTAACCAAGCTCTAAGCACTCCATAGTGCCTACTTCCACTGCCTTCATGGCCCATTGGAACAATTTGTTCACATCTGCCCATTCTATCAGTAGGCGTCTTCACACGCTTGGAGTAGACACCTCAAACTCACTGATGGATCTGAGGCCTATCAGTTACCCTCAACCTGGTTTAGCTTTTCTGCCAAAACCATCTACCAGGGTGTGGCCACTGCACATGCTATAGCTTCTTGGAACTACAAAGGGAAATTGGGTGGCAGGTGGACACCAGTAGTGGAAAATAGTCCAGAAAAGAGCTCAGCAGCCCTTACACCAGAGATTCTAGTCTTCCCTGAACACCCATACACCTGTTACTTAGCTATCTCTAACTTGGAGGTAAGGAAATCTACCCTGTGGGCCAGCAACTCTATAAGGACAATTGATGGAAGATACAGAAAGAAACCTCAGAGCAGGAGAAACTTTGGGAAACAGCCTACACAAATGGCCCTCAAGGAGACCAGGAGACTCCCCCTTGCCATGGAAGCAAAAGCAGAATAGCAGCAAAGAGTCTCAGTCTGAGAAAGTGTCTCCGACTCCCAGGTTGTGAGGTATGTTTTAGTGGATCATGTTTTGCTGAGCTCAATCAGAAGGGAAGACCCAAGACTAGAGACTCCACCCTTTTCCCCTGCCTCCCCTTTTCTGTTGGAGGTGAGATTTTTCTTTGGAATAAATTTGCTCTCTGTTGCATTTTTGTTTTAAAGCTGATTTTTAAAGATAAATGGAGTCAACCATTTCATCACTAATCTATGTGTATCCTTTTGCAAAGGCAATGGAGAGAATAAATAGAAGGGAATGAAAGAGAAAGAAATTTCACAACTGCCATATAACAATTCCCTAGGAAAATCCAGATGGAAGCCTAGAATTGAACAAGTGAGAATTATTGATTCATATTTTAGAACTTCCAAGAGCATGTCAATAAGTCAACACGTATGTAAGCACCTACTATGCGCCACTCACTGTGCCAAGTGCTGGGGGATACAAAGAAAGTCAAAAAATAGTCTCTCCAGTCAAGGAATCTGCAACCTAATGGGGGAGACAATATACAACATACAACATACAAACAGACAACAGACAACATACAAAGAACTATGTACAAATAAGTTATGTACAGGATAAATTGGAGAAGATCAACGGGGGGAGGGCACAAGCATTAAGGAGAAGTGGGAAAGACTTCTTGCAGAAGGTTGAGATTTTAGATGGATCTTGAAGGAAACCAGGAAAGTCAGGAGGGGGAGATGAAGAGGGTGAGAATTCTGGGGATAAGGGAGGGTCAGCCAAAATGCAAACACAGGAGAAGTGTCTTGTGTGAGTTATGGCAGAGATGCCAGTGTCATTGGATCAATGAGGATGTGAAGGAGAGTAAGGTATAAGAAGACAGCAGAAGTAGGAAGGGGTCAGGTTATAAAGGTCTTTAAAAGACAGAAAATTTTGTATTTGAATCTGGAGGTAAGAGGGAACCATTACGATTTACTGGATAGTGAGTGGGTGGGAAGAGAGGGTAATGATGACATGGTCAGACCTGCATTTCAGGAAGATCAATTTGGAAAGAAAGAGAAATCCAGATCATTTCTAGACAAACATATAAACAGTTTGGGATGGCAGTGAGGAGGCCATAACTGATACGGGAGGTGGCTCTTTGACCATTTCCTCTTCCCCTAGTTTGTTCATTGGACTGGCTTGTAAGGAAAACCAAGCCTTGCCTGAGCCATGAAGCCAGAGGAGTTAACTAGAAAGTCATGCCCTAGGGAAGGAGCCGGAACAAGAAGGCAAGCCAGAAGAAAGGACTGACTAAGCCTCCTTACCCCCAGCATAATAACACTACCCATATCTCAACACTGCTACATCAATACAATCTTCAACAAGTCAGATCACTGCTCTAAGCCTGCTTCCTCCTCTGTAAATATAAAGAATAATTGTAGTACTTGTATTACTGAAGAGATAGAATGGCTTAGTGCCTACCAGACTGAAGCTGGAGACAGGAAGACCTGGGTCAAATCTTACCTGTGACTTAAATGCTCTGGTTCTCACTTTCTTCCTTAATACCTGTAGTGCCTACCTTACAGGGTTGTTGTGAGGTCTAAATTAAATTACTTATGTGGAAACTTGCTCCATTTAAAGCAAGCCACCAGAGGCTAAGCCTTGATACATTTATCAAGAGAGAACACATCTTGATTGTTTGCCAGGGGTGAATAAGGCTGGATAATTCCTTGAATCAATCAAAGACATTTCAGTTCCCTGCAATAGGAATTCTGTTCTCATTGGATAAGGGATTTAGTTCTGCCCCGAGGAGCTTCTATAAAAGGCGTCTCAGAACTTAGTTTGGAATAATCAGAGATTTCAAAGGTGTGGCAGCAGAGAAATAGGAATAAAGACATCAAAAGCTGAGCATGTAGTACAGGGCATTCTCCTTCTGAAAGGAGAAAGAGAAAGGAGGGCTGAGCTAGGTCAAGGAGGGCCATGAACCTGATAGGTCTCCTGAAGCAGAAAACTCAGGCTGCTGCCCTCAGTTGTACCCATCTCCTCAAGTACTGAGGGAAGTTCTAAGAAAAAGTCTGATCTTTGCCCAATTTCCCTTCCTGGTACCTGTCTATTAACAGACATTGTAATATCCACACTACTGCTTCATTGCTCAAATCAGGGGTGAGGAATCTGTGGCCTCGAGGCCACAGGTGGCCCTCTAAGTCCTCAAGTGCAGCCCTTTGAGCAAAGTTTGGATTCAGTCAAAGGGCCACACTTGAGGACCTAGAGGACCACCTGTGGCCTTGAGGCCAAAGGTTCCCCAGCCCTGGCCCAAATATTTGTAGTAACCTGCATTTTTTCTCAACTGCAAAGAAACCAGGGATTAACAAGACATAAATATTAATATAAGCTAAAGCATAGAGCTAAACCGTTGCCTAAATGTTAGGAATTTTCCTCTCTGGTGTCTTGGAAGAATTGTGATGGCATTCTTAACTTTTTGTTTAAGATGACCTCCCAGTTAAAACATCAGAAGACGGAACTGCAAGGACCTGAAGGACCATTATATCTCCCCTAGGCTCCAAATGAGCAAGTATTATAACATGTAAAGCACTCTGCATACTATAAATATATATTATTATTTACTGTAGAGGCTGAAGTGAAATAATGAATATAAACTGCTTTTTAGCTATACAGTGGTTTTATATAAGGCACACTATGAACATGAATTGTTACTGAAATTATTTTAACTATTGTTACTATTAACCAAGATCTCATGACTCTCAGTCAGAGAAATTACTTTTATAGATTAAATCTATAACTATATAGATTAATACAAATTAAATTTATAGATTAAATCATATAGACTATGATTTGCATTCTTTTTGGGTGCCCATGACCACCATTTGACTCTAATGCTTCGTCCTGGGTGGAGGTAATACCAGAAGAATACAAGTTCTGGTGGGTTTTCCCAAGCTGGAAGGGCTCCAAGTGTGGCCATGGTGACAGATTGTACAACAGATTCATGTTAAAGGAATCCCAGACCAGTTAAATTTGGAGGGCTGCATCCAAACGCTGGCCTCCAAGTGACAACATTTTGGGCCATAGTAACAATCATCATCATTGCCATCTAGATCCTATATCGCTAGAATAGGAAGGGACCTCAGAAGCTAACTAGTTCAAAACCCTCATTTTACAGATGAAGGAGACCCAGGGAAGTTAAGAGACTTATGCAAGGTAACAGAATACCAGAGTGGGGATTTTGCCCCAGGTCCTCTGACTGCTTTTGAAGATCATTTCCTGAGGCACAGAGGGTCATGACCCGTGTCAACAGAGTTAGTACTCACATTATTGAAACTGAGGGTTTTAAAAAGTGTTTCCTAGGGGCACCAAAGAAGTTCAAGTCTCTTTCCACAGAATAGGGAGAGAATGCAGTGATTCAGGATGTTTGTGGATTTGTTGTTTCCCACAGTTATGGGAAGAGAGTGTACCTCAGGTGGATGGAGGGAATGTGTCATAGGTACTGTTTTTACTATTCCATCTTAGTAAATGTCTTTGTTAAGAGTTAGTTAAGTCTGCTGGCTGACTGATAATCAGAAACCCACCAGTGGGGGTTCTTGAGCTATAGTGATAAGAGTGTAGATCCGAAGCATTACGCCTAGAACACAAGGTAGCAATCTTCTGGGGACTCATTTCATGAGTTCCAGCACAAGTTGGTTGGAGGAGTAGGCCAGGGGGGTGTTATTTGGATAACACATACACATACATGTATATACATATATATAATTATTATATGTATATATACATTATAATTATATTATATTACAGCAATAATATTGTATATCTTGTTATGTTATCATGTTAAATTATATTGTGCTACATTATATTTTACATATATCATGTCACATTATATTAGAATGTTATATATTATATAAAACAATTGTATATATCAATATAACATATTGGTACATTATATACATAAATGATATAGAACATATACAATACATAGTCCATTACATATAACAATATAATACAAACATATATTTGTATTTTGTATATATAGCACACATCCATACAACCACTTTATATGTACTTACACATTCTTTCCCTCCAGGAGAACGTAAGCTCCTTGAAGTCAGGAATGGTTCATTTTTGTCTTTGAGTCCTGAGGATCCAGCATAGTGGCCCCCAATACAGTAATAGCCTAATAAATGTTGGCTCAATTAAAATGAGTTGGATTAGCCACTTAGACCCTGCACTCTCAGCACTTAGAATCCCAGTCTTGGATTGCATTCATACAATTATAGGGAGGACTTTTTTAGACAAGAAAGGCAGTGTGGTGAGTGAATAGAAAGCCAACTTCAGAGTCAGAGAAATCCAGGTTTAAATCTTGTTCCTGACATATATTGGCTGTATGATCGTAGGCAAGCCACTTAACTTTTAGTGACCCCAAGAAATTCTCCATGGCCACAATTTACAAATGGACTACCAATCTGTGTCAGTAGAGGGTCTTTTGACTTTAGGAGTTTTGCCACAACAATGAAATCATGAGTCTGGTCCTGCCTCCTGACCCCTCCCCCCAAAAAATTATTAATCAAAATCTTCTAAGCCAACCTTGAAAATTAAGTGCAATAAAGAAAGTGGCTCACATTTGCCCAGTCCAGCTTCTTCCTAGGAATCATCACCTGCATTGCACGGATAGATATATAAACAAAAAATGATGTCATCAAACTTTTGGTCTGCCATTATTTTTAACAAGCCTCGGCAGGAGAGTGAGTAAGAGGCTTTAACAAGCCTATTAAGCACAAACTCTCTTTCTTCTGACCAGGATAGTCATTTCTAAAGCACTTTGGGGACATCTCATCTATACTCTTCAATTCCAAAGGCAACTCAGTTATAAAATGCCTCCTGAATTTAATAATCTAGTTCTTCACCTACCTTTGTTATCTATCATCATGCATCCTTCTTCTAATCCTTTTAACAGTTGATTGCTGAGATCCTGGAGGAGAGTAGTTTATTGGCATAGATGGGTATGCTTACCACAGGAAGCACTTGGGAATGAGTTACATCCAATGTGTTCATTATGCAATGGGAGTCTATGTTTGGCAAAGGCAGTTTGCAATGCTTGATCCTGCAGGGCTTAGAAGTCCCCACTCTTCCTAGAGTTCTCACGCAGCTTCCCTGGAGGTAGTATTTCTTCAAAGTATATTGCTCGGCTGGATTACCTGGGTCTGCTCCTCTCCTGGCTGGCTCTCTTCTTTGCTTCCAGGGGTCTTATTCCTTGAAGTTGCTTCCTCCCTTGAGTTACTGACTCTCTGTATCCATTTCTATCTGGAATGTGTCTCCAGTTGTCCTCAAACTCTCTCAAATTGATGGACTTTTAAACTGCTAGATTGGATGTCTTCCTCTGGGCAAGTCACTGCCACAGCAGATAATGGAGAAAGAGATAGAAATCTCTCCCATCATCCCACTATCCCCATGCAGGTATCTCATTCTACAACTGGTCTCAGTCAACAGCCTTGACTGTCTTCACTTCTCTAGGGCTTAGCTATTTAGATCCCCAGGGATCTATTCATTGTTTGTTCTGTTTTTTAATTTTTTTTTTTTGGTGACGCAATCAGGGTTAAATGACTTGCCCAGAGTCATACAGCTAGTGAGTGTTATGTGTCTGAGGCCAGATTTGAACTCAGGTCCTCCTGACTCCAGAGCTGGTGCTCTATCCACTGTGTCACCTAGCTGCCCCTTGTTGGCTTTAATTCTATTGGGGAAAGGTGTTCACACAGCACTTAGCACGGGTGTCTGGTGCTTAGTAGGAGCTTAATGAATATTGATTAATTGTCTGGTCTATTCCTTGCTTTCTATGATCCAATCAGGCTGGGGGAGGAAACCCCACCTTGACATATAAACCAACTCAAGGTTAATATCAATAGGTAGAGTACATGAACAACTTGGAGTTTCAAGAAAGGCAAAACTCACTTCCTGTGTGACCTTATTCTCTCCCATGGTATAAGTTATTATACCTATTGAAGATGTTTCCTAAATGTATAGCTCCAGCTCCAATCTCTCCTCTGAATTTTAATCCCTCATCTCCACCTGCCCATTGGACATTGTCTCTCTGATGTTCCACTAGTACCTCAAACTCAGCATGACAAAAACTGAACTCATCGGGACTTGGGTTCAAATCCCACCCTTGTATGACATTGGACAAAATCACTTAACTTCTCTGGTCCTCAGTTTCCTCATCTATACAATAAGAGGACTGGACTAGAAGGGACTTAGGTTCCTTCTAACTCTAAATATGACCTTTAAGATAATACGACTTTTCCCCTAAATATGACTTTACTCTCACATTAGTCTACTTCTCTCTGTCACATGGCTATCCGTTATGACCTTATGTCTGGGTTATACTCACAGTCTCCAAAGTGATCTCCCCACCCCTAGCAGGGAGTTTCTTACTTTTCCATCCTTCTCAGTTACCAAGATAATCTTTCTAATGAACAGGTCTCATCCTCTAATTCCCTGCTCAGTGCTTCAGTTTAGGTAAACTAGAAACTACTTAAAGCATCATTTAGGACTCTCCGCAATCTAGTTCCAACCTACTTCTCCATTCTTATTTCATATTATTCTCCTTCATATACTCTAGAGTCTACCCAGACTAGACTTCTAACTGTTCTGTGATCTTACTCTTCATCCCTTCAGGCTGTCCTTTGTGCCTGGAATGTATTCTCTTCTAATCTTTACCTGTTAAAATCCTCCTTTTCATCTAATGCTCCAGTAAGGTGGCAACTCTAACATGAAACCTTAAGAAAAACAACAGCAAAGATAATAATATCTTACATTTACATAGTACTATAAGGTTTGCAAAGCACTTTGCATTTGATCCTGACAACAATTCTATGAGGTCGGCTCTATTATTATCCTCATTTCATAGATGAGGAAATTGAGGCAGACAGATTAAGTGACTTGCCCAGGATCACACAGCTAGTAAGTGTCTGAGGGGGGATTTGAACTCATCTTCCTGATTCCTGATTCTCTAGCCCCTTTGCCATCTTACTGAAAGTGTTTTCTTCCTCAAATTTATCTGGAGAACTTTGTAAATGTTCCCACACACACCTACTCTACCTTGTATTATACATACTTACATACCTACCATATTCTTCTATAGTCTGTAAGCTCCTTGAAGGCAGGAACTGTCATTTTTCATCTTCATATCCCCAAAAGCTAGTATAGTGCTTTCTACAGAGTTCTACTTTCCACAAACATAATGAATGTTTGCTGAATTAAACTGAATTGACTTAGTTGAATTGAGCTGAATTGAATTGAAGGTGGATATGTCTTGGACTCCATCCAAAGTATTTTAGTTACTAATATACAAAACACCATCATGACAGCAGGTGGTATAGTGACTGAGGGTGATAGAAAATGTGCGTAATGTTTCATGGGAATGGGGAGGGGGCAGGGAAAGGACATAGAATTAGAGATGGGATTAATTATTAGCAGCAATGACTCCCACACTAAGAGAGGAGCACAGTTTTGTGTTCCTGAATTCTGATTAGTGGGATTCCCAATCTGCATAGTCTGAATGAAAATCATTTTTTAAGGGCAATTTGTTCCGCCAGAGGATAATCATGTTCTCCTGGGGACTGTTTATTCATAGTCTTCAATAGGAAGCCTGAATGAGGGGGATTTGGTGGTGGCAGTGGGAGGAGGTGGGGGCATCTAGAACAGGATGCAACAATGGGCAGAATGTCGTTCTTATCAGGTACACGCAGGAATAGAGGGAAACTCTTCTTGTCCAGGGTATGAGCTGTGGGTTTTGTTTTTTTCAAATGTTCTTTTTTAGTTGAAGGGAGATCCTGAGAGAGATGAATGGCATTGGGAGAGGAAGTCTCTGCCCACAAGAGTTAGAGCTGTCTCAGGCCAAACAATTTAAAGTTTAAGTTCCCTCTGGACATATGCCCCACCCAGGCTCTTTGGAACTTCCCAAGAATCTCTCCTTCAAAGGAGTTAGCCCCGTTTCTCTTTCTCCACATCCCCACCGCCTAGCCCATCTGTGGCACAGTCTTCAAGAAAGAGAGAGCAGCAGACTATTGGAAGAAGCCAAGCTGTGGTTCCCAGAAAAGAATATAGCATTCTCTTCCCCTCTTTTCCCAAAGAGCTAAACCTGAAATTTGGGAAAGATCTCTAAGAGAAAGGCTTATTTATTGATTTTGGCAGAGGTGGGAAAAAATGTCAGGGAAATTATTTTTTTAATGTATTTGACAAATGAATAATCACAGAGCCATAGAATGCTACAGCTTTTGTCCAGCTCCCCCATTTTGCAGAAAGAATTCTGGGGTGGGGTTGATTAACAGACTATGGTAGAAAGAATGCATTCTAATAGAAAGAACCACTCCTGGTGTAGCCTTGGAATATTGGATCTGGTCATGTTCTCCCAATTAATAGACATTTAACCTCTCTGAATCTCAGTGTCCTTCTCTGTAAAATGGAGGGTAATAAAAGCACTTACCTCCCAGGGTGTTGTGAGGATGTTCAGTTGCCTTCCAGTAGTGTCTGACTCTTTGTGACCCTGTTTGGGGTTTTCTTGGTAAAGGTACTGGAGTGCTTTGCCATTTCCTTCTCCAGCTCATTTTACAGATGAGGAAACTGAGGCAAACAGGGTTAAGTGACTTATTCAGGGTCAGACAGCTAGTGTTGTGAGGATAAAATGAAATAATAACTGCAAAGTGTTTTGCAAACCTTAAATGCTAGCTGTTACTGTTATTATTTTGGTTTTTTGTTTGTTTTTTATTTTTGTTAGGCAATGGGGTTAAGTGACTTGCCCAGGGTCACACAGCTAGTAAGTGTAATGTGTCTGAGGCCGGATTTGAACTCAGGTCCTCCTGACTCCAGAGCCGGTGCTCTGTCCACTGCGCCACCTAACTGCCCCCTGTTATTGTTATTATTATGATTGTTATTATTATTGTAATCATTGTTGTTGTTTCTGTAAAGGGTGTGTAGTAGAATGGAAAAAGCAGTCAATCTAGAGTCAAGACACCTGGAGTTCACATCATGATTCTGTGTGACCTTGGTTATGTTATTTTACTTCCCTAGGCCTTGGTGTCTGCATCTATAAAATGAAGGTGCTGGAAGAGATGACCTCCAAGGCTCCTTCCTTGGAAATGTTCTTCTTTTTGCATGTTCTTGGAGTCCTCTGAACTTAGGGTCTATAACTTTTGGCCATTGTGTACCCAGATTGTACCTGGAAACTCACACAGATTCTTCTTTGAAAGCAGGAGTGCAAATTTACTGAGCTTATAGAATTAATTTGTACATTGACAATTTGGAAAAAGTTTTAGTTCTAGCAACTATGCAAATCAGTGTTCATTAAGATGCAAATTATCTCAGTTTGTCCATTAATCATCCTCCCCTACTCATGTATTATAAATTCCTTCCTCTTTCCTGGCTCCCTACCATCTGTCTGTAGAGATACTCAGGTTTCCCCAATCCTAGAGAAAAATGCACACAGATACACACACAAACATAAAACTCCTTTCCTGGACCCTTCTATCCCATTTAATTATGGAGTTAGCTTTTTTCATCTTTCATTCTCAAATTAGACCCAATGTCTCCACTTCCTCATCAACTACTCACTCCTCCACCTGTTGTAATCTGACTCCTGACGCAATCACTCCGGGGAAGTCACTCAGGACTTGATTATTGGTAAATCCAGCAGTCTTTCTTTTTATCCTCCTTGTCCTCTCCACATTGTCATTATCACCTTTGAACACTCTGTCCTTCCCTAGCTTCTAAAATAGTCTCCTTGTCCTCCTTCCTCCATGACATCCCTTTGTTTGCCTTTGAAGGCTTTCTGTCCTTTCCATAACCCCTTTATGCTAGTGTTCCTCAAGGTTCTAAATCATCAGCCTGTCTTTTCTTCTCTCCCTACCCTTTGTCCTTTGGCAATCACATTCATTCCTTCAGTTTGTTATCTCTTTTCATGCAGATAATCTTCAGATGTATAAATTCAATCCTAACCTCTCTCAAGATCCAGTCCATATTTCCAACCACCTACAAGACTTCTCTCTACATCTGAATGTTGTGCTAGCATCTTAAAGGCAACATATCCAAATGGAAACTTAGCTTTCTTCTAAAAACCTGCTCCTCTTTTTCGTCTCAAATATTTTCTTCATTGTTAGCACTATTCACTCAATATCTCGTGTTAAAAAAAACCTGGTGCTTATCTTTGACTTCTTCTTCCTTTTTCTTTCTTTCTTTTTTTGGCTAGGCAATGGGGTTAAGTGACTTGCCTAGGGTCACACAGCTAGTAAGTGTTATGTGTCTGAGGTCAGATTTGAACTCAGGTCCTCCTGAATCCAAGGCTGGTGCTCTATCCACTGCACCACCTAGCTGCCCCTCTTCTTCCTTTTTCTGCGGCCCTCAAAGGATCATTGTGTTATCATATCATAAGTGTAGAGCTGGAAGAGTTTTTAAAGGTCGTCTAGTCCTAGGATCAAGGTCCTGGAAGGGACCTTGGAGGACCCTTGGTCCAACTCCATCATTTTACAGATAATCAAAGAGGCATAGGGAGACTAAGTGTCTTGCTCAAGACAGAATAGGTAGTAAGTGGTAGAATCACAGAAGCTCAGAGTTGGAAAGGGTCTCTGAGGCTTTCCAGTCTATTCTTGAATAGCATATGAGGAAACATCATCATCCAGCTTTTGCTTAAGTACCTCCAGTTAGGACAGATCGTACTACTTCCTGAGGAGGCCCTTTACACTTTTGGACAGCACTAATTGTTAGGAAGTTGTTTTCATTTGTTTGTTTTTTATATCAACCATCAATATACTCCTGCAATTTTTAGGCGTCTCATCTAGTTCTGCCCTCTGGGGCTAAGGAAAATAAATCTAGTACTTTTTCTACATGACAGTTCTTTAAATATTTGAAAAGAACTCAACCAATCTTCATGTTGTTGTGGCCTTTGGGCCCTCCCAAGAAAGGGGGCTCCTGCTCTGGACTTACATGGACTGGTTTCAGTCCTGATTGCCCTTCCCCCAGTAAAAAGAGAAGATTCAGGCAGGTTCTCATCTCTAGTGCCTTATGCCCCCCAGCCCCAACTCAAAGTTCTGGGGAAAATCTCTTAAATAAAGCTTGGTATAGCCCATTAATAAAGTCATTTCTAAAGAGTACTCAATATGTGAAATAGAGATCAGGTATAGTCTAGTTATGTATCTCCTCCATCACAAAAAGAATGCTTAAAACATAGCAGTCTTATAAACATGCATTAACAGATACTCAAAACATAAACCAATAACTCATTACACCTCTCCCTAGAGGCAAAGACATTTTGTGGGACTGCTGAATGAATATTTCACTTTCACTGTCTATACAATTCACAAGATTGAGATCTTCTGACCAGCGAGGGAATGGCTTGGACTTTGAGTTCTTTCAGCCACAGCATTTTCCCGGGGGTCCCTCTGTTTTCCTCTGGAGTTGCAGGAATGGCTGGGGAAGTCAGAAGCTCTCAAACTCATAAGGAAGCCACTAAGGTGAGAATTCTCTATCTCTCTGGATTCCTGTTCAGTGACCTGTGCTCAGGCAAAGAAACACAAAACAGAAGAGGCAGCCAGGGCCTCTAAGTTCAATGTCAGGCCCAAGCAGGCCAGAATATGTTCTTGCTGACATGTCTTCTTGGCATCATTATGGTAGAGAGAGGAGCGGGAGGAGGAAAATCTCCTCCTGCCCTGCCTGGAATCCAAGGGAGAGCTGGCAGAGTCCTAAAACTATTGCATTCAAAATGATGAGGGATAGAAAAGAGGTTTGTTTTGTTTTCCTTTTCTTCTTTATATTACCTTCTGAGGGGGTGGTTCTTCTTGGCTCAGTCACCAGTCATCTTTGGTGTAGTCTCCCAGACACAGGGATCAGTAAGGCATGGCCTTATCATCCCAAAACACAAGGTGTTCCGCAAAGCCAGAGCACAACTTCATGGAGCTGCCCTGGCCCAGAAAATCAGGAGAGGGGGCCTCCCCTGATTACCTTGATTAGAGCCATGTGGCTTGATCTCAAGGCTTTCCATCTTCCTAGTTACATTCTTTTAGATACACTCAAGTTTATCACTATCAATCCTAACACAACATGCAATGAGCCTAGCACAATATGGCAAATACTGTTTGACCTGAGCTATACAATGAGACGGTACAATGAGACTATCATTGACACTGTCCTTAGTCCTTCATTCAGCTGAAAATCATTAAAAAAAAAGTATCAGCCTTTTGCTGTATGATCTTGGGCAAATCACTTAAATTCTCCCTGTCTTAGTTTCCTCATCAGTAAAACGGAGATATAACAGCATCCACCTTGTAGAGTTATTGTGAGGAAAAAAATGAGAGGCTATGTAAGGTGCTTTGCAAATCTTAAAGTGCTAAATAAATTTTAACTATTGTTACGTTCATGGCCCTGTGTCAGTTACTCAGTGGGCTACAGAGAAATGTAAGTCATATCCCCTCCCTCAGAAAGTTTATAACCTATCTGGAAAACAACACACACATACCTGAAAAGTTACATACCACTCCCCCAATAAAGTAACTAAAAATGATGACACAAGAAATATCACATTCAAGCTTGTGCTTAAATGCAAAAATACGGTTAATGACTACTATGAACTCAGAAAAGGGAGAAATCCCCATGCTGAGGTGACGTGGGAAGGCTTTCTGGAAAATATGGGACTTGAGAGATGGATAGGACTTGGTTATGAAGAGATTCGGGGGAAAACCAGCATGAACAAAGGCATGGAGAAATAATTTTAAAAATACAATATTATTGATATCTTTTGTTTTTTGATAAAGAATAAAAAAGTTCAGGAAAACCAACTAACAATCAAAAAAAAAATCTTGACTTTACATTCAGTGCTCCACACCCACGTTCCCACCTCTGCAAAGAACCAGCAGAAAGTAACTTCTCATATTTCTTATTTGAGGTTTAACTTGGTGACTACAATTTCATAGCATTTGGTTTTGACTGACATTGCATATATTGTTTTCCTGGTTCACTTTCATTGGTTTATATAAATTTTCATATGCTTGTTTGAATTCTTCGTATTCTTCATTTCTTACTACACAGTCATAATCTGTTACGTTCATGTGCCACATTTTGTTTAGCCATTCCCCAGTTATGGACATCCACTCAGTTTCTAGCTCTCTGATGACAAAAAAAAGTGTTACCATAAATATTTTGGCATATACGCATCTTTCTTTTTGTCATGTCATTGACCTTCTTGGTGTATATGCTTAGCAGTGAAATCTCTGGGTCAGCGGGTACAGACATTTTATCCTCTTACTGAGAGAGAATGCTAAGGAGATTGAGAATAGATCATTCCTGGTGGAACAAAAGTGTTTGTGTGGGGGATGATAATTTCTGCCCTTTCTCCCTTGCCATCTCCTAGAGATATTGAGGGAACAAATTAGATAATAGCTGTGAAAGTGCTTTGTGCAAGGAATTAACTGTCAAATATGAATTATCTCAATTATCTGCCATCATGGAAAAGAGTAGTGTCCTGAATAATACAAGGCTAATGCTAATCTAAAAGCAAGGTAATTTTTATTTGATTTTAGAAAGTGTTCTATGTGTGTATTTGTGTGTGTGGGTGTAGGGGTATGAGTGTGTGGGTGTGTTCAAGCATGCATATATTTGGCTTTCTGGTTAGTTTCAGTTCCTTGAATACAAACCAGTTGGTGGTAGGTGAAGGAGCATGGTCTATGGCAGGGGAAGTTATTTTGGGTTACTCAAACAAAACTCAGACTGGGAGATGTGAAATTTAAATTTTAGTACTAATTATGTCACTAGGTGTGTAGCTTTAGGCAAGTCATTTAATGTCTGTTAGACTGTGAATTCCTTGAGAGAGGAAACTTGTGGGGGTTTCTTTTTGTGTGTGTGTGTGTGCCTTTCTTTATATCTCCAGGACTCCAGTGCCTGGCACGTGGTAGGTACTTAATAAATGCATGTTGACTTGATTTAACCTCATTAGATTTCAGTTTTTCTCATCTATAAAATGATTATACTAGTATTTGCCCTGTCTTTTTCTGGGGTTGGGGGAATCAAATGAGATGGCACAGGCACTTTGAAACATTGAAAACATTTTACATTTCTTATAATTGAAACAAAACTTTGATATTTCTTTCACAGCATTGGTCAAATAAACTCTTGGTTTTCAGTTTCCTCATCCACAAACTGAAGGTTAGACTAGAAGTCTCCTCCAACATTTAAATATGAGATCTCACGGTTGCTTGGCTTCAATGGGGGACAGCAGATTGAAAGGGGACCCAAAGCTCACATCTCTTGGCTTACTCAGAAATTCAGACTCTTAGGGAACTCTGTGTCACATAGGTATACTGCCTGCCACAGAATTGCCATATCAACTCTGATGTTTAGTACTCTCCAAATCCCAAGGGGACTCTGTCGTTGAACTTGGGAGCAGCTCTTGCTTTGTTTTCTACCATAAATATATTCCCACTATTCTGTATGAATGACCTTTCTCAGGGCTCTGGGAGAAAGCCAAAGTCCTGAGCTAGGGACAAGGGCACACACTGAATTCATTTTGGAATACACTATAATGCAAGGCACATGGTTTTGGAAATTGTCAAGGGGACTGAGCATGAGCCCAGGATTTTAGATCAACATGACTTAAATAGAAATAGTGGGAATTAATTATATCATCAGATTTGGTCAATATTTAACCAAGAGTGGATGTGCACACACATGTACAACACTTGAAAACTAGGTCTTCAAAATTCTAGTTACTATTCCATTTTTGCCATCATTTTGAACATAGATATATATATTTTTTTTCTCCCTGTAGTGACATCCAAGTGTTGTTTGCAGAAAAGGATGGGCCCCTGCGTGCAGAGTCCATTGTAATACACAGGAAATTGGAGATTTCTCATCTTCCTTGTGAGGTAAATATACAACTTTCCTTTCAAAACCAAGTAATTTGAAGTAGTAACAAATAATTGAACTTTCCATCTGACATTGGGCCTTCTTGCTTCTCTCTCCTTTTACCAGAACAAAAATTTCCAAGTTCTCCATGAAGCCATGTCATATAAAGATGAATTGAAGGGACTGGGGCACATTTACCTTGGAGATGAGAAGATATGAAAGTTGTCTTAAAATATCTAAAGGGCTGTCATATAGAAGACATATTAGATTTATGTGGCTCCAGAAAAAAGAACTAGGATCAATAGATAGAAGTTACAGGGAGGAAGAATTTTGGATCAATATGAGGAAGAACTTCCAAATAATTAGAACTGTCAGAAAGTGTAATGGGCTGTCTGATGAGGGAGTGAGTTTCCTGTCACTGAAACTGTTGAAGCAGAGGATGGATTATCAGGGATGTGTGGACAGGATGGGGGTGGGAGGAGATTTATGCCCATGTAAAAGTTAGACTAGATTAACTCCGAGGCTTCTTCCAATTTTAGAACTCCATGGCTACACGTGGAGGAATAGTTTTGTATAATATTTTATATGTACAGAGACAGTAGGGCTTTTTGCCAACCACAATACGACACAAGGAGCCAGTATTTTATTTCTCCTGCTGAAGGATACAAGTAAGAAAGAAAGGAACAGGGTCCAGGGAAATAGATTGCTTTGACCTCAACTCTTTGACCTTTCATTCTGGTGCCAATTGTTTTTCAGGCCAATCCAGAGAGGATTTTGGGAGCAAAGTGGAATTTACTCTCCCAATCTCCATATAGTTCCTGCGTGTTTTCTTTGGTAGCCCCCTCCCCCCAATTGATTTTGGGCCACCAAATCTCCATAAAGAGTTAAATAGAGTTACAAGGAAAGTCTAATCCCAAATTTGGTTGTTTATGTGACAACAATGGACTTAATTCAGCCCCAGAAATGGCAAATTAAAGAAAAACCTTATTCTCAGCCTGGGGGCATTCATCCTGATTTGTGTCAGGCTGTTTCTTCATTGGTTGTAGTAGCACATATCCTCAGTTATGACTCGAGTACTGGCAGTCTGCCCTTCTCAAGAAACTTTCTAGTCAATGACCTAGGGTTCATTATATGGCAGCTGAGACGGTCAAAAGGTGGCTCTAAAAAAATGAATCCTAGAAATTAATACATAGAGATGCTCAATAACTATGAGACCAGTGGAGTAATAACTCAATTTATTTTTCTAAGTTTTGTGTCATTTGAAAATTTGATAAACATGCCTTTTCTCTTGGGTTCTGCTCCTAACACTCCAGACTTTTTTTTTTAACCTCCACTCTGAAAGCATTCTCACCCTGCATATGCTTCTGCCTTGCATCTCTTCCTTCCTCCTCTTGGTAGATTCTAGTCTGGGATCAACAGTTAAGGAAGTAACCAGCCGATTAAGGTTCACTTCTTTTTTTAGCTCTGCTCCAGGCTCTATGGAAAAACAACAACAGCAACTTAGATATGACCTATTATTCTTGATGAAGCCATGCCACCTCTTTTTGATCAATGTCCCCCCTTTCAGATTTTCACTAACCATCCCATTGATATGTTCTAGGATTTCTCAAGGAGTCAAAGTCAAGTTTACTGGTTTATAGTTGGGAGATTCCAGTTTCATTCCTCCCCCCTTTTTTAAATCAAGAGAATTTCAATGGATCTTCCTTCTTGTATATTAAAACTACTGACAGGGAGGGGGTAACCCCAGGATGCAAAACTCACTGATGAAAGTCAGAGCCTTAGAGACAAATTTCACTTAAAGACACTGACTTTTTTTCTGTGAGTTCACCTTAAAATATACAAGGAATGATCTAAGGAGAAATTGTTTTTATGATGGGCTAGCATCCAACAGTAATAGTCTGTTAAAGTGTCTAGTCCCATTAAAGAATCACAGAACCTCAAGAATTAGGATTATGGAAGGGTGGAAGGGAGCAATTTATTAGGTACCTATTATGTGTAGGCACTGAGCTTAAGCATTTAATGAGTATTATCTTATTTGATCTTCACAACAACCCTGAGAAGTAGGTGCTACTATAATCTCTATTTTACATATGAGGAAACAGAGGCTGACAGAGGTTAAATGACTTGTCCAGTGTCAAATGGCTATTAAGTGTCTGAAGCCCTCTCCCTTCCCTTCTTTGCCAACATGAATGACTATGGGTGTGGGGTATGGCATAGATTGTTGATTGGTCTTGTTGAAGTACTTTTTTTTTTTTTTTGGCTAGGCAATGGGGTTAAGTAACTTGCCCAGGGTCACACAGCTAGTTAGTGTTATGTGTCTGAGGTCAAATTTGAACTCAGGTCCTCCTGAATCCAGGGCTGGTGCTCTATCCACTGTGCCACCTAGCTGCCCACTTGCTGAAGTGCTTTTTAAAAATTCTTTATTACAAGGGATGAGTAAGGGAGAGGAGAGAGCTATGTTTGGACCTGAAGGTGAAGTTAAAAGATATAATATCAATAAAAAGTAAAAGAAGAAAAACAAATTATAAAACAAAAATGTAGGGGGACTTCACTTTATGAAAAGAGTCATGAGAAGATTCCACTGAAGAGCAAATTCCTGCAGTTGGAGTCAATTCAATTTAATTCAAATATTTATTAAGTGCCTACTTTGTACAAGACATGGGACACACAAAGATGAAATAAAATACAATCCCTGTTTTTAAGGAACTTGCCACCTAGTAGGTGAAATCGCATTTAAATAAATAACTACAATGCCAATTAGAATACAAGAAACACAAGGGAGAGGTCCAAATAAAAAGCTTCTATGTGATTTATAAAGATGAGACTGCCCTATTCCAATGTCTTTATCCTTTCAGAGTGGCAGAAAGAACACCATACTGGGACTAAGGAGATGCTTTGCCATGAATTGACTGGATGGCCCTGGAATAGTCACTTAACCTCTCTAGACATAAGTTTCTTCTCTTGTAAAACAAGGGATCTGGTTCCCTTCCAAGTTTAAATCAGATGATGCCATGTCTCTAGAACACACCTACAAAGGAAATCAATACACACCTGTACATAGTACTGAGTACAATGTTTTCTTTTCATACTATATATTCTGGCAGTTCAGCCCTGGCTAAGACTGGAACAGGCAGCAGGCCGGATGTTTTTGGGGGTGACAGCCAAACTCATGCTCATCATTGCTGACCCGTACAAAGGCAGCACCTTCCATACACACTGAGGGCCTGAGGGAGGAACGGATGGACACAGCCCCACTCGTGGAAGAACTCCAAATGTAAAGGGGAAGGGAGACATGACATACAAGCACACAGAGTACAAAAAGAAACCATTTGTACTTATGGGGAGTCACATGGACAGGGGACACATGAATAGTTAATTATGGTCCCTACTGAATTATCCACATTAATGGAGGTAAGCAGTAGTATGGATAATACAAATTAGCAGACAAAAATTAAATGAAATTTATTTTAGTCTTCTATATGAATTATATTATTTTCTGGTGCCTTATTTTTCTTAAAGAATGTTAGGACTGGGATGGAGATAATTTATTGCAACCTATCTCCTTATGTCCAGAGTTTCCCCTCCCCACCATATAGGAAAACTGAGCACATGAGAAGGTAAGTGAGTTATCCAAGGTCACACAGCTAATCAATGGATGAGCCAGGTCTAGGTCCCAGGTCTCCTGACTTTCACCACGTTGTTTGCTGAAGCTGGTAGTAGAATTTAGTTTGCCTTCCCTGGACTTTGATGAGTTTGATGGATTACCTTATACTGGTTCAGGATTAAAACTTCTCCACATGAAGATGATTAGGCATTAGTTGGCTTAAATAGGTAGATTACATCCAACCATCCCCCTTTATTCTCTGAGTTATATTGAGGTTATTGATGCACATCAATTTATTGAGTACCTGCTATTTGTAAGGAAGGCCCATTGCTGAGTTTCATTGGGCATACGATGAAATTTAAGGCACAATCCCTGTCCTCAAGGAGTTGCCAGTCTATCTAGGAAATCACATATACATGAAAAAATAATTAACACTATAAAGCAACATGGAATCAGTGCCTTATTAGTGGTCCAGACAAGTGAGTACTTTGGCAGTTCAGTAGGGCTGTGAACATAGAGAGATATTTGAAGACATCAGTGCAGTTATGGCTGCCCGAGCCTCATTGGAAAGGACATTGTCTTCACTTCCACCAAGTTACAAGGGACAGTCTGATGACATGAAAGTAATCTTTGTTGCCCCAACTTTCTGGAACATCAATGAACAATAATTTGCATTATTAGAATGTCCCTGATCAGAGCCTTCTTCTTACCACAATCATAATTCTTACCATAATCTTTCAGAAAAAGTGAAAAATTTATACAAATTGAATCTTAAGGTACAGGGATCTTCTTATTGTGTTGATTATGCAGGGGAAGTACCAATGAAAACACACCCAGTCCCCTCCAGAATTTCTGCACCCTTCAACACCAGCATGATACAACAATTCAAGGGATTAGGGTGGGCTTGTTATTGACTGACAGCTCAGTTAGCCAGCCATACTGGTAGTGTTAGTGCTGAAATAAATCAAACTCATAAGTGGAGGAAAAAGGCATTTTTAATTGAGATAAATAGGGTGATGAGCCTGTGTGGATCACCCATATATCTGAGTACATGGATGTCCAAGAGAACTTACAGAAAAGTTTTTATACTTTCGGGAAGGAAAAAGGGGCAGGGAGGAGAGAGAGGGAGTCATATAAGGAATAAGGCCTGGTCATGAGGGCCTAGCCACCCTTGGCAATCTGAGCAAGAAAACCCACTTCATTCTGGTTGTTTTACCCTTCATAATCTAACTCACTATAAATCTTAAAGAAAGAAGCAAGGACATTTGGTAGTTGTGGCTAGCCTAAGCTAGATATGTTTAGGAGGCCCCAGCCCAACCTAGTTGAGAGTAACTACCTCAATAGCAGGAATGAAGTGACATTCCTGGGATTGTTGAGAGGGAGGGGCTTTCTTACTGTCTGTAAGGCCTTTTGACAGAGAAGGGAATATCACATTTGACATAAACAAATTTCTTGTCAATAGAAAAAGGGACAGGCCATGATGATCTTCTCACTTGAATTTTTTATGTGCTCTATAACTATTTCAGATGCTCAAATTAGTACAAAATTTCTGCATTCAGCTCTCAATTTAGAGGGCTAGATCTTTATTGGCAAACGGAATTAGTGAGGAGAAAGGCTGTTCAAACTGGGAAGACTTAGTGAAAAGCAGAGATTTAAGTTCAGACCTAAGGTGCCAGGAAGAATAGGATGTGGCAGATTTTGTCAGGGTGGGCAGAGCATGGGCTCAGGAGGAGAGGTTATTGAGAAAAAAAAATACAAGTGAGAATTAGTGAGAGAAAATTAGTAAGAAAAGGAAATGGGGAAGGACTGACAAAGGAAGGAAAGTTGGCTGTGGTTTTCAAGTTATTAACTGATTCAAAAAAGGTTGTGGAGATGGTTGTTAATGGCAGCTTAGGGGAGAAGTGTAAAAATCCACCAGCAGCTCAGACAACAGGGCTAAGAATGTCAATCAATATGGGGAAGCACAGAAAATTTTTCAGTGATTTAAATTTTGCACGATATTTGTCTGTCTTCCACAGTCAAATAATTAGTCTCTGTGTTCCAAACCTTGGTTGATCTCTCTCCTAGAAGGGAAGGGGAAAGCACTTGTGGAATGCCTCTGCACAGTCCAGGTTATCTGGGGTCAATGCTGTATTCCTAAAGACCAAGAAGAAAAAGAAACACTTCAATAGGGAGAAAGAAAATCTGAATTAGTTTAGAGGAAATCTGACTCTTTTAGGATGTTAAAGAATGGAGGAATGTTACACAGAGCAGGGAGGGGAGGAAAAGGACAGCTTGTAAACTTTTTAAAAATTCTATTTTATTTTATTTTCAGTTCCAAATTCTCATGTTTTCTCTTCCCCTTCCCCTATCTACGAAGAAGGCAACAAAAAGAAAACTTCCTACAAATATTCATAGTTATGAAAAACAAATTCCTGAATTAGCCAAAATAATAAAAGGAAGAAAAGAGTATGCTTCAATCTGTGCTCTGAACCTATCAGCTCTCTATCTGGGGGTAATAGCATGTTTTATCCTTTGGAGCCCTTTGGAATTGTGGTTGGTTATTGTGTTGATCAAAGTTCCCAAGTCTTCCAAATTGATTATCTTTGCAATGGTGTTGTTATTACATAAATTGTTCACCTGGTTCTGCTCACTACACTTTGTATCAGTTAACATAAATCTTTCCAGGCTTTTGTGAAATCATCCTTTTCTTACCATACAACAGTATTTCATCACCTTCATATTCCATAACTTGTTCAGTCATTCTCCAATTTATGGGTACTCCAACATTTTCCAGTTTTTTGCCACCACAAAAGTGCTGCTATAAATATTTTTGTACATATAGGTTGGCAGTAGGTAGAGTGCTGGGCCTGGCGCTGGGAAGACTGATCTTCCTGAATCTAGCCTCGGACACTTACTAGCTACGAAACCCTGGACAAATCACTTCACTCTGTTTGCTTCAGTTCCTCATCTGTAAAACAAGTTAGAGAAGGAAACGGCAAACCACTGCAGTATCTCTGCCAAGAAAACCCCAAATGGGGTCACAAAGAGTCAAATACAATTGAAAAATGACTGAACAATGACAGAACGACATGTAGGTCCTTAGGAAAAGGAGATATTGTACAATTCAAGGTAAACAAATTTGAGATTCTTTTTGAAGAGGAGAGAGCTGAATGTTTTGAGGTGAAAGCAACTGCTTATCCTCCAAGAAATGATAAAGTAGAGTCACAGACATTATCAGACAAGAGATTATTCAGTTAGGGCCAGAGGGATAAGAGAATAGTAGCAGAGGTTGGTAGTTCCCTGCTTAGGAGCTTTGAGGAAGTTATTTATCAAACTAATAACAAAGAGAGATCTGTTGTATTCCCAGGCATGTATACAAGACATAACAGAGAACCTCTCAAGACTTATCCAAACCACCTACTTCTGGTGATTCCTGTGGACATACGTGCTATTGCCAGAAGGAACTTGGAAGGTATTGCTAAAGGCTACAGAGTCTTGAGCAAGAAACAGGAGTCCACAGCAGCAGATTGTTTTTCTCAATGCTTCCCATTGATGATAGGAGATCCAGAAGGGAACAGTTGTGTTGTCGTGATAGAACAAAATGACTGATGGAGTAAATACCCAAGATAAGAAATAGGATAGTAACAGAACAACTCATTCAAGCCATGTGGCCCACATGAACTTACTACATTCTTGGGTAATAAAAAGAGAAAAAGGGTAGATGTGACGGCTGAATCACCATCAATAATAGTTGAAAAGTTGTAGAGAGCAGGAGATGAGTTATGGGGCTGGAGGAAGGCTAATAATGTCTCAATTTCTAAAAAATGGAAAAAGAAAAGAGATTGCAAATCCTAAGCCAATAAGCTTGACTTTTATTCCTGGGGGAGTTCTAGAATGGAGCATTAAAGAGATGGTTAGTGAATGTCTAGAAAAGGAAGTGGTGATTACAAAGAGTGATCATGCTTTCAGCAAGGAGAGGTCATGTCTAAGTAATCTCATTTCCCTTTTTTTATACATAGTTAGTCAACAAGAACATCAGAGGAATACTGTAAATATGGTTTATAATTAAAAAATTTAAAGTATCATTAAAAAGTTCATAAAATATCTGGTGCTATTTTTATACTGAAGACAGAGATATGGACTAGAGGATAACATTTTAAAATGGTTGGAATGGTAGGACTCAAAGAGTAGTCATTGATGGTTTGACATTGGCTGGACAGGAAGGTCTTGGTAGATTATCCCAGGGATCTGTGCTTGGCCCTGCTTAACATTTTTTGTGCATGGCTTCCATAAAGGCATAAGAGGCATACTATCAAATATTCAGATGACACAATAGGGAAGGGACAGCTAACACACCAGATGCCAAAGTCAGGATCTAGAAAGTTCTCAAAAGGTAGGAACTCTGGGCTGAATAGAATAAGATGAAATTCAGGGAGGAAAAAAGTAAAGTTTTAAACCCAGGTTTAGAAAAATCAGCTTCACAAGTAGAAGACGGGAGAGGCATGGTGAGAAAGCAGTTTCACTGGAAAAGACTTGGAGTTTTTAGTGGGCTCCATGTGAATCAGCAGGTTAATGCAGCAGCCAAAAAAAGCTAATGCAATCTTAAGCTATATTAAGAGAGGCAGAGTTTCCAGGAATAATGAGGTGATAAGCCCAATACGCTCTGCTCTGCTTAGACTACACCCAGAGTATTTTGTTCATTTCTGAGTATCACAGTTTAGGAAGGACATTGGCAAGCTGGATAGCATCCAGAAGAGGGTAACCAGGACACTTATTAAGTGCTTATTATGAGCCAGTCCCTGGGGATACAAAGAAAGGCAAAAACTGTCAGCACTCAGAAAGAGCTATCATTATAATGGAGAAGGCAACATGAAATAACCAGGTATGTACAAGATAATCACTGAATATATGGAAGGCAATCTCAAAGAGGAAGGCACTGGTGGCTGGAGAGCCCAGGAAAGACTTCTGATTGAAGGTAGGATTTTAACTGAGTATTGAATGAAGCTAGGGAAGTTAATCGGTGGAGGTGAGGATGGAGAGTATTCTAGGTATAGGGGATAGTCAGTGGAAAGGCTTGTGAGCTGGTGGTGGGTCATATGTGAGGAATGGGAAGTAGGTCAGTATTTCTGCATTGTAGAGTATGTCGTATAAGGGATTAAAGTGTAAGAAGACTAAAAAAGTAGGAAAGGGAGAGGTGATAAAGATCTTTATATGCAAAACAGAGGACTTCACATTTGATTCAGGAGGTAATGTGGTACCAATGGAATTTACTGAGTCAAGGGATGACATGGTCAGACCTATGCGTTTGACCACGGGTGAGGAACCTGTGGCCTCAAGGCCCCATGTGGCCTTCTAGGTCCGTGGGTGCAGCCTTTTGACTGAGTCCAGGTTTAACAGAACAAATCCTTTTATTAAGGGGATTTGATCTGTGAAGTTTGGATTCAGTCAAAGGGCCACACTTGAGGACCTAGAGGGCCATATGTGGCCTTGAGGCTGTAACTTCCCCACCCTTGTGTTAAACAAATAATGGTGAAGGGCCTAGTGTTCATTATATCACTAGAAGGAACTAGGAATTTTAGTCTGGAGAAGACTCAGAGTGATGTTTGAAGGGTTGTTATGTGAAGGAGGGTTGAGATTTGTTCTACTTGGGATCGTAGGACAAAACTAGAAGCAAAGGGGAAAGAACTTCCTACCAGTCTCAAAGTGGAATGGGCTGCCTTGGGAGGTAATGGGTTCTCCTCCTTGGAGGTCCTTGAGCAGGGATTGGACATCCACTTCTAGTTATGGTAGAGTGGGGAGTCTGTAGTGAGTGTGTGGCCTCCCAGGACCCTTCCCATTCTAGATTTCTATGATTCTTAGTGGCATGGTGAGGGGGTAAGCCTGACTGGAGCACATGTTTGTTTTTAATGACTGATCTCAGAACTGCAGAGGATATCATGGGCAATCTGCCTAGCTCTCTCTGTTACTAGACTTCTTGCATGTCACAATTAGGGGTTGCCAGGCCATTTGCTCAGGATGAGTTTGGATTGCTCCATCAACAACTCTTGGAAATCACGGTCTACAAACGCTAACTTCACCTCCTAGGATTATAGGATTAAGGAAAGAAAGATAAAAAGCCCGATTAGAGTAAGAAGTCATAGGGTCCACCCTCCTCATTTTGTGGATAAGGAGGTTAAACAACTTGTCCAAGATTATACCAGGTAATGAGTGTCACAGGTGGTATTTGAACTCAAGTCCTCCACCTATAGCAAGGCAGATAGGTGGCATAATGGATAGACTGTTTGGCATGGAGTCTGGAAGACGAGTTCTCAGACACTTGTTAGTTGTAAGACTCTGGGCAAGTCACTTAATCTCTGTTTGCCTTGGTTTCCTCTTCTGTAAAAAATGGGGATAATAACAGCACTTGTCTCCCAGGGTTGTTGTGAGGATCAAATGAGATAACACTTACAGAGTGCTTAGTACAATGTCTGGTATATAGTAAGTACTATGGGAATGTTAGGTATTATTGTTATTATTATTATTATTATAAAGCCAGTGACCTTTCAACTTCCCATCTCTCCTTAACTCCTTCAATCTGACTTCTACTTTCCTGAAACTGCTTTTGCAAAGCCACACATCAACAGATCCAATGATTGTTTTTCCATCATCTTCCTTGACATTTATGCAGCCCACCCCGGACGCCATTAAACTCCCTCTTCCCTTGGATTTTTCAGTCTCTTGGTACTTTTCCTGTATCTCTGATAATCCTTTCATCATTTCCTCTTCTCCTATAAACTCTTTAAATCTAGGTACTCCCTAAATATTATCCTTGGCCCATTTCTTTTTTTCTAGACTCTCTCTTGGTGATCTCATCTACTCCAATAGCTTCAACCATTTACTCTCTGCATATGAGTCCAAGGCTGATGTCTTTAGTTTTGAACCCTCTCCTAAATAATAGTCTTCTATTTTCTTTTGCTTACTGGGCACCTCCCCTTGGATGCCACTTTAAGCTCATTGCATCTAAATCCAAACAGATTGAGAGTTGGAAGGGAGCTTGGAGGCCACTAAGTCCAATCTCCTCACTTTATTTGAGACTGAGAGGGCTAGCAAATATCTGGGGTCGGATTTGAACTCAGATCTTTCTAACTCCAAGTCCAGGGTCTTATCCACAATGCCATAAAGCTTTTCAAAAGGCTAGTGACAAGGACTGGGTCTATGATTTCATTGACATAGGGAACTCAGATGAAGAAACCCCTACCAGTTCAGGTTGGCATCTGCTCTGCAGCTTCAATATTAGAGTTGCCTAGGACCCTGAGAAATTAAATGATTATCCAAGGTCATACACCCAGTATGTTTCAGTGGCAAGATTTGAACCCATGTGTTCTGTCTCCAAGGCCAGCTCTCCAATAACTGTGGCACACTGCTCTTTAATCTTTCCAATGTATTGCTCTGACTACGTCAGTCTCCATTCTAAAGACACTCCAACCCACCCACCACATACCCACCTCCCTAACAAATTAAGTTCAAATGCCTTAGTCTGGCATTTAACTGTGTCCAACCTATTTTTTCAGTCCTTTCAAAGAATCACAGAATTTTTGTTGAATGGGACCTCTGTTACCTTCTGGTTCCATATGAATCCTACATTCTAGCCTAAATATACTAATTGTCCCTTAAACATTTCTCATACAACTCCATATTTGTTTGTGCCATTCTTTCCACCTGGATTGTCTTCCTTCTCCCACCTCCACATTATAGTAGAAGGAAAAGCAGATTGAGCATCAGGAGATTTGGGTTTTAGTCTTGGATTTGTCACCAGCTAATGCTGTGACCTTAGACACTTCATTCATTTCCCAGATTCCCTCAGCCTCGTTTCTTCTCTTATAAAATGAGGTCAGGCTAGATTATTTCTAAGTTCCCCCCAGTTTCTAAAATTCTGTCCTTTTTATCTATTGAAATATTTTCTGTCCTTTGGGGCCAACTCAAATGCTTCTTCCTTCTCAAAGCTATTCCTGATTCTCCTAATCAGCTGTATCTGTCCCTCCTCTGAACCTTTCTCTTCTTACACGTTACCTCCTTCTTCGTATTAGAAGTACTTTTGTACCTATCTTCTCTTCCATATTGTACAGAGTTCTTTCAAGAGAAGGGTCATGTCTTATTCTTATTGTTCTTTGTGTCTTTCTTAGTGCCTTTGTATGTGATAAACATCCAAACTATGTTTGTTGAATTGTTGAACAAGTGTTGAATGCTTACTCTATCTGTATTATAAATTGTGGGGAGATACAAAGAAGTATAGACTAGGCTCGCAGCCCTCAAGAAGCTTAAAGACTAGGTGGGAAACAAACGAGTGTGTGCATGAAACAACTGATAATACCAGCAGCAAAGGAGCAGGAAGGGAATGGTAGGGATGGTAAGGGCATAGAGGTGGGATAGATACCACTGTTCCTTGCCACAGACTGATGCCAGGGTCAGACCTAGGGGCATTCATTCTTGCAGATCTGAGCAATCACTTCAGCAGTCTATGTAAAGGGCAGCACAGTGTTCATTTGTTTCCATCGGTTGCTGAAGCTGCTGATCTGCATAAGTGAACACTTATGTTTGGTTTTATACAATAGTACACAGCTTTCTTCTCTCCATTATTTGCTTTGTGATTTATTCATGTAGAATCTCTTTTTCCAAGCAGACTTAACTGGAAGCCTTAGATTTCATCTAATTCATTCCCATCTTATTTCAGAAAAGAGAAACTGACGTCTAGGGGTGAAAAGTGACTTAAGTACCCCAGGTCACAGATAATAAGTAGGAGAGGCAGGATTTGAACCTTGGAAATGCCGAGAGTGCAAAGATTCCTGGGACCAAAGTGTAAATGAATTTCTAATGGCAGACTAAATCTTGATATTTCTAGGTTACTTTAGCCTTCCCTCCTTTCATGGTGCTGTGGAGGGCTTTAGAATTAGACTCAGAAGACTTTGGCTTAAATCTTGTCTGACATTTGTGCAAACTCATATTATAGCTGACCTGTATAGGTCGGTGAGCTTTATGTGAGAGGCCAGAGATTGAGATTTTGGGGTGGGCCAGTTCAGTATCCTCTTCCTATCCTCGTCTCTCTCCCTACCCTAGTCCATGAACTTCCACACTCTTATAGTAGCTTGATCACAGCACAGTGTGTGGTGTGTGTGCCTACGTACCTACGTGCCTGCGTGCATGCGTGCGTGTGTGTGTGTGTGTGTGTGTGTGTGTGTGTGTGTGTGTTTGCATGCATGGAGAACCAAGGGGAGAGCCAAAGGTCACATTTCAGATGGAAAGAGGAGGAGGTGGCCACAGGGCACATTGTTCTGCTACGCTGACTGCTGGCAGGTCCACACAGAGGAATGAGCAGAATTCCACCAAAGGATGTGGAGGAGAAAAGGATGTTCTCTGTATTCAATGCCATGGCCAGGGGCTGGCTCTAGCATTCTCTAAGTTTTGTTGTTGTTTTTAAAACACAATCTTTTTTTGTTGTCCTCAAAGGTCAAACAGCCAACATTAATTTTGAGGAAGATGTAAGGAGTGAGGAACGCTTGCCACTGTTGGGTTCTTTTCCTGGTGATGTAGCTGTGTCTTTCTGATGAGATAGACTGGTCCGTAATTAGCCCCTGGGTAAAATTCTGGAGTTAGGAAAAATCAGTCTCTTCCCTCCCCCCCACCTCCCCCCAGTTTATAGGTAAGGACAGCTTGTTGCCTGTCTCTTTCCAGTGTTTCAAAGAGAGTTAAGTAAGCTTTGCATTCCATTGACTTCTTGCAAGTCCTTATTCTCTCCAGGCATGTAAGAAAGTGGCTGTGGTACCTCCCACAGATAGTCCAAGTTCCAAAGGCCCACAGAGAGGCAAATATTATTATCTCTTCTTATCAGTTAATTTAACAGGTATTAAAGCCTCTCCAGACAGTGAATGCTAGCAGGACCAGAACTCACTAGACAGCCACCTGAAGGAATTCAGGGTTGTCTGGGGCTTCCCTGAACTTCCCCTGAGATGGTGCCTAGCCTGGGACCTCCAACAAACATGCATTGGATGTTTATCGCGTACAAAGGCACTAAGAAAGACACAAAGAGAATTATCCCTGACAGCTAACTGGCTCAAGAAATGTCTTTTTGTGTCCTTTCTTTGGTTATCTTTTCAGGGTGATTCAAAAGGCGAAGAAACCCGACTATATTTGGAAGAGATTTATTTTAAACTGACATTTTCTTTGCCAAAGATGGGACTGAAAGGCCAATAGATAGACTGACAAGAGGTCAACTTACTCAGAGAAAGATTTTATGAAGCAGTGAGGCAGCATGCTCTGACTCTAGGTTGGATGAGTATCTTTTATAAATGAGTTTTAACTTGGATACGAAATTAACTATCTAAGCCACGCAATCAGCATAGTTTAATTATCTGTCCAGTCAAATCCCAAGACAACAAATCCAGAGGCACTGTCCAAATGCACGTTTGTTGCTATTGCTTGAAAGAAGCAGGCCATTGAATGGAGACTGGAAATTTTGGGAGCCTAGAGATTTTCATTTAAATGATATTTGTGGTCATTGCACCTTTATCTGCAATATGTCTTTCAGTGTGGAACTCTAAGCACTTAGCAAGCTTAAGGTCCTCTACTTGGTACCATAATATCTTCATGGGATACAAGGGAGAGATTTATGGTACAGAGAATTTGGGTAAACTTCCCCATTTCATAGAATGTGTCAGTAGAGTTAAATTTCAATAGTTCAACAAATTCCATTCCATCCCATTCAGCAAACATTTGTTAGGCACCTACTGTATTAGGGGCTGGGGGAGATGCACCATTTAGAGAAGTTACTAGCTTCCCTGCTAACTTGCTTTGAATTTAGCAGATTATGGAATCACAGAGTCTTGGAGTAACATCTAATTCAAACCCCTGTTTTCACAAATAAGGAAAGAGAGGCTTAGAGGGAGGAAATGGTTTGCCTAGGGAATAGATAGCTATAAATCAGAAAGCTGGGACTCAAACCAAGGTCTCTTGGTATATTAGTTCAGGAGCATACTTCAACTTGCTTTAGGTTATAGAAGTATAGATTCTTAGAGTTGGAGAAGCCCTTGTCTGGCTTCTAATCTCACACCAAAAACAGGAATGAATCCCCTCCAATAAAACCCTTCTGGATGACCATCCAGCTTGTTCCAATTTTAGAAAGCTTTAATTGTAAGAAAGTCTTTTATTATATTACAGAAATCCACCTCTCAGAAAATTTCTACCTTTCAGTCCTATTTCTGCCTTCTGGAGTTACCCAGAATAAGTCACTTAATAGCTGGGCAAAAGCCAAGCTGTGTGTGTAACTCATTCAGGTTGCCTGACTCTCAGACCTTTGCTCTTTCTAGGATCTCACCCAGCACCTTTTGCTGACAAATTGTTTGTGTCCTCATTCCTCTCGGTCCATGGGGCTGTCCCTTAGTGAGGCACAGCCCTGGGTGTGCATTTCCTTCTTATTTATTTATCAATGATAGCTTCTGTCACCTACATGCCCAAACCTATTTTTTTTTTTTCCTTTTTCAGTCTGCTGGGGAGCTTTCATTAGGATGCTACAGAGTTCACTGCATGCTTTAAAATCAATGACAAAGCCTGAGCTCACTTCTTGTGACAAGGCTGTGTGAATATAATCACAGATCTGTCACCAAGTCTGTAGGCTTATGAGGGGTTGTCACCTTAAGTGAAGTGAGGGATGCTGTGCAAAAAAATATCTATTTGTTGAGAAGGAAAATTAAAAAAAACTGCAGAGAATTATATAGTATTAAAAAACAGAGAAGAAAAAGTAAGACCAAACTTACTGTTGCCTGAGAGGAGATTCAAAATGATGCAAAATTCATGCTACTTTCATGAGAGAATATTGAAGATTCCTGAGGAAGCACCTCCATGGTAGCAAAGTTCTGAGTTGCCTGAGATGCAATCACACTTGACATCCCATCTTTTCCTTTCCCACAGTCCCTCCCCTCCAACCTTCAACTCAAATTTCTTTTTGAGATTGCTCCTTCTGCTTCCTTCCAGAACATGTACACGAGTTAAAAGAATTGAAAATGATCATCCTTTCCAGTGTTAAGTATGGGACGTCATCATCCCACTGGGATGCTGGTGTATATCCTAGTAGGAACTTTAATAACTCTAACCAGTTGTCTGACCCCGAGGGAAATAATTTAGGATCATGCCTCAGTTTCCCCCATGAGTGCAAATCAGTATAAAGGGGCTTCATTAAGTGATCTCTAAAGTCCTTCCCAACTATAAGGCTCCATAAGTCTGTTTTGGATTTGGAATCCTAACCCGAAACCAAGTTTCCAGATCCTTCTAAGGTGAACACATGGAGTAGTAGAAGGCATTAAAAAAAAAAATTCTCCGGAAACAAAAGCTTCTTAGGCTTAGCTCCTTTAGCTTGAGAAGCATGGGCTTCCCAACTTGCATCCAAATCCCTCTGAAATGAGTGCTATTTGGCTAGGCGCTAAGACTATGCTGTCTTTGAGGGCAAGTGTAGACTCATCTCTCCTGTTACTCAGCACTTCTCAGGAGGGTTTGGGGAGGGGGAGACTCAGAGAAAGGTATGCTCTGTAAACAAATGGCGACCTCTGTTATCTCTGCAGTTCTCAGTGGGGCCTGCTCATGCCACTCTCTCCTTATCTCCACCATTGGTGGGAAATGTCCAGCACCCTAGTTAAAGTGATTTTCCAGGTCCCAATAATAATAATGTAGCATAAATGGGACCACAGGCTGCTTCCTGGCTTGAAATGGATTTTAAGCTTCGTCACTAAACAGCTTTTCAGGGAAAAGGTGGGGAAGGAGGGGAGAACTGGATAACGTTCACTTCATGCACTTCTGTAATACCCCAGACCAAGTTAAACCTCATCTTCAGCACAACTCTCACTGCTGAATAACTCAAGTTACATGGAAATTAGTTCATAGAAACATGGGCCATTATGCTGATCCCTTCCTTCATGGTTCCTTTACTCTTACTCAACCAAGTGCTCAAGTGAGAAGATGACATTCATTCCGCTACAAGGCGAGGCAGACTGTGTGTTGAAAACCTTCTTTGTATTTCAGGTCCCTCTGATCTCCCCAACACTGTTAAATACTGTAGTATAAGTTCTACGTAGATTGTGATGGAAATTAGGGAAGAGTGGCACAAATATCAATTTTTAAATGCAGGTTAAGAGCACTTTCAGGTCTGGAATCCTTTTTGAAGATAGCTGCATCTTGCTGATGGCAGTATTATAGGTTGTTGTTGTTTGGTCATTTCAGTTGCGTTCGACTCTGTCAAACCATTTGCGGTTTTCTAGGCAAAGATACTGGAGTGGTTTGCCATTTCCTTCTCTAGCTCACTTTACAGATGAGGAAACTGAGGCAAACAGGGTTAAATGTCTTTCCCAGGGTCACACCGCTAATAAGTGTCTGAAGTAGAATTTGAACTCAGGAAGATGAGTCTTCCTGACCCCAGGCCTGGTCTTCTATCCTCTGTGCCAGCTAGCTGCTCCTATAAAATAAAATATAGATGGTTTTATAAAGGAAACCAATAATTACATTGAAATACTGTAATCAGAAATTTTTTTTAGAAGTTCACGGACACCAGGTTAAGAACCCTGGCCCTACCTAAGGAAATACAAGTTCCCAATAAATGGAAGTACTTGTAAGTAGATAGTCATTATTACCTATATCTACATCTATATACATATGGATATATAGATGTATATAGGTAAAAATGACTATGTATGGATATATATGTCTAGGGATATATATATAGGGGTGTATATGTATATTTAGGGATACATAGATATGTGTGTATATATATATATATATCTCTATATAGAGTATATGTGAGTGTATATATGTATGTATGTATATATGCATATATATGCTCCTAGACCTAACAGAGAGAAACCTTTGAGGAAGATAAGAGCTAAGCCCTTGTCATACCAACTGGATATTCCTACTCCACAGAGCTTGGAGCTAGGGCCCATCAGTGTATCCCGTGCTTTGTGACAGATGTTTATGCTATATGTGGAGCATCAACCCTTAATGTATGATACATTAAATTATTTTTTACCTGGACACCCTAAATGAAGGAACAGCAATGAAGACATTATTGGAATGGCAAACGGAAAGAAAATCTGCAAATAAACGTTAAAGAATCTGGCTCTTTTGGGTCCTGGTGTTTATTTCTTGGTGCCAGAGCAATTGGTTACCTTAAGGACAATTGGAGGGCTGAATATTTCCCCCTTTCATCATTCTCAGTGTTGACTTCGTTATCAACCTCTTTTAGAAGGCTCTTTACTCTGAAACATAAATTGTGTGTGTGCATGTGTGTATTTGACTCTGTGAAAAGCAGTAATGTAAACAATCTTTTAGGCATAGTACATCATTATATACAGCTAAACCTGGTATACTTGGAACAATGGTGGGGAGAAATCAATACGAATTATTGGAAAGCCTGAATTACATAATATTTATGAAAATTCAGTTTTCTTGGTTGCAACTACGTACATTAGCAAACTTGATTAAATGGCAGCTAGGTGGTGCAATGGATAGGGGCACTGGGTCTGGAGTCAGCAAGACTTATCTTTCTGAATTCAAATCTGACCTCAGACACTTACTAGCTGTGTAACCTTGGGCAAGTCACTTAACCCTGTTTGCCTCAGTTTCCTCATCTGTAAAATGGACCAGAGAAGGAAATGGCAAACCACTCCAGTATCTCTGCCAAGAAAACCCCAAATGCAGTCATGAAGAGTAGGAAATGACTGAAAACAACTGAACAACAACAGCTGGGTTAAGACTATTTGAGAAACTGCCTTAAGGGAAAGAGAAGAATGATTTCTAATTAACTTATCATTTGTTTACGTGGAATTAAAATTTAAAAAGTGTTTATAGCTAATTCTGGTAACATGACACATGTGTGCATGTAATTTCCCTTTCATAATTGTTAGAAATTCCAAATCCATGTAGTCACAGGACATGGCATAGATTGAGAGCTGAAAGAGAGTGTAGAGTCTAACCCCCTCATTATACAGGTGAGAAAACTGAGGACCATAGAGGTAGTACAATTTGGCCAGGGTCACACAGCTAGTAAGAGACAGAGCTTGGATTGAAACTCATGTCCTTTCTGAGTCCAAATCCAGTATTCTTTCCACTATGCCATCCTGCCCAAGTCCTTATGAATAAGGTTTTTATTACCCAGTGATTCTTGAAAAAAATGCCTTGACAATCTCTTGTTCTCTATTCATTGGCAAAATGCCTCAGAGCAAAGAAAATAAGAAGGAAAGAAAGGAAGGAAGGAAGGAAGGAAGGAAGGAAGGAAGCTACCTGTGCTAGCATGTTGTAATAGGAAAATGAGCAAATGCAGATTTCATCCTTCTGGGCCAGGTTTAGACTCCCAGGGAGAGTTGCTCAAGAATCCTAGGACACAAGGGGCAGAAGGTATGGGGAAATAGAATTTTTAAATCTTGAGAGAATGTGAATTGTGCAGATGAATTAAATGGAATAGTTTTCATTTTTGGAGATAGTGGATAGAGCAGGCTAAAAACACCTGGGTAAATCACTGCAGAAGTCTGGTCTAGGGGAAAGCGCCCCTTCCTGCTCAGGGCCGGATGTTGCAGCAGAGAGTCCTGTGAGGGCAACAGGAGCTATCCAGCTGTGGTACATTCCCAGTTAGCTGGAGAGCAGGGTTGACGGGGCATAGCTGGGAAAGAAAATGTGCATATGACTGCAAAATGTTGAGCACAGTCACATCGAGGTAATCGCCAACCTCAACCCCTCTGTTGTCACCCTCAGGATCTAACCCCCAGACACCTCACCCTAGACTTCACTTCTTATGGGGGAGGCCTTAGACTTTGTGATTCCTAAATCTTTTGATCCTACTTCTATTCCAGACACTAATTTCTGGTGGCCCTTCACCTCAACAGCTTACATTCTGGTTACCAAACCTTGTATTTTTTTGGCTTCTGAGGTCCCTTCCATCTCTGACACCCTATGAAATTGCATGTGTTAAGCCTGGAGTTTCCACTTTTCGATTTCCCTATGCTTGGGAGTGGGAGGGGGTGGTGGTAGCAGCTGTGTTTGGACAGCTCTAGTTTGCCTATCAACTTTTAGCTCACCCACCTTGATAAAAGGTATGAAGCAAAACATATTTTTCCTCATAGCTGAGTATCCCGACGGGGTTGACGTTGGCCCTGATCCCCCTGGCTATTCTCAGTGCAGACACCAGACTGCTTAGCAGCTGCTTCTGCTGTCCATTCATTTGGGGGATGATTTCTCTCCGTGCTGCTTCCAGCAAGGAGTGGCAGTGGGCTATGGTTAAATAGGGGTTCTGTTGTTCAGTGAAGAAACGCCCTTACAGGAAACCTGCAGCTATTAGCCAGATGGCCCCCAGTCACTCATCCAACATGAGAGCAATCTGATGGAAGGCTTGTTCAGATACGGTTTTAGAACTGTCCAAATATAGTTCTAAGCTTCATGTCGTTTTGTCTTAGAAGCTCCCTTTTGTGCATAGCCCTGCCAGCTCTCAGTGGGGACGCTGTTCTGTTTTGTTTTTGAGCGGGTTGTACACTTGACTATACAGAACTTGTTCTACCTGAAAATGTGTTTTCCTTGCCTTAAATTGAAGAAATTGAAGGTCAAATTGTGGATTGCATTGCTTTTAAATGGGGAAGAAAGAGAAGGGGTACTGCCTTTCTCTGATCTGCTGATACTGGACAATACAGATGGTGTTCCTCATGCTTTTAATGGTTGATTATTTTGTTGTTGTTGTTGTTGTTTAGTCGTTTCCAACTCTTTATGACCCCATTTGGGGTTTTCTTGATGAAGATACTGGAGTGGTTTGCCATTTCCTTCTCCAGCTCATTTTACAGATAAGGAAACTAAGACAAACAGGGTTGTGTGACTTGAAAAAAAGCTAGTAAGTCACACAGCTAGTAAGTGTCTGAGGATGAATTTGAACTGGAGTCTTCCTGACTCCAGGCCTTGGGCTCTGTCCACTGCTCCACCTAGCTGCCACCTATGAAATAATGATTATTTCATTAACTATTTTAATTGTTAATTATTTGTTATAATATGTATATATGTACATTTAAAAAGCAATATAAGATGAAGAAGTTTCATTATAAAATAAGCACAGAGGAATAAAGCTTTCAAATGAAATACGATTTCTCCTTCAATCTCCTCTTCCCACCCTCAATCATCTGTTAACCACAAGCTGTTTTCTTGACATCAGCTCATAGCTGCTTTAAATCAAAAGACTTGTGGAAATCACAATGCAGAGAAATGGCAACTTTGACATCCAGAGTCTATCGCCATGATGGCCTGGCCTTATGGGAAGTCATCAGTAAGTCTTGCTGTTCACTTAATTATTCTTCTGTTCAATTGCCCCTTAGACTCAAAGAGATGAGGGAAATTTGTTGAAGCCACAATTCTTTCAAAGCTAGGTTCTTGTTTAGTATGGATTGGCCTAAGTTTCATCTGTGGTCCTACCTATCTCAGAGATTATATGTGCTTTACCACATAAGGACTGAGGTTTCTGAACTATTAATTCAATGCTCTGTGTTGCTCATCTGTGCCATACTAAGACAGGGAGACTCTTTAGAAGTCTTGACACACCAGGACTTCTGAGGGCAGCTGGGACTAGGGGAAGGAAGTCCTTGCACATAAGTCATGCTTCTATCAAACTTGATTAGGTTTCAGAATAGGATTCTCAGAGGCTGGATCTGGGCCAAACACCTCCATCTGGTTGCTTTCTTTCTGTAACTACACAGCTCATTCCACATTCTACTAAAATAAGGTCTCCTCTACACCATAAAGATTAGAGAACATAAGAGGGTATTGTAAAACCTCTTAAACTGTACAAATCTGTGAACACCCAGCAGTCAAGAGGGAAAGAATTTTAACCCATTCCTTGCTGTTGAACAAATACATTCTGGTTGTTTTTGCTTCTAGAAAATGTTTTAGGTTTAGGGGGAAAATCTACTTTAAAAGTGTTTAACAGTATAGACTACTTTAAATTTTTAAAAGTTTTGTAAAAATACACCATTTTCCAAGCAGACAACAGTTCTCCACAAAACAAATCCCCTATGAAACCTTTAAAAATGGGAGCAGAATGGGGCAGCTAGGTGGTGCAGTTTATAGAGCACTGACCCTGGAATCAGGAGGACCTGAGTTCAAATCTGACCTCAGACACATAACATTCACTAGCTGTGTGACTCTGGGCAAGTCACTTAACCCCAGTTGCCTCACCAAGAAAAAAAATGGGAGCAGAAAAAAGAGACTAGAGTTGAGTAAGCTTCATTCAGATCTCTGCTTTCTTGAGGACCTACTGGCCTACTTTTGTTTAAGCAACAGCAGTGTGCTGTTAGTTTGCATGCTAGTTTGCAACATTGGGGAAAGGTTAGGCTCTATATCCTTTGATAAGTTTTCCACCTTTATACATTGATGCTTCATGAAACTTTGATTTAATCAGCTGGGGTACTCTACCACCAAAAATGATAATTTCTCTAGGGCTCAGTAGAGTTTTTAATGAGCTATGACCTAAAAAAATCATTACTTGGTTGTTGTTCAGGTGTTTCAGTTGTGTCTGACTCTTCATGACCCCATTTGAGGTTTTCTTGGCAAAGATACTGGAGTGGTTGACCTTTCCTTCTCCATTTCATTTTATAGATGAGGAAACTAAGGCAAACAGGATTAAGTGACTTGGCTAGGGTTACACACCTAGTAAGCATCTGAGACCAGATTTGAACTCAGGAAGATGAATCTTTCTGACTTCAGGCCCAGCACTCTATCCACAGTGTCACCTAGCTGCCCCTATAGTCACTTGGTAGCCAACATTTTAAAAACTCAGTGGTGGCAATGTTTAAGTGCAGCACTTAGCACATCTACCTTTTCATTCTATGAAAGAAGACAAGAAGCTATTACTGTGGTAGAGTGGAGAGACCTAGGTTCTAATCTTTCCTTTCTTGATTCATTACATATGTCACTTCTGTGGACCTCACCTTTTCATTTAGAAAATGATTGGGTTGGATTAGATTACTGCCTATACATTATATACACCACAACTTGTTCAATATTCCCTAATTTATGCCTTTTACATATATAATTCATTTCCCAATATATTCTTCCTTGACCAAAAATCATTCCTAATTACAAAGAGAAAAAAAAAAGTTAAACAAAACTTTAAAAAAATCACATAAAGCAACCCCAGCAATATATAAGCGGAGTTCAAAATCCATGGTCTCCCACTTCTATAAAGAAGGGGGTAAAGTATTTTCCCATTTCTCTTCTTCAGAGCCAAGTTTGGTCATGATAACTGCACGCTATTCAGTTTTGACCAATTCATTCTTTCCATTTATGTCATATTTACTTTTTTCCTGGTTCTGTCTACTTCGTTCTGCATCAGTTCATATACTTTCTTAATCCCATAATGCTCAGTAGCTGGAGGTGTTCCAAGAAAGACTTGATGACAGCTTGTCCAAGGTGTAGTAAAGGCCATTCATTCATTGTACCATGGATTGGACTAGCAGAGTTATCAAACTCATATTGATTTTGTTAATTTATATTTTCCAAGTCAATACGAAGACTTTAGGGATCCATTTCTATTTGAGTTTGATACCACTGGACTACAGGACCTCTAAAGTCCCTTCCAACATCAAGAATCCATGATTCCATGGTGATGAATCTTTCTGAAAGTAGGCTGGTGCTTGCCCAGTGATACATAGCCCACTAGTATATATATTTTTCTGTTTATGTTGTATATATAATTTATATATGATATTTATACTATACTATACCATACTACTCACTATATTAAATGAGTAGTCTATACTCACTGCTTTTACTCCTCCATTGCTATTTGCAACTTGGATTTAGTCCCTACTACACTAATAAAATTTACTCTAAAGCCACCAACAATGCCTTAGTTGCTATACTTCCTTAGGTCTCTTTCCTTATTCTTTTTCTTTTCTTTCTTCATACTATCTTCCTTGGAAATCACATCTACCTACATGGGTTCAGCTGTTATTTCTATGTAGATGACTCTGAAATGTATGTGTGTCCAGCTAGTCCTGAATCCCCAACTACATACAGCCAATACCTTAAACTTCCCGTATTCCAAACTATACTCATCAACTTTTTAATTTAATATTTTATTTCTCCCCAATTACATGTAAAAACAGTTTTTAACATGTTTTTTAAATGTTGAGTTCCCAACTCTCTCCCTCTCTCCTTCCCCTCCGCTCTCATTGAGAAGACAAGCAATTTGATATAGGTTATACATGTGCAGTCATGCAAAAACATATTTCCATATTAATCATATCATGAAAGAAAACACAGACTAAAAAACCCCCAAGAAAAATTATGTAAAAAAGTATGATTCAATATTCATTCAGACTCCATAAGTTCTTTCTCTTGAAAAGGACAACATTTTTCACCATAAGTCCTTTGGAATTGTCTTGGATCATTATATTGCTAAGAGAATAGCTAAGTCATTCACAATTGATCATTGTATGATATGGCTGCTACTGTGACAATGTTCTTTTGGTTCTGCTCACTTCACTTTGCATCAGTTCATGTAAGTCTTTCCAGGTTTTTCTGAGATCATCCTGCTCTTCATTTTTTATAGCACAATAGTACTCATCAACTTTCTATCCAACCTAGTTCCTCTTCCCCAAAATCCCTATTTCTGTTAATGGTATAACCATCCTCCCATTACCCATGCTTAAAACCTCAGGGTCATCTTTGATTTAACCCAGCACAATGCCTGGCTCACAGTAGGCATTTAATAAATGCTTGTTGATTGCTTGATTCTTCTCCTTGACCTTTCTTATCCAATTAGTTGCTAAGTCTTGTGAATTTTGCCTTATAATATCTCTTATATCTTCCCACTTGTTTCCATTCCCATACTTATGCTGTTGTAATTAGCCTCCTGAATGCCAACCTCTACCCTTTCTAGTCCATTCCTTATAGTCTTGACAAAGTGATCTTCCCAAAGCACAGTTCTGATTATGTCATTCCACTGCTCAGAACCTGCAAATGCTTACTGATAAAAAGTCTGGATTCCTTAACTTAGCATTCAAGACTTGCTATGACTTCAAACTATACTCCCAGGTTTATCTTACACTTCTTCTCTTTATCATTACCAAACTGGACTATCCATATGTCTATTGACTCAGCCCCTACTTTTCTGCCCATATGCCTTTGTCCCCTAGTATTAATCTCAAGAATGTCTTTTCCCTCATCTCTGTCTGCTGATATTCTCCTTGTGCTTCAAGAACTAGATCAAATATCACTTTTTCTGTGAATCCTTACCTTGATACTTAACTGGAAGTAATTTACTCCCTATTAGAAACTCATAACACCTTTTAAAAAATTCTCTTACATACTTACATTTTATTTAGTATTATAGTTTTTGAGTATATGGATTATGACTTCTACCAGACTAAAATTTTTTTTTAGGCAATTGGGGTTAAGTGACTTGCCTAGGGTCACACAGCTAGTTAGTGACAAGTGTTTGGTCTGAGGCTAGATTTGAACTCAAGTCCTCCTGACTTCAGGGCTGGTGTTCCATCCACTGTGCCACCTAGCTGCCCCCAGACTAAAATTTTAAGGACAAGGATTAAGTCTGATTTATTTGTTCATATTTTTTAGTGCCAAACATTGGTAAGTACTTAACAAATATTTGATGAATGAATCTTTAAATCTAGAGCTGCTAAATACTGGTAATACCATTTGATTTGTGTAACCTACTTACAGCCACCATGTCTCTCTGGGTCACCTAAAATTTAGATTCTTCAGAGATCATGCTGTTCTATGATGCATAGCCATATGAAATCATGATCATTTGGCATTAAATGGATCTTTTTTTCTTTTCTTTTTGGTTATGGAATAACTTAGGATCATTGAAAGCACAGGTAAATTTCTTTCACTTAAATAATTAACATACATCAATCAACATAAATATAGGGCTGAATAATATCTCAAATATGACCCAAGTCCCTTTCCTCCTTCTAGTCAATTCTTGGATTGTTCTGTTGTCCATCTACAGTGCCTAAGTTATACGTGGTAATGAACCAACTTAATGGAATGATCATTTAATTACATGGCATAATGTGGGTAATAGGCATAATTTGGATTTTCCTGGGTATATAGCAACATCATTCTTTTTGGAATCCACGAATCTTATTGTAGTATTCTGGAATTTCATATAATCAGCAAAATGTCATCTGCAAATAGGAGCATGTGGAGAACCTTATTATCAGTAAGGAATTCCTCTTCTTTTTTGACTCTTTTCAGGCCATCCTCCAATGACAATGGTGAATATTTTTGGCCAGTATGTGTCCATTTGTTTTATGCTTTGCTTAATGTTGATAATAAGATGATTGTTGAACAAAGTCATCTTGATGGTTGTGTTGTCAAAGAATCTTAAATGATTTTATCCTAAGCATGGGAGACTATTTGTTAATATCCTCTAATGCTATGTTTTCCTCTGTGGAGTCAAATGCTTTTTTAAAAAAAAATCTCACTATTGATAAACACAGAGAAGACAGTGTAGTATAGTGCAGAGAGATCTAACCTTGGAGTTGGGAAGACTTGTTTTTCAGTGTCTCTCATGACACATACCAGCAAATTACTCAACCTCTCAGTTCTCTAGGCAACATTCTAAGAATATAAATTGCAAAGGAGTTGTAGATTGTATTGTTTATGAGAGTTTCCTCCCTGGCTATTTCCTACACCAAATGAAATCACAAATACAATAAGAAAAAGCAACTCAACTTTTAACATCCCCCAAAGTAATAAGCACAGCTAGATCTTGTATTCTTTATATCTCTCAGTCAATTCTGTTGTGGAAATGTTTTCTGCTATAGAACAAATATGTGACAACCTACTTTGCCTCTGTGTTTTCATGTTAAAGATAACATAGATACTATAGTCATATGAAAAAATGCTCTAAATCACTATTGATTAGAGAAATGAAAATCAAAACAACTCTGATGTACCACATCGTGCCTATCAGATTGGCTAACATGACAAAACAGGAAAATGATAAATGTTGGAGAAGATGTGGGAAAATTAGAACACTAATGCATTGTTGGTGGAGTTGTGAACTGATCCAACCATTTTGGAGAGTAATTTGGAACTATACCCAAAGGGCTATCAAACTATGCATACCCTTTGATCCAGCAATACCACTACTAGGCCTGTGTCCCAAAAAGATCATAAAAAAGGGGAAAGGTCCACATGTACAAAAATATTTATAGCATGTCTTTTTTGTGGAGGCAAAGAATTGGAAATTGAGGGGATGCTCACCAATTGGGGAATGGTTGAATAAATTGTGGTGTATGAATGTAATGGAATGCTATCATGCTATAAGAAACGAAGAGCAGGTGGATTTCAGAAAAACCTGGAAAGACTTACATGAACTGATGCTGAGTGAAGTGAACAGAACCAGGAGAACACTGTACACAGTAACAGCCACACTGCGATGACTAACTTTGATAGACTTAGCTCTTCTTAGCAATGCAAGGATCTAAGACATCTCCAAAAGTCTCATGATAGAAAATGCCATCCATACCCAGAGAAAGAACTACGGAGTTTGAATGCAGATCAAAGCATACTATTTGCTTTCTTTTCTCTTCTGTTTTGTTTTGTTTCTTCTTTCTTGTGGTTCCTTCTATTGGTTCTAATTCTTCTTTACAACATGACTAATGTGAAAATATGTTTAATAGGAATGTATATGTAGAGCCTATATCAGATTGCGTGCTATCTTGGGGAGGGAGGGGGAGAAAATTTAAAACTCAAAAGCTTAAAGAAGTGAATGTTGAAAACTAAAAACAAATTAAGAAAAAAGGTAACAGATATGTGCATAAACCATTTTATGAAGATTTGATAGATATGAAGTAGACATATGAGTTGGTTGTTGTTCATGACTTTTTGGCTGTGTGCATATGTGTATGATAATCCCATTCTTTTTGATATCACCACCTTGTGAGATATCTTAAAAATTGATTGCTCAGTGATTTCAAAATTGTTTCATTCTTAGCATACGTTCTTTGTATGTATGTTTTGGCCCAACAACTCTTTCTGCTTTCATCTTCTCAAGTACCATTTCCACTGTTCCAGGTAGGCTTCAATGAAATTTAAAAATTACTTGTTACATATCTCCTATGTCCAGGGATCTATGTGAGGTGTTGGAAGCATAAAGAAAAAAAAAATCCCCCGTTCCTTTTATTCTGTCAGCCAGTCAGTCAGTTAATAAGCATTCATTAAACACCTACTATATGCCAGGCACTGTACTGAGTGCCTTCAGTATTCTATTGAAAAGCACATTTGATAAACGTGGTGGTTCCATTATCATTGATGTTAAGACAAGGTTGCTATCAGACTAGTAGAAAATCTGTTCCAGTCCACATGTTTATTTTCTTCCTTCCAATTTCATTTATTTCCTTTCTAGTTAATCTTGAGATGATCTGTTATTACTTCACATCAAGCTTTGTGAAGGCCCATTTTCTTCTCTACTGTTTCTCCCTGTTTTGGAAGGGATGTTGCTAGTTTCTCCATGGTCCTATGTAATGTTCTGCAAATGAGCTTGTACTTCAAGTCTGTGTTGCCCTTGGCTTCCATATCTCTCCTTTCAGCCAAGAGGGCAAGTGTTTGCTGGCTGAGTCAGTTTCTAAAGAATTGTCTGTCCTTGCTACTTCCATTTTCTCATCATGAGTCACTTGTTTCTCAACTCCTTACAACCTGTATTCTAACCTCACCATTTAACTGAAACTACTTTCTTTAGATTACCTCATCTACCTTGACTTCTCTATGGGATGTGACACTGTCAGGGAGCTAGGTGGCAAAATGGTTAAAGTATTAGACTTGGAGTCAGTCAGGAAAAACTAGATTTCAAATCCTGCCTCAGACTTACTGACTGGGTGACCCTGGGCAAGTCACTTAACCTGTTTGCCTCAGTTCCTAGGTTGGACTAGATGTTCCAGAAGGTACAATCTTATTATCCTATGAACTGTTAAAAGGGCTCATGAAACAAAATAATCTGTAAATGGTAATACAAAGGATATAAAATAAATTTTCTCCTATTTGTACTTGGCACTGTTTTGTATTATCAGAGAAGAAACTTCATGTAGTGCTTGGTTTTAGGACACAAAACAATCCTAAAAAACTCATGAAGAATTTCATCAGAAAGTAACAAGAGGCTAAGAAAGAGCTATTATATATATATCTATATATATCTATATATCAATATATGTATACACACATACATACATATACATACATATATATATTTTTTGTTGAAAGGAATTAAATAACATTTTAGAGTCACTATAATCTGAAAAGGAGAAGGCAGAGAAAATTTAAGTCTTCAAGTATGTGCAAGATTACTATATGTCTGCTCTGAGCAAAGGACAAGATTCTTCTTGTCAACATAAGCATTCTTGCTTATGTTGCACAGAAGGGATTTAGATTAGATATAAAGAGGTATTTCTTTATAGGCTTGTTAAAAGCTGGAATGTGTACTGGAGAGGTTGTTGAGTTTCCTCTAAAAATAGGTTAGATTGTTATCATCATCATCATCAACATTTATATGATGCAAACTACTTTACATAAATTATTTCATTTGGGCATCACAATTACCCCTTGGGATAGGAACAACAGATATTATCCTTTGTACAGATAAAGAAACTGAGGCAGTGAAGTCAGATGACTTGTCCATGGTGACATAGCTAGGGTCAAAGGCTGAATTCAAACAGAAGTTTTCCTGAATCTAAGTCCAACACTATCCACCATGACAAGCTACTTTTCTAATGACCACAATGGAACTTCATTATTACACAATCTATTATGATAGAATTTGCCAGCTGGCTTATTATTGGAAATATCTATGTGGCTTCATTAGTGTGCTGCTTCACTGCCAACACAGTACCCTAGGCAACTTCTCTAAGACTCTTAAATTATAGGTAAGTTACTGATCTGCATTGGTAGAGAGAATTTCCACAATGGGATTTTCCTACCCTGATGAAATCACAAAATTGAAGGGTTAAAAAAAAAAAAAAGCCATCACAGGACTTGGTATAGCAATGTACCAATATGCTAAATTTTTTTTTACTAGTTTCTTCCCCATTCCAATTATCATTCTACTTTTTTTTGCCAGAGGTTAGTAAGACTAATTAAACTGACAATCCCTTTTTATTTTTTAAGTTTCCTACTTGTTTAACGTACATCATTAATTGCCTGAATGAAGTGGCTCTCTGCCTTTTTGACTCCGGCCTATTTTTAACAAAGGGGGCAAACTCAACAACCTTTAGATCTCTTGCAATGCCGATTCTTAGACCATGTCAGTTTCCTGAACATAAGGGAAGCTATTGTTTTCAATTTCCAGGATGAGGAGACAAAATACACTTCAAATATTTGTCCTCCTTAACCTGTCGACTCTACTACGGTGCTTTGTTGTAGTCATCAAAATGAAATGCCAAATATAGAACAAGTGTAACTTAAAGTGGCATGCATTGCTTGGTATACAGAATCGTAGAGTGTTTTTTCCAAATTAATCTCCTGAGGTGAAATGTCCAATTTGTACACGTTGGCAAAAATGGAGAGCTGGATGCATCACTTAAGAATTCTATCATCTTTTCATCTGCATAATTTATGGTGATTTGAGACAGGAATAGCAAACTGACTACACAGCTAAATATATGGTATCTTTTAAAAACTGGTATTTTTTTTTTTTTTGGAATGCACATATTTACCCCATAGCATTTCACTTACCACTTAGTAATAGGTTACTATTGATTAAATCTATCTTCTATGGTTAAATAAAAATTACTTGGGGACCAAAACAGGAAATCTAGAAGATACCAGTGGTTTGGATCAAATATGCCAAATGGTTTTGAATTCAAATTCAAATTTAAATTTACCTTGTCTGGAATTCCTAATTAGGTCTACTAACCTTGAGCTGACTCTGAAGGGAAATAAATTGCAAGGTATGATTGAAAAGTTATAACAAAATCTTCCACTAAGTAACTGAACTTTTACCTAAACCATCAAAAGCAGAGGAGGATTATTTACTTCTTTACACGTGCCAGTAAATAACATGGTAAAATATGAAGTGCACCTACGTGAAAAATGAATTCTAGATTAAATGAATTTTAGGTTAATTAAAATTTGTTACAAGTGTTTTTTAAGTGGGGGAGGGGGCAGACAATATAAATGTTTGTCAACTGAAAAAATAAAATTTAATAAAAAAGATGGGTTTGAATATTTTTATTTGTAGTTATCTCCCTTCTAAATGCAAGGTTTAGTCTACTTTTGGAAAATAGAGGTTCCACTTCATTATTGCTAACAAAAGGTTGGTTCACAAGTTTTGGAGAGTAGGAGTTTGTAAATTAAGAAATTCTTTTAAAATTTCAGGGCTAATATCACATAAATTTTAATATCCATGTGCTTCACAGGTTACCAGTTGAGTGACAGATATAGCAAATGTTAAATATATCCTAAGTGCCATGAAAGATGACAAAAGGGATGATGCATTTCTATGGATGTTACTTGGTAACCTAACTTGGTAAATGAGGCCAGTCACAAATTTAAACATGAGATTATTGAGGTTAATGTCAGAAAAAAAGAACCATTTATATTATTTCAAATTAAAGGAGTTTAAACATCTTTGAAAAGGTCTTTAATATGTGAACTATACACAAAGGATATTTCAAGAAAAATGGTTCTGCATGATACATTTATGATGCTTTGGAATGGCAGTGTTATTTTGAATCTAGTTATTTATCTGGCTGGAAGTTAAAACAATCAAATTATTCACCAGGTAAGGATTCATACTGTACAAAATTTATTTGTGTAGAGGGAGAAAATTCAGAACTGAAAATAAAATAAAATTGAATTAAAACCAGAAAAACTAAAAATTTATTTGTGCTAACTAGATTGTATTACAAAGATTTATATAATTCAAAAACAGTGTGCATACTGGACACAGAACTGGACTTGAGTTCAACTTTGCCATTTATTAGTTCCAATGAGGTTTCTAGTATAAGCCACACAAAGGACTAGATTTCTGTCAACCAAAGATCAGCCTAGATAAATTCAGGAAGGCGGATCACTGGTGAAATTTTCAGCCACAGCAACTAAGGAAACTAAGGTACAGGGGGAGCTACCTGGATAAATCATAGTTCCTTGAAGATCGCACGCTGTGGTGGAAGTAACTCTGAACCTGGATTCAGAAGACCTATATTCAATTCCTGGCTCTGAGTTATTAGCTGTGACTTTGGGAAGTCATTTCCCTTTTGTGGGACTCTTTTCTCATTTGTAAAATTAGAGGAGGGGCTAGACAAGACCCTTTTAAACATTAACATCCTGGGATTCTATTGTTAACAGTTACTAGTGAAAGGAATTGGGACTTGACCTGTGATTTTACTGACAAAGGAAACACTCAAATGAGGGTACGCTTTGTGAGACCAACATAGCTGGGCACCGTCTCCTTACCTTATGGTCTTATAGCTGCCTAAAGCCTTCATGTGTTAGAAGCTGAACTGGAACCCAGGTCTTTCTGGCTCTGAGGCCAGGTCTCTATCCACTACAAAACCCTGATTCTTATTAGAAATAATTATTACAAATTATATAGATATATAAATGATAAAATATTTTCTTACTTTCAAATCTGTCAGTATTAAACTAAACTTATTGGCCTACATTGTTAATTGTAAATATGAATGGGCCCATCTAAGAAAATTTATTCTAAGATCAAGTCCTAAACTATAACTACGATGCCATAAACCTTCAAGACTTCCACTATAGCTATGTAAAACATGTTCAAACTTTTCCTTAAGAAACAGAAATCACAAAATATTTGAAAGGGGATCTTAGTTTAGCCCAACCCCCACCCCATGCAACAATTCATTCTACTATATTACTGACAGTCATCTAACCTCTTGAGATAGGAAGGTATATCTATACATTATGGAGCAGCCTGTTCCACTACTGGACTTCCTCTAATTTTCACAGATTTGGCTCTAGTTCGCTCCTCCAGAGTGAGGCAATTTTTACTCACGTTTCTACATGATCATCCTTCAAATATTTTAAGACAGCTAATATGATTTCTCCTAGCCTCTTCTGTAGAACACATATTGAGCATTTCCAACTGGTCTTATGTTTTTGTTATGTAATGATTTTAAGTATAGCATCATGTCAATTTTCATAAATTAAGTTCTTCTATTTATGGAAATACTGATAAACTTTAAAGTGCCATGATTACAGACTATCTAAAATGGAAATTTTACATATTAGACTGAGAGCAATCAAATTTAAACATTTTGAAATCTCAATGCTACCCACTAAATAGTTCCTTAAAATCTCAAATTTTAAATGACTTAACTGATTATCCATATAGTAAAATTTCTTCCGTGAAAGAGCTTAGTACAAGAAAACAAAAAAGGCATAAATGATATAAAAATGTGGTCTTAGAGAGAAAATATTTCATTTGTTTAATGGAAAAAGTACAAAGTTTTAGAAAAGGAGACATTAGATTTCAGCACATACAGTATAAGCACATACTTTGTAACAATCACTTAGTTTTATCCTTCTCTTAGTTAAGTAATAAAAACATTCTCTCATAGCAGTCTTTAACTTCATTAACATTATTATACTGCTTTAAAAATGCACAGTGAAGATTAAGAATATCAGCTTGAAAATACAGAAATATTACAATGAATAGCACAGTAGAAAAATATTCATCTGTCTATATAAAGTACTTTACAAATGCACAGCATATTTTCTTTTAAAACAATTCTGTCTAAAGATAACATCATATGTATCTACAGTTACTGTGTCCTATTTAAATAGAACTTTGCTGCATTTTACCTTTAGAGAGCAAAATAACATGAAATCAAAAGATTTGAATCAAACCTTCGGAATGACAGATGAAAACGACAGCATGGCAGTCCAACTTCATGCTCAGAAACTAAATTCTTAACTTTTTATATAACACAAACAATAGGAAAAGCCCAAAGCTCCCCAATTTGTCTAATTCAAAGTTGCAGTTTGAAGCAATGTTTCAAGCTGTTCGATTCAAAATAAGTTGAAATCACAGTCAACCTTAAATTATCCATTATACATATGCGGATTAACTACAGCAATTTTAAAACCTCAAGGTAGTTTCCTACTGCCATGCCACTGTCAACTGAGATATGCTGAGAGAGATAATGACTTAAGGTAACAGAGCCATCCTGTTATTCTCTGCTACTTGTATATCCAGTTAACTCTCCTCAAATATAAGCACGTACTAGTAACAGAAGTTTTATATGCTGTGTAAAGATTGAGGATTAGGGTGTGCTGAGAAAATATCCATTTTTTAAATGAATAAATCTGGATGACTGATTTTAAGAGTATTCATTTAGGGAGATTGATTTCAATCCTTTATCAGAAAAAACCAAAACCAAAACAAAACTGGGGCTTAGTAAAGTGTTGCAGGCCACACAACAGTGGATACACATTAGTGCACAAAGCCACAGCTTCTCCCACTGGCACAAAACCGTTAAAATACCTATAACAATCACACATATTATTACATGACAGTGTCCTAGCAGACTTGAGGAAAAAGCCTTTTATTTTATGCCCTTGCCAATACTGACTATTCAATTTTGGTTCAACTATATATCTTTATACATATTTCTTATGAGAAGTCAAATAAAATGAAACCATGCAAGTAAAATACTTGTTCTTCTCTTTCTAGATACTGAGATTTCACTTACTTTTAAATGCTAAATATGCTCCAGGCTATTGGGGTGGGGGGGGAGGTACTGCTGCATCTTGTCCATATTATTCATACATCCTGATGGCAATTTTAATGCTTTCGGGTAAAACAAACAAACAAACCTGAATGGCCCAATTTTGCTTAACTATAGATCATCAGGACAACTGAGGACTACAGAAAGCATGCTACCCAAAGCTGAAGAAGTCGAACTCATATGAATTCAGCTAAACTGTTAAAAGGGCATACTGATGAAGTGTTTGTTTGTTTGCTTGTTTGTTTGTTTGTTTTTAAAGCATATGATTGGTGGTCTAGGTAGGGAAATAGATTTAGAAATAGCTCTAATTCTTTCTCTGTCCTGGGGTTTTCAGTAGAACAAAATGTCCTCTGCTATACTTGAAAGCAGCATGCCAACGAAGGAGAGGTACATATCAAACAATGCCTAACGATAGCTACGCAAACATTCCACCAGAAGAATCTGGGGTTTTAACTTTCTAGCTCTGACTTTATGGTGTTGACCTTTGAAAATAATTAAACCAAATCAACAGTTAGGAACTGAGGGGAGTGCATTTTTAAGACCTGAAAGGATCCTGACATTTTATTTCAGCTATCCACAGGCAAAACAGTGAACTAGCAGCAGCTAATACAACCTGAGCTTTTAACACTGGAAAGGTCCAGGGTTTGTTCCCCACATTGATTACAATTGAGTTAAGTGGGGATTCAACATACAAGACACGAGATTTAGCCTCTTTCAAAATTACCCCCTTTGATGTTACTCTATTGAGTGAAATTCAAACAAAACTGTTTTTTGACCAAATTAACATATTGCTACATATATTCTCAGGGTCCAATTATTTCATGTCAAGGAATCATGTATCATGTAAGAATGAGGAAAAGGGAATCTTGCTTATTATTAGCCAGTTGTACCTATACAAACTGAATTCTTTACCTGAACTGCCTATAACTACAGAATACTGCTGTGAGTTAGAGCTGGAAGTGCTGTCATTTTGCAGAGGAGGAGACTAAGGCCTGCGAAGATGAAGTGCTCTGCCCAACGTCACACAACCAGATGGCAGCACAGCCACAACTACAACTCGTGTCTCAGGATTCTAGTACAGAATTTTCCCCACAGTACCACTCTATTTAAATATAACACCAATTCATCCCAATATTGATTTTTAGAAAGGGGCTTTGTGGTAGAATTAATGAAGACAGTCCTGAGGATCATAATTGGATGAGAGCAATGAAAACTTTTCATTGTTGAATTTGGGCAATTTTGGATCACAACTTAATGACACTACATTGTTTATACAACAGGGCCTAATGATTAATTATAGGATCAAATGGGCTATAGCAAAGGGAAATCAGGATTACTATCACATGTTGAAGTGTATTGTCGTGGGATGGGGGTAGAGGAGTGGAAGCTAGCTACTATATGTTTTATTTGTGTAATACAGTTCATACAATGCCACATATAAAATTTAGGCATTTTGTATATATGTTAACAGGTTGGCCAATTAATAGCTTCTAGATTTCTTTGGCTATTGTTAAATTTTTCTTACTTGAATATTCGTGAAAGTCTTTAAAAATTCCAAACAATCCTGTGCTCAGGAATTTATTTTTTAAATGTCTTTACAATAAGGTCTTAATTATATTTCTAAGGATAATTAAAATAGTAATAGTAGTAGTACAGTTAGCATTGGAAAGTTATTGAATCTCTACAGTGGGAGGTTGTAAGAACTGGATATATCTGCCAAGAATGTAAAATCTCTTGTAGTATTCTGGGCACTGTATGAATCTAAGAAAAAAAGAGAATACAAAATATCTAAGGAATGAACTATTAAAAATGAACTATTTTAGACATGGAATGCTATAGCAACAAAGCTCAGGAGACAATGTAACTAAAATATTAATGTTCAATTTCAGTATCACTGGTATGATAAATACTAGTATTTTAAATTTCCTTTAAGGAAAACATTGCTAAGTTGTTTGTTTGTTTGTTCTTGGTTAGATATATTGATAGACTATGGCTAACACTGACTTTTATTATCAGAAATTTAAAAAGCATAAAGGGAGAAATTTTATTTCATTTTAGATCTAAATTTTGAAAACAGAAAAATAGCCTGTTCATTCGGGAGAAGTGTATGTGAGAAATTTCTTATCTGGCTCTAAGTATATTAGATAAAATTGTAACACTTGCTATAAAATTCAGAATGAGATACGCCTACTTTGGGTTCTGCAAAAGGCATGGATATATTACTGGACATTCTAGAAATTTTTCTTACTTTTTTCTTACATTCTAGAAAAACCTCAACAGCAAGTCTAAGGGCATTATTATGTAGTGAAATATCAGTGTGCTTATGCTCCTGCTTACTTAAGAGAAATTGTTAGAAAAAAATTAAAAAAAAATTTTTTTGCAAAGAGCTTAAAGTATATAAATTAATAATAAAAGAGCAAAAATAGCAAGATCAATTCCATTTTCAAACTTCTTCAGAATATACAGTTTAGGAAGGCTGAAATTGGTTAATAAGAAGGCACAAAAGAGATGGTTGTTCCAAAGATATCAATGTGATTTTTTGCTGCAAAATATGTGTTTACTTTGTCATCGTTTATCTTGAAGATGCTAGAAGATAGAGTACTACAGTATGTTCATCTACTTAAAATTATCTTCACATGTAAATTAGTGACAATTCAGTCAAAAACAGATTTAAACCAGTCAAATAATGGTGATAGCTGTTAAATATAAACAAATAAGTGGCTTGAATATAAATACAGACCAATGGTATTTTTTGGTACCATAAGGGAAAAATTATTACATAGTGAGGATTTTTAATTTTTTCCAATATATCATATTTTCTTATCGTATTAAAAACCCTCTTGTATTTCAATGATACTATCAATTTTGAATTTTTTTTAATCGCAAAGACAAATGAAAATGAGGAAGAAGAGTACCAACTATGTAGGTAGGCTACTATAATAAAAAAAATTGGATAGTTCAAAATTTTCAACTTTGCTTTCTTATTAAATATTAAGAATGATAATTCTTAAATGAACCAAGATATCACAGTAGCCAGTTGTGTACTATTTGTGGCAACCGTATATTTAAAATAAATATTTCTTTTTGGCATGAACTACAGCAACACTGAGTTCATGTGGATAAAATAAGAGGAAATCCTACAAATAATCTATACAATGTTATTAAGAAAGTTTTTTTTTAAAAAATCAACATGGCTACAAATCAGTAGAATGACCTTGTATAGAAGTACTACCCCTACTTCAAGTTTGCTTTAAAAATATTAATATATTTTGTTAAAAATGTATGCAAATACCTATCATAGGCATTTAATTACATTCCTTTTCATCAAAATGTTAGTGATTAACAACACTATCACTGGGCAAATTAAATTAAGCAGCTGCCAAGCAAAAATTAAAAATGTGCAAAAGGCAATGAATACAGCAAAAAAGAAATTATTATCTCCAACTGTGTATTCTTTCTTCCTTATGTAGGATACTTGCTTCAATCTGATAATCTATTAAAATTCTATTCTCTTCAATATTGGGCATTTTAGTGTTGTTTTAAAGAACTTATTCTATGGTTATTCACCAATTTGATTAGCCTTTGGTAAATAAGGGTTATCAATGAGAAAACAGTTGCAGCTGGCTACATGTTAATTTTTCAAAATTATGCTTCAAAGATTATTGAAAACATAAACATAGTTTGAAAGAGACAAAGAAAAAAATCATAGTTCTAAAAATAAAGTGTCTTTTAATTATATAAAAATAATATACTTGTAAAGATAATTATCATAAGAAAATATTTCTGAATAAATATTCTTTTCAAGAACACATAATTAAGTAGACTTGTAAATATATTTGCAATCAAACTTATTTCTGACTTAAGTGTACTTTTGGAGAACATGTCAAACAATCCATGCTCTTTGGAACAGAAAATGACTGAGCCAGAATATTCTCATCCTGTCCAACTGGAAGAGATAAATAAAATAAATCAGGTGAGAATTTAGAATATTGTTCTTTCTGGCCAAGTTCTAATATTAAGACAATAGGACTAATGTTATGCGATCTTCTAGTACTAAAGCTCATTATTGTGTTTTATGAGACATAGAATCCAAGGTTTCCCACTTATTATGCATTTTGAAGTCTTAGCAAATAAACAACCTAACTCAAATTTCCTAATTAAGCTATTTCCTTAACTAGAGTTTCAACCATGAGAGATGACAGCAGTTAATTATTTCAAATTGACAACTTACTATTAATATGAAAAAATGGGCCAGTAATAATTATATTTCATGTCCTAGCACTGTTTTGTAGATACAAATCTCTTGATATTGTTTCATGAAAGAAAAAAAAAGATATACTTCTCCATATGCTCAATAAGTATTTGTCAACTGAATGAATAAATATGGCTCCCTTGATGTTTTAAAGAACAAGACATTTGATCAAATAGTCAGCAGGTTCAGTTTTTGTAGAAAGTAACAGATATGACAAACCATCTCAACAATTAACTAAAAGGTGTCAGGAAAAGCCTTGAAGATATTTTTAAAATTATAATTTAGGGGAAAATGTCATTCTCATCCTAGTACACATTTTACAGTTACTTCAACAGCATAAAAGAATAAGTTTTTATGGCTTACAAATAAAAAAGCAACCCTTCTAAGTGTCCTCAAAGGTTGTTCTTTTTAGTAAAGAGAAAAGAGAGATCATCAGAACAACCTAAATTCAGCTTTGCCAGTATGGAGAATTAGTTTGTACAATGTACTATACTACTGACAGTAGTGGAGTATTTCCAATTTGAATACTTAAAGAGTTGTTTAAAAAATAACACAAAATTCACAGAATTTTAATTTTGGAAGAGAGAAACCAAAAGAGAGCAAATATATTTGTATTTCATATTAATACAGAAGAATAAAATCCATGAGGTACTAACAGTGTTGATCTGATTCAACTGCCAGTCACACTGAATTCTCTAACAATGTTACTATAAATGGTAACACAAAAAAATTCCTTTTCCTTGCAAAACTAGAACATTTGGTGGACCACATTCACTGTTTGGTATAACTATAGTAAGTATTTCAACCCAAGTTCAAAGAGTAGCTTTCAAAAAAATAGCATTCAAATGCAATCTCTGCATTTTTTTTTTGTTATAAGGCTATCCTCTTCACATTAGAGCAGCAGACCCAATGTCCATAAAATAGGTACATCTATATTTCAAATACATGCTATGATTCAGATATTCATATTAAAGTCCTCTTTAAAATTTTACTGTGATAGACAAACCATTTTTAAATAAAGAAAGAACTTATGCTTGGGATTTGGACAATTCTTTACAAAATTATAGATCTAATCTTGGTTCCTGTGAAAAGTACTGTGTATTTACTGAAAGAAGCTACAAAGTTCGATAAAGGCAAATTAGATAAAGCACTCCATATTTTATCAACTGCACCTAATTTTACTAGTCCTAATTTGGACCTCAAACACTTCTTTTCAGAACATAGTTATATTATAGAGCCATACTCCATACAGAGCCACAGTCCAAACTACAACCTAGGACTTAACCAGTTTTTAAATAAGTAGAAAGTTAACATAATTTCACTTAAATAGCAGATGCTGTCATAAAGTAATGAATTTCAAGTTATTCTGTCTTAAACACTAGGTGATAAGGGACAGAAGGAAAGCCATCTGTTTGGTTGCTTGCATAAAAATAGTGAGCAATAAGTTAAAGTGACTGACTGAATTGTGGAGGATTAGCTGTCTAAAACACATATCTCAGCTCTACTGGAGGTGTGCTACTGTGGTATGTATTAGCAATCTGTAAAGGCTGACTAAATAGAATTCCTTTCATCATACAGGCACTGCTGTCTGCACTACAGTAATAGAGGCACACACAGATGGACACAACTGCTTCGAAGGACAAGCAACTACGAGGAATCTGCAGTGATATCACAGGTTGCTTAGAAAGACTCCTAATTTCTCCTGACAGAATCTGTCCTTCAAGAAGCCATTCATTACCTACGAAATAAAAATAAAATCATTAAAATAATAAAACATTTACATGTAAATGGAGAATAGTCTTTTTTATTATGCATTTATAGGATGTCTTCATATTTTTTCCTTTATGTGAACAATAAATACTATAGCAAACTTATACAATTTCTCTGTAATTTTATGTTCTTGTATTATTTATAATCTAATGCCTTTACATTAGCAAAATTAAATATTACTTGCAAAAATGCTGGAACAACTTAAATTTCCTATAAAAAATATTATACTACTTAAAAATCATATATTTTGATAAAAATAGTCTTAACACAAAAAAGACAAAATACCTGGCCTAGGAAACGCAAATTTCTGCTGCATATAATTTTGTGGTAACTCATTTCCACTCTAGTTGACTACTTATAAAGTGCTGTTGGCTGTGAAAGTAGGCAACCAAGACTGTTAGGAATTGCATGCCGGGGCAGCTAGGTAGCACAATGGATAGAACACTGGCTCTGGAGTCAGGAGGACCTGTGTTCAAATACAGCCTCAGACACTTACTATCTCTGTGGCTCAATGCATGTCACTTAACTCTTTTGTCTCAGTTTCCCCATCTGTAAAATGAGCTGGAGAAGGAAATAGCAAACCTATTTCCTAATAGCAAACCTAAGTCCAGTACACTTGCCAAGAAAACCCCAAATGGGGTCATGAAGAGTTGGATATGACTGAAACAAGTGAAAAACAATAACAACAAAGTTTAGGGCAGGTAGGTGGCACAGTGGATAGAACACCGGCCCTGGAGTCAGGAGGACCTGAGTTCAAATTTGGCCTCAGACACTTGACACTAGCTGTGTGACCCTAGCCAAGTCACTTAACCCCAACTGCCTCCCCCCCAAAAAAAGAATTGCATGTCAATAAGTTAGTAATATACTGAAGTAATAAAATGTGCAGAGTTAATGCTCTTGCTTTCTGACAGCTATTTTGCATTGTCAGAAGCTACATTCACTGACTTTTGTATTCAGAATTATGTTCTGCATGGTTGAAGTTGTTGGAAATCCAGCTTTCAGAGAAGGAGGTACTGTAATACAGAAGAAAGAATACTGGACTAAAAGTCAAGAGAACTGGATCCAAGTCCCAAGCTTGCCACTAATTAGTTATGATATATTTAGCCTTCTTGGGTCTCAATATCCTAAGACTGGCATTAAAGTTTATGACTTTAAGTAGGATGTTACTGTAACTTTTTTTATTCAACACAACTATGGGAGGGAGAGCTGTCACTCCCAGTTTGCAGATGAATAAATAGAAAGACAAATGGTTCTCTACAAACTATGAGTTAGTTGTAGTGAGGGGTATACCCCAAGTTTTCTGACCCCTCATTTAGTGCTCTTTCTCCCACAGTTAATATCTCTGGTGATTATAATTTCATTGTATATGCTTAACAAGAAATTTTGCACACAATTATGTTTTTTCAGCTGGCACTGAATGCCAATTTATTATACTTAATGTGTCAATTCTTGTTATACCTTATAACAAAAACATTATTTAAAAAGAACATAATTTCATTCCCTTTTAACTTTGAGGCAGCAATCATGACTTCTAGGAGGAGTTCTGTGGAAATTTTAAGAATATTATATACTGGTCAGTTTGTCGGAGTAGATGTACTAGCTCCTTACCACTGGCTAGGATATAAATATATGAGTTTTCACTCCCTCTGACTCTTTATCCAATTGCTTTTCTCTTTTTTCTTTTTGTCTATTTTCTTCCTGCTTCTCCTGAGTGAGTACTGCAGGACTATTTCACAGAACCACAGAATTTTAGAACCCATGTATCTAGGTTAGCCTCATCTTACAGATGAGAAAACTGAGGTCCAGAGAACTTGTCATTTATTTAATGTCACACAATCAGCAAGTGACAGGGCTGGACTAAGAATCAAAGTCTCCTGACATCCAGTCCAATGATCTGTAATTTCACTGTCATGCCTTGTTTTAAATTTTTCTGTTCATAGTGGCTCCTTTCAGGAAAAACACAATAGTGGCAAGAATAAGCATTCAGAGGACTACGTTCCAACTAATTTGGACAATGACTGATACGTAGCTTCGATGAATTATTATCTTTTAGTAAATGAGAGAAAGAATTTCAGAGAAATGATGGTCAACAAAATAGCTGTTCAAGGGGGACAGGTATTAGTAAGTGTTTAAGCTCAGAAATAAATTAGATCTTCTGACTAAAAGTTTAATGTCTTTTCACAGGATTCTGAGGAATTCTGGGAAGAATAACACTTTATTATAATTTAATAATAGTAATAATAATAATAACAATAATAGCTAGCATTTGTATGGTGCTTTATTTGTTTACAAAGCAGTTAATTTGTTACCTCATTTGATCCTTACAACAACCCTGGGAGGTAGATGCTATTATTATCCCCATTTTATAGATGAAGAAACTGAAGCTAAGAGAGTGACTTGCCTAATATCACATAGTAAATCTGAAGAAAAATTTGAACTCAGGTCTTCTTGACTCCATGTCCAACACTCTATTCACTGTGGGAATGTTCGTTAATATATCAGGTGATAAGGGAGGAGGGGAAGCATATTAATATCTTATGTCATTGGCAATATCAGTAATGTACTTACCTTCAGCTGTTAGAAACCAGAAACTAGGTGCTCCTTCAGTTAGTTTTGTTTCTGCAGGAAGATCTAATCTTAGAATAAACTGAAGACTCTGTCCAGGAGATACAGTCAATGGTGAAAGTTTAACATTTGGAGAAGATTTAGGAAGTTTGGGTAGTTTTACTGTCTTCTGCTTTTCTAGAAATGGGCCATCAACAACAGCAGCTTCCGAACTGATGACAGAAAGCTATAAAAAAATTTTTTTTAAAAGTTACTAAGCACAAATTTGTTTAATGGGTTGTTTTATTTGTAATAGTCTATCTGGAGGAGAAAGAAGGGCAGTAAAGATACCCACAAATTCATATGAGACAAAATTCAAGAAAGGGGACAGAAATAAAACTTACGGCCTCAGATACCTGTACACAAATGCACAAGATGTGGACAATAAAGAAAGTGAACTAAATCAAGGAGACAATTTAAAATTAATATCAGTAAGACTTGGCAGAATGAAGCTCAAGACTGGAATACAGCATAGGAAGAATATGTCTTTTTAAAAAGGAACAAACTAGGTTGGAATACAGATGTAAGGGAAGCACAGTAGCACTATTTATTCAGAAGGGAAATCTAAGAAACCAGAAAGAAAGCACAGAAACTGAAGGAGGAAACAGATAAAGAATGTGGGTATCAGATCACAAGCCCGGCAACAGAGGTATGATGGAGTAATAATGGGATACTTCACTTATCTAGACATCTGCTTGTACTCTTCTCTTTCATCAGAACAGTCAAGAAATTGTTAACTCCATGTTTCAAATGGTAGAGAGGTCAATGAGGGCCTGGATACTGATTCTCACCAACAAAAAGGAACTTATTGCTAGGGTGGATGCTATGTAATTGTTAATTTAATCTCCTCTGAACTTCTCTATTCCTTGTTACATCAAGAACTCTTCCTCTATCCATAGTTCTTTCATTTTCCTCTAATTTTATTATCTGGCCTTTTATTGAACTAGACCAAATTATGAGAAAACTCATCTTGGGTATCTCCATCTCCATCTAGTTCTCAGGTTTTATTATTTTGGAGTTCATTTATGGGTCGTTCAATTTTTCTTCCCTTGAATTAAGTTAAAAATTTTTTTTCTTGTTCTGATAAGCGAAGTATTTTTTGTTTTTGTAAAGAGTCATTCATTTTAATTAAGTTATTGGGGTTTTTTTTCTGGCATATAACTGGGTACAACAGTTTGTAATAAACATCCTTTATTTCCTCTTCCTTTGTTGTGAAATTTTTTCCCCCTTCCAATTTTGATACTGGCATCGTTTTTCCTCTTTTTTTTCTCTGACAAATTAACTAACAGTTTGCTCTTTTTATAAGTTTTATCTTCCTTTTAAAAATCTGGCTCCTAGTATTAATTATAAATTCCACTTCATTGTTTTAAATTTTGTCTCTTCTTTGATCTTTAGGATTTATAATTTTGTGTTTAGTTGAGTTGTTAAAATCTGTTGCCTGGCGATTTTAATGATCTATTCTTCTTCTCTTTCATTGACTAAATTATTTAAAGACAGAAATTTCCCTTTCAGAACTGTTATGGCTGCATTCCAAAAGGTTTGATATGATACCTCACTGTTGCAATTTCCTTTGTTTAAATTATCTCTTTTCTCTATGATTATTCTTTGATTCACCAATTCTTTATACCAAATTAATTAGTACCTATTTAATTTGAATCTTTTCTTTAAATGTCCTTTATTGATTATAATTTTATTGCACTGTTGTCAGTAAAAGGTGCTTAATATTCCTCCTTTTCCACATTTATTTATGAGATTATGTCCTAGTACACGGTCAATTTTGTAAAGGTACCACTTTTAGTAGAGAAATATGGGTATTTCTTTATATTCCCATTCAGTAATCATCAGAGGTTTGTCATATCTACCTTTTCTAAAATTCTGTTGAATTCATAATTTACTTCTTGCTTAACATTTTCTAGATTTGTCTAAATCTAAAAGGAGTTCATTGAGGTCCCCTAACAGAGTTTTGCTTTCCATTATTCTGCATAATTCAATGAACTTTTCTTTTAAGTTTGTAGATTTTATACCATTCAGTACATATATGTCAAGAAATGAGTTTTATTGAGCCACAAAGCATAATGTAGTTTCTTTGCTATTTCTTTTAACCATCCTACTTTTAAAAATTCATCTGAAGCTTAAAAAATTCTGCTCAATCCCTTCATTTAATTTTATGTGAATATTTATATTTCAAGTAGGTTTTTTGTAAACAACATGTTGGATTCTATTTTCTACTATCACCTACTACTCCCTCACTGCCCCCCACCATGAGTGGGCTCATTCCATTCATTTTCACTGTTAGGACTGTTAATTGTATATTTCCCTCCTTTATGTCCTTGTTTGTTTTTTTTTCTTTTCCTCCCAACTCTCTATATCTACTACATTATGCTGCCTCTCTAATATCTCTTATTGCTAAAATGAAAAACCTAGATTTATTTTTATTTTAACTAAATTTTAGTGGCGTAGGAAGTCAGGCTCCAGTACTTCTTTTGGCAAGGTTATCTAATAATTTATCCCACCATCAGCAATTAAGACTACATATTTAAAGGTTAATTTAACATCAATCAATATAAATGTGAATATTTCTTACATGTATGCATATGCAAATCTGCATGTATGTGTATACACACATATGTAAACAAATATATATGTTCAGACCTGTGATTTCATCACTGTCTGAATTTGCTGGTGTATAACTTTCCTCCAGAAAAATAAACGACAACTTGTTTTAATTTATAGTTTTAAAGAGTTGCCTGAGGGCACTGAGAGGTTAAGTGATCTGCCTATCATCCCACAGCTTTGATGTATCAAGACAGGATATGGACTTAGTTTTTTTTCTGATTCCAAGGCTGGCCCTCAAATCCCTTATACTAGGTTACTGCTCTTGTGCACATATAAATACATATAAAGACACATACACAAGTAAATGTAAAAAAAAACCAAAAGCTTCTCCCCACTGTATTTTAGCAGGACCATCAATACTTCTCCAAGCTGCAATATCATTCCCAAACTCTCAGCACAGATGGAACATTTATTTTAAGAATAACAGGATATCCTTAAAGCAATCTTGTCAGTCTGGTTATCAAAAAATATTGTGGGCAATCATTTACTATTCTGAGTAACTGCCTTCAATCATTTGATATAGAGGGACTTTGTCTAGTTCATGCTTTAAATTCTATAAGAAAGCTGACAACATATTTAACTCAATAAAATGATTAACTAATAAATCGTAAGATTTCTACTTACCACAGAAATAATTTTCGTTTCCAAATCCATCACTTTAATTTGATGATTATTTGTGTCAGCAATATATAGCAAATTACCATCCTCTCCAATACATAAGCCTCCAGGTTCATTAAAAGTTGACTCTGTAGAAGTTGAACTGATAACATTACTTGCTTCTCCTGTACCTGCAATTGTAGTGCAGCTTTTTGTTTTGGGATCCACAACTTTAATCTAAGGAAAAAAAACCAATAAATTTTAAAGACTGAGAAACAGGATACAATATTTTTACTGTACATGGGGAGAATATCTCATTCTAATTTATCACAGATGACATTAAGGATAACCTTATCTATTGGCAAATGGAAGGTCCTAAATGTTAAATATGTTTTTCTTTCCTTTTTAAAATTTTATTGACATTTTAAAATATATAATTAATTTATTTTTAGTTTTCAACATTCACTTCCATAAGATTTTGAGTTTCAAATTTTCTCTCTTCCCTCACCTCCCCTCTCCCCAAGATGGCATGCAATCTGATATGGGCTCTACTTATTTGTTCATATTAAGCATATTTTCATATTAGTCATGATATAAAGAAGAATTAGAACTAATGGGAGGAACCATGAGAAAGAAGAAACTAAACAAAACAACAAAAGAAAAGGAGAGCAAATAGTATGCTTCGATCTGCTTTCAAACTCCATAGTTCTTTCTTTGGATGTAGATAGCATTTTGCATCATGAGACCTTTGGAGACGTCTTAGATCCTTGCATTGCTGAGAAGGGTTAAGTGTGTACAACGTTCTCCTGGTTCTGCTCACTTCACTCAGCATCAGTCCATACAGGTCTTTCCATGTTTTTCTTAAGTCTGCCTGCTCATCATTTCTTTTTTTTTTCCTTCAGCCAAAAACAAGGTTTATTAAAGATCCACTATATTAGCCAGACTCCTAAGGAATCTGAGCATCTGTGAGCTATTGGCTAGATTGTAAAAATCAGAGCAGTGGCTAGATCATAAGAATCAGAGCACCTTAATGGAGACAAAATGGACCTTATATATAGAAAGACTATGAGAGAGATCTAGGAGTGGCCAAGTAGTCTATGAGGTAATAGAACTCCAGGGACCTGGACCACGTGGCCAAGGGAGAATGGAGCCTAGATAGGATTAAGGGTGGGAAGTGGCCTGGGGCCATCGGGAGGTGAAACAATGGAGAGCTAGGCTAGGTTAAGGGTAACAGAATTGGGAGATTAGGTGTAGCCACAGACAAAGGCTAGTTGATGGGATTATAGCCTCAGGCAAATGTCAGAGATTTGGCCTTGTGGGAAAGTCCAGGGTTTTTCCTTTTTGGGATCTAGCTCACATCCTCATCATTCCCCCCTCAAACAAATGGGACCCAAATTCTTTTGGGATAAGGGGAGAAGGTCTAGGTTTCTGAAACTGTTTCCTGCTGGCAAGGGGCACAGAGCTGTCCCTGTCTCAAGGGGGTCCCAAAGAGGTTGACTGGAACTGAGCACAGGCTGCACCTAGGGAATGATGGGGGAACATTGTCTAGTATCCGCTGTTTGCTATCAATTGTAGGTGAATAGCCTTTAGTCTGGAAGACACAAATCTGACAGAAAAGACTGCAGGGCCCAGACATGACAAGATAAAACATCCTTAGTCTGGATTCAGATAATTCAGTTTTCCAACCATGCAATATTAAATCCACCTCATAGCCAGACTAGGGAATAGCCAGGTAGGTGGGTAACATTCCTTTCCAAAGGAATATAATGGGGAAACTGAACCAGAAGGATCCCATCTTAGAGTGAGGCTAAAATTGTCCTCTCAGTTTTTCCCCCAATGCTGACTTCCCACCAGTATCACATTCTCTGAGTAACTTGTGGCATTTCTCTCAGGTGGTAGATTATTGATTATTGATGGATTATTATGATCCATCAGACAACTCAAAATAAAATCCTATGAGCTTTTACCTCACACAGCAAGTTCACTAATCACAGCTTAGGAAAAACTTTTCCGAAGATTTACATCTCAAACTTAAGTTTGTCCTGATGTAAAAAGCCAAACGTTAGATTTCTATATACTTGAAAATTCTCAGCAAATCAAAACCCAAACAAGTTGTTTGGCAAGTTTACACATTAAAACAATAACAAATAATAGGCAAATTATTTTAGCAGTAACCAAATTATGAAAAGTTGCTTGAGATAACTGATACAAAAAGTTCACCAATTTGAAACTTGAAACAAACCCATTACCAATCAGGTAACTTCAGTTTTGTTAAATGCATTTCCAAATTACTTTACACAGAGAATCAACATTCCATCATTAACAGTTAAAACTACAACTTTAAAAGCTGCTCATCATTTCCTATAGCACAGTAGTATTCCATTACATTCATATACCACAACTTGTTCAGTCATGCCCCAATTGATGCGTATTCACTCAGTTTCCGATTCTTTGCCACCACAAAAAGAGCTGCTATAAATATTTTTGTTCATGTGGCTCCTCTTCCTGTTTTTATGATATCTTTGGGATACTGACATAGAAGTGGTATTGCTAGGTCAAAAGGTATGCACAATTTTATAGCCCTTTGGGCGCTGGTGTTCTAATTTTCTCACATCTTCTCCAACATTTATCAATTTCCTGTTTTGTCATGTTGGCCAATCTGACAGGTGTGATTTGGTACCTCAGAGTTGTTTTGATTTGCATTTCTCTAATCAATAGTCATTTAGAGCATTTTTACATATGACTATGGACAGTTTTAGTTTCTTCCTCTGAAAACTGCCTGTTCATATAATTTGACCATTTATCAACTAGGGAATGACTTGTATTCTTATAAATTCAATTCAGTTCTCTATATATTTTAGAAATGAGGCATTTATCAGAGACACTGGCTGTAAAAATTCTTTCCCAGTTTTCTGCTTCCCTTCTACTCTTGGTTGCATTGGTTTTGTTTGTGCAAAACCTTTTCAATTTAATGTAATCAAAGTCATCCATTTTGGATTTCATAATATTCACTTTTTCTTGTTTGGTCAAAATTCTTTTCTTCCCCATAGATCTAATAGGTAAACTATTCCTTGCTCTCCTAGTTTGCTTATCGTATCAGTCTTTATATCTAAATTATGTATCCATTTTGACTTTATCTTGGTATAGGGTCTAAGATGTTGGTCTATGCCTAGTTTCTGCCATACTATCCTCCAGTTTTCCCAGCAGTTTTTGTTAAATAGTGAATTCATATCCCAGAAGCTGGAGTCTTTGGATTTATCAAATAGTAGATTACTATAGTCATTGATTGTTGTGTCTTGCACACTCAACCTATTCCACTGATCCACCATTCTATTTCTTAGCCAGTACCAAGTAGTTTTCATGATTGCTGCTTTATAATACAATTTAAGATCTGGTACAGCTAGGCCACCTTTCCTTGAATTTCTTTTTCATTAGTTCCCTTGATATTCTGGACCTCTTGTTCTTCCTGATGAATTTTGTTACTGTTTTTTTCTAGCTCTATAGAATAATTTTTTGGTAGTTTGACTGGTATGGCACTGAATAAGTAAATTAATTTAGGTAAAACTGTCATTTTTATTATATTAGCTCAGCCTACCTATGAGCAACTAATATTTTTTCCAATTATTTAGATCTGATTTTATTTGTGTGAAAAATGTTTTGTAATTGTGTTCATATAGTTCCTGAGTTTGTTTTCACAGGTAGACTCCCAAATATTTTATAATGTCTACAGTAACGTTAAATGGGATTTCTCTTTTTATCTCTTACTGTTAGGCTCTGTTAGTGATATATAGAAATGCTGATGACTTATGTGGGTTTATTTTATATCCTGCAACTTTGCTAAATTTGTTTATTATTTCAAGTAATTTTTTACTTGATTCTCTAGGATTCTCTAAGTTTACCATCATATTATCTGCAAAGAGTGATAACTTTGTTTCTTTTTTGCCTTTTCTAATATCTTTGATTTCTTTTTCTTCTCTTATTGCTAAAGCTAACATTTCTAGTACAATATTGAATAACAGTGGTGATAATGGACGTCCTTGTCTCACCCCCAATCTTACTGAAAATGCTTCTGGTTTATCCCCATTATATATAATGCTTGCTGATGATTTTAGACAGATGCTACCTATGATTTTAAGGAAGACTCTACGTATTCCTGTGCTTTTTAGTGTTTTTAATAGGAATGGGTGCTAGATTTTGTCAAATGTTTTCTCTGCATCTATTGAGATAATCATATGATTTCTGTTAGTTTTGTTACTGATGTGGTCAATTATGCTGATAGTTTTCCCAATACTGAACCAGTCCTGCATTCCTGGTATAAATCCTGTCTGGCTGCAGTGTATTATCCTCAAGATAAGTTGCTGTAATCTCTTTGCTAATATTTTATTTAAAATTTTGATATCTATATTCATTAGGGAAATTGGTCTATAATGTTCTTTCTCTGTTTTGGTTCTTCCCAGTTTAGGTATCAGCACCATATTTGTATTATAAAAAGAATTTGGTAGGACTCCTTCTTCACCTATTTTCCCAAATAGTTTATACAGTATGTAATTAGTTGTTCTTTAAATGTTTGATACAATTCACTTGTAAATCCATCTGGCTCTGGAGATTTTTTCTTAGGGACTTCATTGTTGGCTTGTTCAATTTCTTTTTCTGAAATGGGGTTAAGTATTTTATTTCCTCTTTCATTAATCTGGATAATTTACATTTTTGTAAATATTCATCCATTTCAATAAACTTGTCAAATTTATTGGCATACAGTTGGGCAAAATAGCTCCTATTTTGATTTCTTTTTCATTGGTGGCAAATTCACCCTTTCATTTTTGATGCTGGTAATTTAGTTTTCTTCTTTCTTTCTTTATTTTTAATCAAATTAACCAAAGGTTTATCTATTTTATTGGTTTTTTTGTAAAACCAGCTCTTAGTTTTATTTATTAGTTCAATAGTTTTCTTAATTTCAATTTTCTTAATTTCTCCTTTGGTTTTCAGAATTTCTAATTTGGTATTTAATTGGAGATTTTTAATTTGTTCTTTTTCTAGCTCTTTTTAGTTGCATTCCCAATTCATTGATCTTTTCTGTCTCTATTTTATTCACTTAAACATTTAGAAATAAACTGTTTTCACTGCATCCCTTAAGTTTTGGTATGTTGTCTCATTGTCATTCTCTTGGATAAAGTTATTGATTGTTTCTATGATTTGCTATATGACCCACTCATTCTTTAGGATTACATTATTTAGTTTCCAATGAATTTTTAGTCTTTCTTTCCATGACTCTTCATTACATGTAATTTTTAGTACATCATGATCTGAAAAGGATGCATTTAATATTTCTGCCTTTCTGCACTGGATTGTGAGGTTTTTATGCCCTATTACATGGTCAATTTTTGTGTAGGTGTCATGTACCACCAAGAAAATGGTATATTTCTTTCTAACCCCATTCAATTTTCTCCAGAGGTCAATCATATCTAACTTTTCTAAAATTCTATTCATCTCCTTAACTTCTTTCTTGTTTATTTTGTGGTTAGATTTACCTAGTTCAGGGAGGGGGAGGTTGAGGTCCCCCACTAGTATAGTTTTGTTATCTATTTCTTCCTGTAACTCCCTTAACTTCTCCTCTAAGAATTTGGATGCTATATGACTTGGTGCAGATATGTTTAGTAATGATATTACTTCACTGTCTATGGCACCTTTTAGCAGGAGGTAGTTTCCTTCCTTATCTCTTTCAATTAGATCTATTTTTGCTTTTGCTTTATCTGAGATCAGGATTGCTAACCCTGCCTTTTTTTTTTCTTTTACTTCAGCTGAAGCATAATATATTCTGCTTCAGGCTTTTACCTTTACTCTCTGTGTATTCCTCTGCTTCAAATGTGTTTCCTGTAAACAACATATTGTAGGATTATGGTTCTTAATCCACTGCTATCCACTTCTGTTTTATGGGAGAGTTCATCTCATTCATATTCACAGTTATGATTACTATCTGTGTCTTTCTCCATCTTATTCCTCCCCCTCCCATTTATGCTTTTCTCTCTCCTTTCTCCCTTTCCCTCCTCACTAGAATTTTATTTTTGACCATCACCTTCCTCAGTCTGCCCTCGCTTCTATTCAACCCCTCCCTTTTCTTTTACCTTTCCCTTCCTACTTCCTATATGGTAAATTAGATTTCTATACCTACCTGATTATGTTATTCCCTCTCTGAACCAAATCTGATGACAGTAAGGCTCAAACAATGCGCATCTTCCTCCTTTCTTTCCCTCTACTGTAATAGGTTTTTGTGCCTTTTCCTGTGATGTAATTTACCCTTGTCTGTCTCCTCCCTTCCTCTTCTTCCAGGACAATTCCTTTTCACCAGTTAATTATATTTTTTATCATCACATCAGAGTCAACTTATACCCATGCCCTCTGTCTATGTATCCCTCTTTTAAAATGTCATAATAATGATACAGTTCTCAAGAGTTACAAGTGTCTGGGGGCAGCTAGGTGGTGCAGGGGATAGAGCACTGGCCCTGAAGTCAGGAGGACCTGAGTTCAAATCCGGTCTCAGACCAAACACTTGACACATACTAGCTGTGTGAACTTGGGCAAGTCACTTAACCCCCATTGCCTCACTAAAAAAAAAAAGAAAAAAAGAGTTACAAGTGTCATCTTCCCTTGTAGGGATGTTTGCCCTTATTAATTACATGTTGTTTTTTTTCTTTCTTGTTTACCTTTTTATGCCTCTCTTGAGTCTTATATTTGAAGATCAAATTTTCTGTTGAGTTCTGGTCTTTTTCATCAGGAAGGTTTGGAAGTCCCTTGTTTCGTTGAATGTTCATTTCCTCCCCTGAAAGATTATGCTCAATTTCACTGGATAGTTGATCCTTGGTTGTAATCCAAGCTCCTTTGCCTTATGGAATATCATATTCCATGCCCTCAGATCTTTAATGTAGATGCTGCAAGGCCCTGTGCAATCCTGACTGTGGTTTCATGATATTTAAATTGTTTCTTTCTGGCTGCTTGCAGTATTTTCTCTTTGATCTGGTAATTTTGGAATTTGTCTAAAATATTCCTTGGTGTTTTCAATTTGGGATCTCTTTCAGGAGGTGATTGGTGTATTCTTTCTATGACTATTTTATCCTCTGGTTGTAGGAGCTCAGGGCACTTTTCCTTGATGATTTCCTGAAAGATGCTGTCCAGGCTCTTTTTTTCATCATGGTTTTCAGGTAGATCAATAATTTTAAAATTGTCTCTCCTGGATCTATTTTACAGGTCAGTTGTTTTACCAATGAGTTATTTTATGTTTTCTTCTATTTTTTTCATTCTTTTGTTTCTGTTTGACTTATTCTTAATCCCTCATAGAGTCGTTAGCTTCCACTTGCCCATTCTAATTTTTAAGGAGTTGTTTTCTTCTATTAGATTTTGTAACTCCTTTTCCATCTGACACATTTTACTTTTTAAGGAGTTCTTCAGTGAGTTTTTGTGCCTCATTTTCCATTTGGCCAATTCTACTTTTTAAGGAGTTGTTTTCTTCAGTGTACTTTTTTCCCATTTGGCCAACTGCATTTTTTAGGAACTTGTTTTCTTCAGTGTACTTTTTTTTCCCCATTTGGTCAATTTTATTTTTTAAGGACTTATTTTCTACAGTTAATTTTTGTCCTTCTTTTTCCAAGCTATTGACTCTCTCTTGCATACCTCTCATTTCTTTTCCCAATTTTTCTTCTACCTCTCTTATTTGACTTTTAAAATCCTTCTTGAGCTCTTCCAAGAAAGCTTTTTGGGCTGGAGACCAGTTCATATTCCCTCTGAGATTTCAGATGTGGGTATATTGACAATGTTGTCTTCTTCTGAAGTGCCTTGATCTTTCCTGTTTCTATAATAAGAATCTATGGTCATTCTTCATCTCTGCATTTTGTTCACGGTGTTTGCCTATTTCCTGACTTAAAAAAAAAAAAAAAGTTGAGCTCTCCTGCTGGAGCACAGGGGGCACTGACCCAAGGTTCATGTGCTGGGAGCCTGGGACCTGGTCACCAGCTTTGTGTGTTGGGGCCTCAGATGCTCGAAGTTGGAGGCTTTAGGGTTCTGGCAGCTTGGTGCTGGCCTGGGGTCAGTAACACTGGAGCTCTCAGGGTAGGGGTGGAGAGTCTGGCCCCTGGGGGACACCTGCTCACTCCAGCCTTGCCCTCGAATGTTTGGCTTCTCTTTACCTGGGCCTTGTACTTGTATGTTTGGCTGCTGGAGGATGTCTGTCAGCCTGGAGCTTTGCCTCCTGGAGGTGTGCTAAGGCACCGGGTGATTTGGCTGCTGAAGAATGCCATCACAGGGGGTGGTTTTCTGAGCTGGTGTCTACCAGTTTCCTGCCTATACTGAGGCACTTGGAGTCCTGCTGTTGGCACTTGCCTACTCTACCATCCCAGGGCTCAGGATTTCCCCCTTGTTTGATGAGGTGCGACTTGCTGCTGGCTTGCTGGGATGCCTCCTGTCCTGTCCTGCTTCCTGTCTCCCAAAGTGAGAGGGGTCTTTTCTGTTAATCCCCCAAGCTTCCTGGGCCATAAGATTGCTGTACCCCCTCTTTCTGCTAGCTCAGCTGTTCCAGGGTTTTTCCTGGCGCAATACTTTCTGGGCTTTCAGAGGTCAATAAGGGAGGGTGACAGCGACTTACTTCTTATTCTGCCATCTTGGCTCCATGTTTTGTTTTTTCATTGCAAATATTTATAGATTACTCCCCCTTTGAGAAAGGTCTCTTATAACAAAGTAAAACAACTAAATAAGACAATGAATAGTAACCCCATATGAAAGTGAATGCAGCATTTCACATTTGTAGCAGCCTCTCATCTAATTAAAAAAAATGAAATCCATTTTCTCCCCCTTCCATTTCTACTCCACTAGGGGAAAAAAAAAGAAAAATAAATTTCTTGTAACAAATGTGTGAAGCAGAACAAATTTCATGACTGGCTGTATAGAAAAACATGTATGTCTCATTCTGCACCTGAAATTCATCACCTTTCTGTAATGTACAAACATGTTTCACTGTCAGTCTTCTGGAAATGGAAATTGGTCATTGTTTGATCACAGTTCTTACAGCTTTTGAAGTTTTGTTTGTTTGTTTTTTTGGAGGGGGATGTTGTTACTGTATAAATTGTTCTCCTGGTTCTGCTCATTTCATTCTTCATCAGTTTATAAAAGTTCTCAATGTTGTTCATTTTAATAATATTGATGATATCAATAATATTAATAATATCAATTCATACAAGTCTTTCCATATCTTTTTGAAATCATTAATTTCTTTATTTCTTTTAGCACAACAAGTGGCACTGTACTAAGCCCTGGGGAATACAAATTCAAGCAAAAACCAAGTCCTTGTTCTCAAGGAACTAACATTCCGATGGGGGAAGACAGCATAAGGGAGCTGAAAGAAGAGTGGGTGAAGGAACTCTGAGGAGAATGTTAGACAAAGTGCTGTAGAGATCAGTCAGAAGTTCAGCCTGGGGAGGAATGAAGACATGGTTGGCTGGGCCTCCTCCTTAAAATGGAGGCTCTGAGAGGAACCAGCCAGTTAGAGGGAGAGGCCACAGAAGCCAAGGGTACTTCCACTGTGAGAAGTAGTATAGGAGTAGAATGAGTTCCTAGGGTGAGGAGGTTTCAATGGCAAGGTAAACAAAGTCTTGTGGAGATAAGTCAGAAGCCCAGCCTTATCTGCTGGACTCTTGGTAGTAAGGCAAGATGGCTATGGTGTCCTTGGATACTTTTACCACTGACTCCACGAATGGGGCACTAATCAACAGCCAACATGGAGTACAGGCTGGGGCACAAGGGAGATTGAGGAAGTACTAAAGCTGTGGCTGTTGCCTGATCCTAACCATTTGCCCCAGTCTGAATCTTAGGAACCTGGATGCCCTAGGGGCTGCCTAATGTTGAGTTCATAGAATATCAGATGTTCGCAAAGCACACAGACTAGATGGACAGTTGAAGGTGAGGTGAGGGGAAAAACTAGATTTCATTATTTTTCTTGAAATTTTTGACCTTTTTTCCTACATATGAAGTTTGTTAGTATTTTTTTTCAAGTTTTATAAAGTAATCCCTTGGTAGTTTGAGTGGTATGGGATGGAATAAGTATGCTAATTTAGGTAGTATTAGAATTTTTATTATGTTGGCTCATCCTTCCCAGGGGGAATTAATATTTTTCTAATTATTTTGGTCTGTTTTTATTTCTGTAAACAGTTATTCGTAATTGTATTTACAGTTCTTGTATATATCTTGGAAGGTAGAATCTCAAGTATTTTATATATTCTGTGGTAATTTTAAATGGAATTTCTTTATCCCTTTCTGCTAGGTTTTATTAGTATTATACAGAAATGCTGATGATTTGTATTTATTTTATATCCTGCAAGTGTGCTGAAGCTATTAACTGTTTCAATTAAAATTTTTTAGTTGACTCTTTAAAGTTCTTTTAGTAAACCACCATATAATTTGCAATGAATAATAATTTTGTTTATTCTTTACCTATGGTTATTTCCTCAATTAATTTCTTATTGCTTTAGTGAGAATTTTAGTACCATGTCAAACAGAAGTGAACACCCCTGTTTCATCTCTGAATATACTAGAAAGGATTCTTGTTTATCTCCATTAAAAATAATGGATACCCTTGTTTTTAGATACATGCTATTTATCATTTTATTTATTCTGGTCTTTTTCTAGTATTTTTTAAGCAAAAATGTGTGTTATGTTTTGTCAATACTTTTCCTGTATCTACTGACAAAATCACATTTTTTTTTGTAATTAAGATGGTTAATGGAATTGATATCTTCCCTAATATTAGACCAACCCCAAATTCCTGTTATAAATCCAACCTGATCATAGTGTACAAATTTTGAGACATATTGTTTCAGTCTCTTTGCTAAAATTTTTGAATTTGTATTCATTAGGGATAATGGCTTACAATTTTCTTCCATTTTGATTCTCCCTGGTTTATGTATCAAAATCATATCTATATTTGGTAGGATCTCTTATCTTGCTATTTTTGCAAAAAAATTATGTAATATTGGACTACTTATTATTTGAATGTCTGGAAGAATGCATTTCTCAATCTATCTGGTTCTGGATTATTTTTTCCTTTGGAAGCTCATTTTTGGCTTATTCAAAACCTCTCTCACTCCCTCCTCTCCCCATTCCAACCCTGGATTCGGGTTGTTTAAATGTTCTATTCGATTAGATAATTTGAAGATGTTATATTTTTGTAAATATTTCTTTCATTTAAATTGTTGGTTTAATTGGCATATATACTTGGGGAAGAGAAAGAGAAGTGAACAAGCATATCCTTACTATGTATCAGGAACTATGATAAATGATCTACAAATATCTCATTTGATCCTCACAACAACCCTGTGAAGTAGGTGCTATTGTGAGTCCCATTTTACATTTGAGGAAACTGAGGTAGACAGGTTAAGCGACATGACCAGGGTCACACAGCTAGTAAGTATCCGAGGCTGGTTTTGAACTCAGGTCTTACTGATTCTAGGTCAAGAACTCTATTCACCATGACACACAGTTCTGGGCAAAACAGTGTCTACTAAAAATATCTTTTATCTTCACTTGTGAATTATTTTTCATTTTGGATACTGATAATTTGGTTTTTTAAAAAAAATCAAGTTAGTAAATGGTTTATTTATTTTGTTTTTTTTTAAACCAGTCCCTATTTTCATTTATTAATTCATTTTTTCCAGTTCTGTTAGTTTCTTTAATTTTCAGAATGACTTTTTTGGTTTTTAATTTATTTAAAAAATCTGTTGGTTTTTTAATATTTTAGTTACATTCTCAGTTCACTGATCTGTTCTTTCTCTTTTTTGATAATAAGCACTGATAGATAAAAATTCTTTCCCTAAGGGCTGCTGCTTTGGTTGCATCTCCAAAACTTTATAATGCATCACTGTTGTTATCTTTAATGAAACTGGTAATTGGTTCAATTATTTGTTCTTTTACCTAACAATTTGTTCTGAACAAATGGTGGTATATGATTATGATAGAATACTATTGTGCTACAAGAAATGATGAGCAGGATGCTCTCAGAAAAACCTGGGAAGACTTGCATGAACTGATACAAAGTGAAATGAGCAGAACCAGGAAAACATTGTACATAGTAACAGCAACACTGTATGATAATCAACTGTGAATGATTTAGCTATTCTTAGCAATACAAAAGACAATTCTGAAGGATTTATGATGAAAAATGCTATCCATCTCCAGAACTGATGGAGTCTGAAAGCAGACAAAAGCATGCTTTTTTTTAACTTTATTTTTCTTATCTTTTTTTTGGTCTGGGTTTTCTTTCACAATAAGACTAATAAGGAAGTATTTTGTATGACTGCACATGTATAACCTATATCAAATTGCTTGCCTTCTCAGGAAGAAGGGAAGAGAATGAGGGAAGGAGAGAATTTGGGACTCAAAATTTTTTTAAAAACTAATGTTAAAAACTGTTTTTGCATGTAATTGAAAAAATAAAATAAAACATAATTTTTCCGTATTTATTTGTGAGGTTTTTATGTCCTAAGACATAATCAATTTTTGTAACGGTACAATTTGGAACTGTGATTTATGTATATTCCTTTCAATTTCCATTAAATAATCACCAAAGTTCTCTTACATATAATATTTTGAATATTCTATTCAGCTCCTTAATTTCTTTCTGGTTTAATTTTTGGTTATATTTATCTAGGGCTGATAGGAATAAATTGAGATTTCCCTCTCCTACTATTACAGTTGTGTCGTCTTTTTCCTCTTGTAATTTATTTAGTTCTTCATTCAAATATTTAGAATCTACGCAATGGGTACATGTATATTTTATTGATATCAAAACTGTCTATGTTACCTTTTAGCAAAATGTAGATTTTCTATCTCTTAATTAAATCTATTTTTGCTGTTGCCTTGTTTGAAGTAAAATACTACCCTGCTTTTTTGTTTAATTGAGTCATGATAGTTTTCTTCCACTCATTTATTTTAATTCTATGTGAGTCTTTATGTTTCAAATGTTTTCTTCTTGCAATCAACATTATTTTTGGATTTTGCTTTCCAATTCATTCTTCTAACCTTCTGTTTTATGGGTGCATTAATCTCATTCACATTCACAGATAGTTGTTTATGTCTCTTCCGTCTATTCTCTTATAGTTTTTCTTCTCTATACTCCTCATTACCTGTTTATTTCAAGTAACTACCTTTCTTTTTTTGCTCACAAGTTTCAGGTCATCCTATGATTCTTAATTTATCTGTCTCTGAACTGTTTTCAGACAGTTTTTTAAAAATATAGCTTACATTTTCCTATTTTTTAAATTTAAATTTTAATTATTCTTGTTGTTTCCTAGAGTTATTAATTTCTACTTGGTCCATTCTGATTTGCAGAGTACCTGATATTAGGGTAAGATTTTGTATCTCTTCTGTTAAGCTGATGATTCTTTTTCTAGTTCTCTCCTTCACTGCTCTCATTTTTTTCTTTCTTTTTTTTTTTTAGGCAATTAGGGTTAAGTGACTTGCCCAGGGTCACACAGCTAGTAAATGTCACGTGTTTGGTCAGAGGCTGGATCTGAACTCAGGTCCTCCTGACTTCAGGGCTGGTGCTCTATCCACTGCGCCACTTAGCTGCTCCATTTTTTTTTTTTAAATTACACACACACACACACACACACACACACACACACACACACACACAAACACACACAAACACATGTGTATAAAACTCCTCCATCATTTCTTCCCCCACTTGAATCACTGCCTTACCATAGTAGAGAGGCTTGCATACCTCAATGAAACTATGACCTATGCCATGCGGAGTTACCCAAGATGGACAGGTCATAGTGGAGAGTTCTGACAAAAGGTGATCCACTGGAGAAGGAAATGGCCAACTACTCCAGTATCTTTGCCAAAAAAACTCCATGGACAGTATTAGAATGATAAAAGACATGACACTGGAAGATGAGTCCATCAAGTCAGAAGTTGTCCAACACATTTACTGGAGAAGAATGAAAGACAACTACAAGCAGCTCCAGAAAGAATGAAATGGCTGGACCAAAGATGAAAGGAAGCTTGCCTAAGGAAGTGTCTGGTGACAAAAGGAAAGTCTGATGCTGTAAAGATCAATGAAGTACAGGAACCTAGAATATAAAATCTATAAAACCAAAGAAAGCTGGATGTGGTCAGAAAGGAGATGGAAAGATTAAATATCAACATCCTGGGTGTCAGTGAAATTAGAAGTACAATGATAGATGAATTTAATTCAGGTGATCATTACATATACTACCATGGGCAAGAATCCCTTAGGAAAAATGGAGAAGCCCTCATAGTCAATAAAAGACTAAGAAAAGCAGTACTGAGGTATAATCTCAAAAATGACAGAATGATATCGGTTCAAATCCGAGGCAAACTGTTCAACATCACAATAATACAAGTCTATGCTCCAACCACTGATGCCAAAGAGGCCAAAGCTGATCAGTTTTATGAACACCTACAACGTCTGGAAATAACATCAAAAAAAGATGTCACATTCATCAGAGGGGATTGGAATGCTAAAATAGGAACTCAAAAGATAATTGGAATAACAGGCAAGTTTGGTGTTGGAATACTAAATGAAGCTACAGAAACTAACAAAGTTTTGTCAAGGTAACTTACTGGTCTTCGCAAACACTCTTTTTTAACAACCCACTCTATACATGGATATCACCAGATGGTCAATACCGAAATCAGACTGATTATGTACTTTGTAGTGAAAGGTGGAAAAACTACACAGGCAGTTAAAATGAGACCTGGAGCTGAGTGTGGCTCAGATCATGAGCATCTTACTGCAAAATCCAGACTTAAATTGACAAAAGCTGGGAAAACCATTAGACCACATAGGTACAACCTAAATAACTTTCCTTATGAATATGAAGTGGAAGTGATGAATAGATTTAAGGGATTAAATATGGTAGACAGAGTGCCTGAAGGACTATGGACAGAGGTTTGCAATAATGTATAGGAGGCAGCAACAAAAAACATCCCTAAGAAGAGCAAGAAAGCAAAATGGCTGTCTGATGAGGATTTCAAAATAGCTGAGGAAAGAAGAAAAGCGAAAAGTAAAGGAGAAAGGGAAAGACATTCCCAACTGAATGCAGAATTACAGAGAATAACAATGAAAGATAAGAAAGTTTTTTTTAAATGAGCAACGCAAAGAAACAGAAGAAAATAAAATAATGGGAAGGTCAAGATCTCTTCAGGAAAATTAAAGATATCAAGGAAACATATGCAAAAATGGGCATGATAAAAGACAAAAATGGTAGAAATTTAACAAAAGTAGAAGAGATTAAGAAAAGGTGGCAAGAATACACAGAAACTACACAAGAAAGATATTAACATCACTGATTACCATGATGGTGTGGTTACTGATCTAGAGCCAGACATCCTGGAGAATGAAATCAAGTGAGCCTTAGGAAGCACTGTTAATAATAAAGCTAGTGGAAATGATAGAACTCCAGCTGAGCTATTTAAAATTCTAAAAAGATGATGTTGTTAAAGTGCTACACTCATTATGCCAGCAAATTTGGAAAACTCAGCAATGGCCTATAGATCAGAAAAGGTCAGTTTAGGTACCACCTAAAGAAAAGTAATGCCAAAGAATGTTCATGTTACTGAACAATTGTGCCCATTTCACATACCAGCAAGGTTACACTTGAGATTCTGGAAGCTATGCTTCAGCAATATGTGAACAGAAGATTACCAGAAGTGCAGACTGGTTTTCAAAGAGCAGAGGAACTTGAGACTAAATTGCCAACACTTGCTGGATTATGGAGAAAGCAACATCCACTTCTGCTTCATTGACTACACTAAAGCCTTTGACAACGAAATGTAGCAAGTCCTCAAAGAGATGGGAATACTAGATCATCTTACTTGTGTGGGTCAAGAATCAACAGTTAGAACCAAACATGGAACAACTGATTAGTTTAAGATTGGAAAGGAATACAACAAGACCATATATTATCACCTTATTTATTTAACTTATATGCAGAGTACATCATGTGAAATGGACAATCAAAAGTCAGAATTAGGATTTGCTGGGGAAAAAAAATCAACAATCTCAGATATGCAGATGATACCACTCTGATGGCAGAAAGTGAAGAATGAAGAAGCTTCCTGATGAAAGTGAAAGGGGAAAAGCTGGCTTGAAGTTTAACATTAAAAAAAAATAAGATCATGGCAACTGGTTCCACTATTTCGTGGCAAATAGAGGGAGAAGAAATGGAAGCAGTGTTGGACATTATATTCTTGGGCTCAAAGATCACTACAGACAGTGACTACAGCTATGAAATTAAAAGATGCTCCTTGAAAAGAAACCTATAGCAAATCTAGACAGCATACTAAAAAGCAGAGACATCATCTTGTTGACAAAGGTCTGTACAGTCACAGCTATGGTTTTTCCAGTAGTCATGTATGGCTGTGAGAATTGGACTATAAGGAAAGCTGAGTGCCGCAGAACTGATGCATTCGAATTACAGTCTTGGAGAAGACTTCTGACAGTCCCTTGGACAGCAGGGAAATCAAATCGGTCAATAATTAAAGAAATTGATTCAGACTACTCATTAGACAGATGAATACTGTAGCTGAAGTTTAAATACTTTGGTCACATAATGAGAAGACAGGACTCATTAGAAAAGACTCTGACATTGAAAGGCTAAAGGCAAAAAGAGAAAGGGACGGTGGAGGATGAAATGGACAGTGTCATGGAAGCAAAGAACATGAGCTTGGCCAGACTTTGGGAGATAGTGGAGGACAGAAGCACATGGAGTGCTATGGTCCATGGGGTCATGAAGGGACACAACTAAATGAATAACGAATAATATCATTTCTTTGAAGAATTATAATTGTTCTTGTGGGTAAGCTGTTTTTTTCTTTGAGGTTGTGACTACAGGCGTTTTAAGTTGTTTCCTCTTCTGTCTGTGTCGTGGTCAGCCCTGGCATCATAAAAGTCCTTTAAAAACCAAACCAAACCAAATCCCAAACATTTAACTTTTGTTGCTGAGGTCTCAGGAGTCGAGTTTTAGGTCTCCTTTACTTTAGGTATCAAATCAAAATGAAGAACTTTCCTTTGCCCTGGTGGTCTTTCTTTATGCCTTTTTCTTCACCATGGACAATAAAGCTTTCCTCTACTGTGATCAGCTCTAGTTGAAGCCCTTTCCTTTGCATCATGCAAAAAAGGAAGAGGAGGCCTTTTCTTTAATCCTTAGTCAAATGCAAGGTTGTCTTGCCCCGGTGAGAAAGGCCTAGTTGAGACCTTTTTTCTGAAGTGGAGGGCCTTTTTATTTATTTTACTATGGCAAAGATACTTTTCTTCCACAATCTTTTTTCCCTCCCTAAAAGCAAACATCAGCCTGGGTGGAGGAATTTTTTTTTTTCTTCATGCTAAAGCTTTTTTTTTTTTAAATCTTAATGAGGTCTGTCGGTTTCACTTCAGTCCCTCAGCCCTCTTATGGCTGGCTGAGTTCTGAAGCCTTTCACTTTAATTTCTAATGGATCATATTTACCAGTTGTTTAAGAGCTGAATTGTTTGGTATTCTGGTTGTTTAATGGTGGGATAGAGCTGAATTACACTATTTCCCCTACTCTGCTATCATCTGCCATTTTCTTCCAAAGACCATAATCTAAGTTCTCTTAGAGCATGTATTTGTAAATAAAAATATTTTATGCATAGCTCTGTATTTATTCTGAATTTTTAAAAAAATAGGTATCATTTCATTTATTTGACAAATATATATCGAATGCCTATGGCAAGTGCTAAGGAGTTATGAAACAATAGAAAGATATGTTTCTTGGCCTAAAGTAGTTTAGAATCAAATTGACAGAAGTTGAAAACTAAAAGGGATCACAGGATCATAGATCTACAAGAACTCTGAGGGACTTCAAGGCCATCTAGACCACTCCACTCCACTCCCTCATGTTACAGTTAGTAACTATCATTATTTGAAACCATCTCCTCCCTATTGGCCCTTAACTCATCATGATATTCAGTGGATTGTTGAGAAAAGTTATTTCTGTAGATGTATTTGCCATAGAATCTTGTATAATTTTAATATTTGCATTGCATTTAACATAACATGTTGTTTAAGGAAAACCTGTAAGGTTATACTTTATTCTAACAAGTCAACTGCTTTTTAAAAAAAAAACCAACTGATAGCAACAATAATTATTGGATTTTAAAGCACTCAGGGATTGATTTTCAAGATAAGAGAATGAGAAGAAAATTTCAAAAGAAGGCAAAATAATAAGGAAGGTACTTTTATTTAAAGACAAGCTATCAAAAAGCTATAAACAACTCTTAAAATGTCTATTTTCCATAGCTACACAAGGTTTATCTGATGGTTTATGCAATTTAATTGACAAAGTGAAAAGTCAGGAAAGTATATACAAAGTATGGTTATTATATTTACTAAAGGCTTATATATTAAAGTAAAATGATATGAGTATTTTTGCTAATTTTTCCACTAATAATCATCCAGATGTGCTTTTGTTAGCACTGTCCCTGATCTTCATTTCTGCTCTAATTCTTCTCTACAAATATTTGAAATAGAAACAAAACAAAACACAAACACTAATGTCAAACTACAAAATCAGAAATATGTTCTGAGAGCCTCAGAGTCAATGAACTAAACTTTTTGGTGGGTAACAGAATAGTCTAAATATGAAAAAGTCATCTGTAATTGTTACAATAAATCGTTTCCTCTCATGATTAATACTGTTGTAATAGGTTATTTGGGGATAATTTGGGTAAGTTATCCTGAAGCCATTTTGAGAATATTCAGAAAGCATTTAGTATTTTAGAATTATTTTTTGTGTAGTACGAGAAAAATGAGACAGATCTATATTAGCTTCTTTTCTCAAAGAAAACCAAAACAAAACAAACCTTCAAGTCCTATTCTAACAAAAGACAACAACACAATTGTACTAGCTTGGTAAAGTGCATTAAGATTTTGAAATTTATCATAAGAATTTAGAAGTAATGCATGAAACTTGGCAATTCAAGTCCAGAAACTCTGAAGTATTATCAAGATTTCATCTACCCCATCTTTATTTAGCCTCATTCTCAGAATGACTATAGGGAGATGTTAGATGAAAACTAACAAGCTTTTGGAACTCTGAATTATCAGTGTTCCACCATACTACATATATGCAGAAGAAACAAAAATCATTTCCAAATTAATTTCCATCACATACAATTATGAGTCTGCTTTTTTGCAACTTTTAATATAAGGGTAAAATGCATCTTGAGAATAATTTAGCCCCAGAACTATCATGATCCATCAAATTTTAATCTTTCAATTAAATCTGGGGCCTGGAATAAATTTTATCTTCTCCTAAAGAATAAATTGCTGCCAATTTTGTTAACTTTGTAGTAGTGCAAATCCATTAATTCTGAGTATAATGCCCCAGAGTAAACCACAAAAAACTGTGAATTTAGTGTTAGAATTTAATATTAGGGCTCTATGTGATATCACAAACCACATAAGTTATGATTATGTGCTTTGTGTAGTAATAGGATGAGAGAAAAAAATTACATTATTATATTGGAAAACGTTTCTCAACATAAACATTCATATTTGTTTAGCTTCTTAGCAGTTTTTTCATCTTATGTTCCTATCTCTCTTCAAGATGAATTTCCCTGACATATTTCACTTCCTTCTCCTCTACAACTCATTCTCTTCCATCCTTACATTTATACATGCAACCTCTCCCATTTACTGAATATGTTGCTAAGCAGCTTTGAATAGCTGCAGTTAATGATGCTTGATTATGGACACTGTGAATCTACCTATGTTTTCTCATTTCAAGGCCCTGACATAGCATCCATTCCTAAAAACAAAATCAACAAAAGAGAGAATGGAATAACATGAATATGGTTGTCAAGAATGGCTAATGGCACTATATATTTTAAAATGACATTTGTAGGAGGCTTTCACAGATTTTTAAACATTTTAATTGCTACGTATGAAAAACAGGGTTATCGTGTAATTATGCTTACTTTGTGATTGTAGGAGTCTGCCACATAAAGTAAGTTTCTTTTCTTATCCCAAGCCACTCCAAGTGGGTGCTGAAGTTTTGCATCAATTCCTGATCCATCAACATCCCCAAAAGCAAATAAATTCTTTTTCAGAAAAAGAAAAGGCATTCATTATTAAATTACTACAGTATTTTGGTTAGATATGTAAGACAAATTTAGAAAACAGCTTCATTTATCTAAGTTGAGGCAAGGAAAAGTTCTGGTTTTCATCTAAATAGGACCTAAATTGGAAGACCAGTAGTGCTGACAAAACTTCTAACCTCTATTACCTTTTAATGCTTTCTAATTTGGTTGTGGGCATATAAAATGATCCAGTAGTCAGTCTGCTTTTTGCTACATGACAAAATGGCTTCTGTCTAACCTTTCTGGGTCTCAGCTTCTTCATTTGTAAAACAAGGAGGCTGGATCAATGGCCTTTAAGGTCCCTTCTCAGAGGGTTGTCCTAAGGATCAAATAAGATAACATGCATAAAGAGCTTAGCACAGAGCCTGGCATATAGCAGTTGCTTGATGACTTTTTGTTCTCCTCATTCTCTTCCACCTCTGTAGATGGCTATCTGCAGTATTTGGTTGTATTTGATGTGTTTTTGTAATGTATTTGTATCTTTCTGTCCTAACTTCTACATTAAATTGAGGGTAAGAATCATGCTTTCTCTTTCCTAAGTACCCATGGTTTGGTAACTTGAAAACTCAATAAATGCTGACCTATGCTCACAATGGTTCTAATAAAATTACACATGAAAAATGTAATTTTCCTTACCATGGGATCTCTCTCTCCTCCTACAAGATGTTTCACTGCTCCATCTTTCAGTGAGACAGTTCTGACAGTACTGCTCTCACTGTCTGCTACAAATAAGCAGTACCAAGGTTCTTCAGAAGCCACAGAAAGACCTGAAGGCTGGGCAAAACCTGCCTTGTGGGGATATGCATTGTTTCGATTCTCTTCATTTCCACTTCCAGCAAACCGAAGGCAAGTTCCTTTTGTCAGCTCACTAAGGAAAAACAAATTCATAGGCCTGGTATCAAGGTTGATATGTTTTAAGCAACTTAGTTACTAAACAAAATACACGCAAATCATCAAATTAATGATCATTATCAAATAAAACTAACAAGTAATGATAAATACATACAATGCCCTGTATTTTGGCATATTAAACAAACACATAAGCCATTTCCAATTTTTTTCCCATAACACTTCCTAATTATTAACTATATTCTCTGAAAAATACTCTTTACTTTTCATAAAAGCAAATTGATACACAAAGAATCAAAATTTCCCAAAGGTCAAGTAAGGTTTTGGTTGTGGAGGCAAGATTAGAAGACAAAATGACTATAACTACTAGCTAGAAACAATCTTTCTTTCAAAATACCAAGGATGGTTGCAATTCAATTCCAACTCAACCATTCTGACTGCATCTTAGCATCAAAGAATTTTAGAAATTGGAAGGTACTTTAGAGCTTATCTAATCTACCCATTCATTTTACTAATAAATAAACTTCAAGTCAGGGAAGTAAGGGTTTTTAACTAAGGTAAGACAAGTAGCAAATAGCAAAGGCAAAATTCAAATCCAAGTTCTATGACTCTAAACATATTACCCTTTCCACTATACCATTGTTTCTGTTTTTCTTGGTAGTTTAAATATTATACTTTCATTTTTAATTATGTTTGAATTCTACATATAAGAACAAAAACAGTTAACCTATTAGAGTCTGAAGTTTTAAACAGTCTGAAGTATTTTTAAATGTCTGTTATTGAGTAAAAATAAATAAACTAGTTGTGCCATTATTTTAAGAAAAATGGCTACAGGTAAATTTCACTTCAGCAAAATCATGTGTAAACCAAATTTTCTTTAAAATGAACATCTGAAGACAGTGTTTCAATGTTCCATGGAACTCTGGGAAGAAACCCAAGGTTTCATAAGGAGAAAAGTTAAAATGGCGGACAAGTCCATAAAACAACAAAGTTCTCTACTTTGCTTTCTGTTGTACAAAATACATACTTTAAGTTGATGGGAGAAAAGACAGGAAATTTGTTAAAATTGGTCATACACCTGAAAAGTTGGCTTGTTATTGTTTCTTGAATGAAATCAGGGGCAGCTAGGTGGTGCAGTAGATAGAGCACCGGCCCTGAAGTCAGGAGGACCTGAGTTCAAATCCAGCCTCAGACCAAACACTTGACACTTACTAGCTGTGTGACCCTGGGCAAGTCACTTAACCCCATTTGCCTAAAACAAAAAACGAAAAAACAAAACAAAACAAAAAAAAGAATGAAATCACTGAATAATACAAGACATGCAATGAATTGTCACTATCTTAGCACTGTACATGTAAAATAAGTAATATAGTAATGATTTTGTTTATTTTTTAAAAGGGGTTATCAATAACTGTATATGTAATTCAGTAAAATAGCTGCTGTGAATAAAAAAAAATGAGCAGGCAAAGGAGAAAGAACCCAAACATAGAAAGTTACTATGGAAAGAGAAGACTGGGAGATTCATCTTCAGAGGAAATTCAAGCAAAAAAAGCCTCTCCTACCCTAAAGAGTAACAAACATCAAATGGTCACCGGCACAAAAAGAATTCATAGAAGAATTTTAAAAAGACTTTAAAAATCAAATGAGAGAGATTGAGGAAAAATTTGAAAAAAAATAAAAACAATCCAAGAAAAATAAGAAGATTATGAAAAGAAAGTCAACCAACTAGAAAAGGAGATCCAGAATTGGGCAAGGGGAAGCCAGCAAAGTTGTAAGAGACCAAGAAATAACAAAACAAAATATAAAGAATGAAAAAAATAGAAGAGAAAATGAGACATCTCATAAGAAAAACAACTGATCTGGAGAACAGATCAAGACGAGAAAACACAAGAATAACTGGACTACCTGAAAGCTATGATCAAAAACAGAATCTTGATATAATAATACAAAGAAATAATTAAAGAAAATTTTCCTGCAGTGTTAGAATGAGAGGGGAAAGCAGAAATAGAAAAAAATCTACTGATTGCCACCTGAAAGAGATCCTATGAGGAATACCAATAGGAACATCATAGTTAGATTCTGAAACCTCCTGCTCAAGGAAAAAATATTATGAACAAGAAAAAAACAATTCAAATATGGCACAGCCACAATTAGAATAGCCTAGCAGTGGCCATACTAAAAGACTGCAAGTGTTGGAACACTATATATCAAAGAGCAAAAGAACTGGTGTAGCAGTCAAAAATATCATACCCAGTAAAGTTAAGCATAATCCTGAACAAAAACAATGGACATTAAATGGATTGCCAGACTTTCGGGATTTTGTTGCAAAAAGACCTGAAATCAATAGAAAATACACACAAACATAAACATTAGGAGTAGAATTTATTAGGTAAAAAAAAGGGATAGTAATCATGATCTCAGACAAAGTTAAAGCTAAAATAGATTTAATCAAAAGAGAAAAGCAAGGAAACCACTATATGTCAGCTATATTAATCAATATTGTTTTAGATTATTTAAAACAACTAGATACTTTAAGGTTGGAATATTGCTGTGGTGTAGGAAATGATGAGTTGGTAGATTCAGAAAAATATGGAAAGACTTAGATTCATGAAGGAAGATGTTATCTACCTTTAGAGAAATAGAGGACAGTCTTACATAGATGTGTGTATGCAAATATATGATTATGGATATCTATTTATGTACATGTGAGTATACATATATCTATTTACATACATATACACATACATTTACATATTTTCACCTCAACAATACCACTATTTCTTCGTGAAAGGGTTCATTAATTGTCTGATGGCTCTATTCACCAGACTTCCCAGACTGAAACACTCTTCTTTTAATTTTCATTAATTTATTTTCATTCATTATCTGCTCTTCCCACACCTCCCAAATAAAAGTTAAAAAAAATTTTAAGTCATAACAATAAGCACAAATAAGTCCAGTAAAACAAATTCCCACACTGGCCATTTGCAAAAAACATATGTCTCATTCTTCATTTTCAGTCCTTCATTTACAAGTGTGCTTTACCATTCCTCTGCCATCCTGGTTTATCATTAATCACAGCTCTAAAGACTTTGAAAATTTTTTCTTTATAATGTTGTTGTCGCATACATTTTTCACCTAGTTCTACTCACTTCACTCTGCCTTAGTTCATAGAAGTCTTCCCAGTTTCCTCTGAAAATGTCCATTTCATTATTTCTTATGATAAGTAGTATTTCGTTACAAATTCATATACCACACACCATAATTTGTCTAGTCACTGCTCGATAGGTAGCTATCCCCTTAATTTCCAGCTTGGGTCTACTAAGAAAAAGGTTGTTTAAATATTTTTGTATATATGGATTCTTTTCCTTTGACGTCATTGGAGTACAGGCCTAGTAATCATATTGCTGGGTGAAAGATGGGCAATTTAAAAATTAAAAAGCTAATTGCTTTGTGCACAAGTGCCAATACTGCTTTCCAGAATGGCTGAACCAATTCATAGCTCCATTGACAGTTTATCAATATGCCTATTTTCCTGCAGTTCTTCCAGCATTTGTCATTTTCCTCTTGTCATCTTTGCCAATCTAACGGATGTGAGATAAAAACTCAGAGTTGTTTTATTCTGCATTTTTCTAATTATTTCTGATTGAAGTATTATTTTCATGTGGTTGTTGACAGCTTTTATTTCTTCTCTTGAAAACTGTACGTTCATATTCTTTGATCATTTATCTACTGGGTTCCTTATATATTGTGGATATGAGACCTTTAATAGAGAAACTTGCTCCAGAGACTGAACCGTGAAACACCCTTTCCTGGCCACTATTCCCCTATATGAATAGTCTCTTTCCCTGACCCTTAGAATGTAAGTTCTTTGATGACAGGGGCTATCTCACTTTTGTATTTATATCTCCAGGGTTTAGCATAGTGCTTGGTACATAGTAAGCATCTAATAAATGCATTTTTAATTCAATAAATACTTATTAAGCTCATACTATGTGCCAGCCACCATACTAAGCCTTAAAGATACAAATACAAAAGGAATATAGTACCTGGCCCAAGGTGCTGACATTCTAATAAGAACTGATATTCTAATAATATATTTAAAGACAAAAAAAATACAACATGTTAAAAAATAAATACAAAGTGACTGGGAAAAACTGACAAATGGTAGGGACAGAGAGGCTGGGGTAGGGAAAATAGAGAATGATAAAAACTATTTTAAAATGAAGACATATCTTTAAGGTGTATTAATTATAAAAAATTTGTAACCAAAAGTATAATGATTCAATATGTTAAAAAATTGCTCTATACACAATTTTCCAGGAATACATCAACATTTTCACTTCAGAAAAAGGATAATTATACTACATTGGAAAATAATGTGATACAATCATCTCTATATATCATAACAATCTTTTTCACCCTAGGTTGTCTTCTTTCCAATGCTCAGGAAGGCACACTTACACTAGTGTGCACACACACTCATTCTCTCTTTCTTCCTATCACCTCAAGCTATCATCCTATATCTCTCATCTCTTTCCCGGAAAAAATTTCTAGTAAAAGCTATACATATTGCCTCCACATCCTCTCCTCTCCCTCACTCCTCAAACCTTTCCAATATGCTCTTGACCTCTTCACTCTTCATCACAAGTAAAACTATTATCCACAAAGTTGCCAAAGATGCATTAACTGTCAGATCTGATGGTGTTTTCTCAGTCCTTTTCTTTCTTGATCTGTTTGCTCCATTTGTCACTCCTCACTGCCCTATCTTCCTAAATATTTTCTTCTCTTTAGGTTTTTGTGACCTCTTCTGGTTCTCATCTATTCTTTTCTATCTTCTTTGCTGGATAATCATCCCTACCATGTGCTTTAGTTGCCAATGCTCCTCTTCCATCCCCACCCCATCTCTCCAGGGCTCTGTCGTAGGTCCTCTTCTTTCTTACTGTAACCCCATCACTCTTCATAGATTTCATTATTATGTCTATGCAGAACACTCCCAGAACACTCCTTAGTCTCCCCCTTGAACTTCAGTCCTACATCACCAACTTGTCTACTATGTATTTCAAACTGGATGTCCCAGAGACATTTCAAACTAAATATGTCCAAAATAGAATTTATTATCTTTGCTCCTCCACCCCAAATCTTCCTGTCTTCCAATCTTCCCTAATTCTATTGAAGGTGCCATCACTATTCTATTCTCCTAGGTTTGGACAGTTAGTAAACATTTACTGAGCCCCGATTATGTGCTAGGCACTGTGCTAAATGCTGGGGATACAAAAAGAGGAAAAAGATAGTTCCTGCCTCAAGGGGGCAATTTGATAGGGGAGACAACAGCAAACAAATAAGTACAACAAGCTACATACAGAATAAACAGGAAGTAAATAAGAAAGGGAAGGCACTAGAATAAAGAGGGATTGGGAAAGATTTCCTATAATAGATGGGATTTTAGTTGGAACTTAAAGGCAACCAGGATGATGAGGAGGGAAAGCTTTAGAGGCATGGGGGACAGCCAAAGAAAACGGTCAGAGCCAAGAGATGGAGTGTTATTTTCCCCCACTTTTAATTTTAACTCTCTCACCCTTTAGGGTATCTAATTAGTTGCCAAATCTTGCCATCTCTATCTCTACATTTATTGCATCTGAGCCTATCTCTTTATTCACATAACTATAATTTTAGTTCAGGTCCTTATTACAGCTTGCCTAGATTATTACAAAAACCTCTTAAATGGTCTTCCTAAACCAGGTCTCTTGTCTCTCTAACTCATCCTTCTACTGTGACATAGTGAATTTCCTTGAGCAATGCTACCTACTCAATAAACTCCAATAACTCTTTATTGCTTCTCGATAAAATATAAACTCTTTAGTTTCACTATTAAAGTCCTTCACAGTCTGTCCCCAACCTAACTTGCCATTACTGGACATTACCACACCGGACATTACCACAAATTCCATACTCTGCAATCCAGCCAAACTGGCTCTATTACTCACACACAACAATACATCTCCCCGCTTCATGCCTTTGTACTGGCTGTCCCCCATGCCTGGAATGCATTACCTCCTTATTTCTACCTCAAAGAATTTCCCTCTTCTTTTAGGATACAACTCAAGCACTACCTTCTCTATGAAGCCCTGACTGATCCTTTCAACTGCTAGCATCCCCTCTACCTCAACTACCTTGTATTTAACTATTTTGCATAATTTATTCTGTCTATATTTTCATATGGCCTTGTCTCATTAGAACGAAAATTCTTTGCTTATAGCAATTATGTAATTTATTACATTTGAATTCCTATTACTAAGAACAATGCCTGGCAAATAGGATGTGCAGCATAAATGTTTGCTGATAATATAAAACATAACTGGAAAAGTAAACCAGTTGTAAAAACACCATATAAATATATTCCAAAGCTAAATATACATAATATTTGACATTATGATTTCTCATTAGTCTGAATTTTTTGTTTTTATTTTACTTTTATGATATATCTTATAGTTATTTGTATCTCATCTTCTATACTCTAGTTTTCATTAGTATAGTGCTTTTTTAATCCATGTCTATGCATTGGTTATTCCCTTTGCCTCTTATTTCCCTGGTTTACTTCAAGACATAGCTCAAACCTCACTTTTTCCAATAGGCCTTCCCTTTGCTGCTTCCCCTTGCAGATTATTCTCATCTACTCTGTACATCTCTTCTATGTACTTAGCTATTTACATGTTATGTCTTCCCCCAACACAATCTCCCATTGGAAGGAATGCTCCTTGAGATCAAGGATTGGTTTTTTGGTTTTTGGCCTTTCTTTGTACTCCAGCACTTAGCACAGTACCTGGCACACAGTAAGAGCTTAATAACTGCCTGCTGACTAACTGATTTGCTTTTTTACTTTATCAATGTTTAGCATAAAGGCTGCATTTGTATATAGTAGGTGCTGAACTAATAATCTCATACTTTCTATTATTTATATTTTTTTTCATTGATAATTAAGTAGATTTTGTATGCAACAAGGGCAATTACCCTATTATTTTACTATGGACAACTTCAATTAAAATGCAATGGAAGCTAAGTAGTACATTAAATAACTTTCCCAATAGATAAAATCCTTACAGCAGTCTTATGCTCTTCCTGGTGATTAAACATTCTGTCATTCATTCATCAAACACAGTGCCTATTATGTATCAGGTATCATATTCTGATACTGTCACAGGGTTTTACGTGAGAAGATTTTTGAACCATCTAATGAGACACTATGTAGCTTACCTTTTTTTTGGTAGTCTCCCATCATCCAACATAAGTGCCCAGATTTGATGAGTCCCTGCCATAGCTATCCACAGAATATCATCTCTACAGACCTCTGAAAGTTTAAGAAAATAAATAAAAGGTAGTATATATTTCTCACAAACAATAGTAATTAGATTGTTTGATGGTTTTAAATTAAGGGAGTGTAGTAACCTGTTTTTCAGCCATCCCAATTTGACTTGGGTAGTGGGAAATAAAATGTTTGAAAATTCACTTTATAACTTGCATGTGAGACACATTTTTTAAGACATTTCGTTTCATACTGCACTGGTCTGATACATTTACGGATTATTCTAAGAAACGATCTGTCTCTCCTTATCTATGATTATAGCCTTGAATGTGTACAGAAAACAGATTAATTTCTCTCAAAAAGATTTGCCAGTGGAATACCACTACATAAATACCAAAATCTTACGCTTCTACAATGTGGACTTTGAACAATTTCCAAGACCTTTGTGTTTTAATTATCCAAGCAATGTGTACTCCTATCAGCTGGATTTTAGGCTTAGAGACTGATTCAAAGAATGTATTTGAAAACAAACTGTTTCTAATAACTAGTTGTATTAAAAAGATTGTAATAAGCCATTTACATTAGAGAACTTAGTAAAAGAGAAGAAAAGGTTGTACTGTTTTTTTCTACTAATGACAAATGCAAGTAGTTAACTTTCTATTATTCTGTTTTCTGACTTTTAATAGCAGTTCTTTAAGATAAAAGCTAAGTCAATTTATTTTAGAAAAAGACAAAAGAACAAAGCAACCTATTTCTAAAATGTACTCTACTTGGGATATATTTAAATATATAATAGTTGTAAATCCATTCTAAGGCTGTTTTCAAAAGTAATTTAAACAGAAATTTTCACACTAAAGTAAACTGGACTCAATTACCAATTTGTCACTTTATAAATAAACTTATGAATAGATCAAGGTTTTGATTCCATAATGAATTTTTAAATTGTAATTTTGTGGCATTAAATACATATGTGCATATATATATCTATGTGTGTATATATATGTATATATTTCACATTAAATTCATACACTATCAACCACCTGGGTAGTATCATAAATACAAAGGATCAAAAAACAAAAAATATGGTCAGTTCTGGAATTCCACCCAGGATCTATGTAGGTTGGTGAGTATGTCACATGGTCCATGATATTTTATCTAAAGCAGACATGTTTTACCTTCCACCTTAGCCATCTTCTTGCCATTCACCCTGCCTTCTAATGTAACTTTCCAGACCACTGGACTCTGCCATTTGCCCTGCTGCTGAAAACTCTAGATCACTAGAGACCATGCCCTTTGGTCTATGCTCTGGAACTCCTGACCGAGGGTCCACACTGTTCTGTTCATTGAGTATGCTACATGTAGGTTACATGGCTCAATATATATCTAGTGTATATTTTCATTCTGGTTATTTTGCCATCTACTCTACTGCCATGCAAATGGATCCCTTTTCTTCAATCCCCTTCCAGCACTGGAACCATAAGCAAATGAATAGTGCCACTTGTTAAGGGAAAAGACATGTCAGTCACATCTCCTATGGCTCCCTGAATTCACCCTCCTATGACTTTCTCAAATCAAAACACTTCATCCTTGTCCATTATTTGCTTTTCTCTGTTAGAATGTAAGCTCCTTGAGGGCAGCAATTATTTCTGTATTTGTACCCAGTATTTGCACATAGTTAAGTGTTCAATAAATATTTTTTCACTCATTCATTCAACCAAAACCAAACCTAGTTAAGAGATGATCATTTTTGGTTATGATTGAAAAATAACATTTAAAATTAAAGATTACAGTTAAATCAATTCAAATTTTCATCTAAACATATGGCCTAAGGAAAACTGTCTGGCAAAGTAAATGGAGTCACAAAGAATCAGAAATGACTGAAAAATGACTGAACAACAACAAAAAAAGGAAACTAAAGAAATAAGAAACTATGTAAAAGGAAATTAATATTCAATCCTCTAAAATTTCCTGGAAAAATATGGCTGGAATGAAAACAACCTTCTATTTAAATCACAGGAAGAAGTCAGATTGAATATAATTAATTACTGTAATTAGCCATTGATTATTGGCAATAAATTTACAGGATTAATATGTTAGATGCATGAAATCCTAATTTTTCAGTGTATCAAAAAGTTGCATACTTAAGTCTTTAAATATTTTAAACTCACCCTTCAGTTTCAATGAAACTACTAATCTCTAAGCTTATTCTCATGCAGTCAACAAGTTTCCAGAACACCTGAATAAACATTTTGAAAGAGATGCAGAACACAAGATTCTACCTCTTTAGATCACAACATGAAGTTCAGTGTTTATATAATAAATAAGCAGATTACATTTAATATTTATGATATATTTTAAAAAGACAGGTTGGAACTTAAAATGTAACAAAATAAATTAGGTTAAGTTTTTAAAAAAAGATGATACACTTCTGGACAATGCCTTATACTTACGTAGTGATATTTCTTCTTCATGGTATGTTAAAGCCCTTTATAGAAGTAGATTCCCCATTTTCCCCATCTTTCCAAAAGGAACTACAGTATTTACTATGAAAAACACAGTTACTTCAAGGTCATAATATAATGGTTCTTTAAAAGAGAAACAAGATAACATACAAAACATGGTGGTGCAGAGAAGTTAACTACTTCATTTCTCTCTTATTTAGTTCAAATCCACAGTGATGGCACAATGTGCTTCCTTTCCTAAAACTGAAAAATTGTAGGTGGGGCCCAAAGTATCTCACTCAAGTTAGAATTTAATACAAAAAGAGAAACCTTTATGGGATACATACAGATATCCTAATTACTTCAAAAAGTGACAGAATCACCTGTAAATTTACAATGATCTTATTCTTTAGATATTAGAATGCCATAATTCAACACATATTAAGTGTGTACTACTTGCAAAGCATTAGAGATAAACTTACAACGTAACTGTAAGGAGAGAGAAAATGTGCATACAAATAACTATAATACAAAAAGAAAGTATGTAAAATAATTTGAAGTGAGAGAAGACACTTTCAAATGCTAAGTAGAAGGGAATCAAGGAAGCATTTCTAGAGATGGTGGCACTTGAGTTGGGCTTTATAGAAAGATAGGAACTTCAACAGGTGGAGACTGAAGAGGGGCAGAGATGCAGGAAACTGTTCATTCCAGTTACAGGGATTGCTGGGAGCAAAGGTGCAGAGATGGGAGAAGGGAGAACAATAAATAGGGATAAATAGTGAAAAGTATGTGAATGGAAGTAATGTGAGATAGTGGGTCTTGGATGCCAGGATGAAGGAATTATATTAAGTAGGCAACAGCAAACGACATAAAAGTTCCTGAGCACAGGAACAACTTCATCAGAATGGTAACTTAGGAAGATTACTCAGACAGATGTATGACAGATAAACTGAGGGACTAGACTGGACAAATTAGAAGGCTCTAACAACATATTTAGCAAGAAGAGATGGGGGCCAGGAATAGCAAGGTGGCAGCAGAAATATAAGGACAATAGATAGAAGAAATATTTTCAATGTAAATTTGATATGAGTTGGTAACTGAAAGGGCATGAAGGGATATAGGAGACAAAAGGGTCAAAGATTACTTAAGTTACGACTCTAGGTGGTTAGTTCATAATAGGTTTGATGAACTATCCAGCAAGCCGCTGGACATCTGGGCTAGAACTCAGGGCAGAGAATGAGGCTGAGATGTATTCACTAGTATTATTAAAGCCATGAGAGTAGATAAAAACATCAAAGAAGAAAAGAGGTTCAAGAACAGAATTTCGGAAGATATACACATACAAGGGGGCAGAAGGATGAAAAGTCAGCAAAGAAAGCAGGAGTGACTGAGGAGTTAGGAGAACTATGAGAGTACAGAATCATAGAAGCTACTACAAGAGAAGAATATTATGTAGGATAAAGTGAGAACAAAGGCCACAGGATTTGGAAACAAAATTATTAGTGCCCTTACTGATAGCAGTTTGAGGAACACTGTGGAAAATAAAGACAGACTGCAAAGGGGTGAGGATGGAGTGGATGCTGACAAAGTGTGGGTACTTTCTAGGAAGTTAAAGGAGAATACAATAATAGCATGAGCTGTTAAGTAGGTCAAGAGAAGTCCCCTCCCTTACTCCCAGAATGGGGAAATCTGTATACATATATATAGGCTGAGAGAAAAGAAATAGTTGAGAAGGAAAGAATAAGATACATGAGAGACAGAGAGAAAATGTTTCATGGAACAAGGTCACAGGGAATGGGATGAGTGATTCAGATAGAAGCATACCTTTGAGAAGATGCGGTAGTGCTTTTTCTGAAACTAGAAAGATGGATAAAAGAATAACTGATGTCACTGAGAGTTTAGGAGACTAGCTGAAAGAATTCAGGTCTTATTCTTCAATAAAGTGGGAAACAAGGTTATCTGTTAAGAATCTAAAAATCAATAAAACAAAGATAGGGAACGAGTCCTAAGAATTTGAAAAAAATGACCAGTATTGTTAGTGTATTCTAAACCTATTAAAATCACATTCATAAAGGCAATCTAAGATGCTTATATCACAATGTGAAATACAGCAGTACTAATACTAGTTTCAAGAAAAGGAATATCTGATCAACTTTCTATGTCCAGTGAATTTATTATCTTATTTTTATTGATTATGTTTACATAATACTCATATTTAATATTCTTCCTCCCTTATTCAATAAGTCATTTCCTGTTACAAAGATTAAAAAAGAGGGGAAAAAAAGGCAGTTCAGCAAATCTGACCAACACATAAACTATGTCTGATCGTATATGTAACACACTTACTGTCCTGTTACCACTGCAAAGAGGAGCAAAATGCATTTTCTCAGCACTACTCCACAGTTAAGCTTGATCATTATAATTATAGTGTTCAGTTGCTTCTGTTTTTTTTTTCTTTACGTCAGTCATTGTGTATATTGTTTTCAAAGTTCTGTTTTCTTCACTCTGAATCAGTCCATGTAGTTTTTCTGATGCTTCATAGTTGTCATTACTTATGTCATAATAATTTTCCATTATGTTAATGTACCACAATAAACTATTAAATTAACTATTTCCCAATCAAAGGACAGCTTTGTTTCTAGTTCTCTGCTACCACAAAAGTACTATTCTGAATATTTTGGTGCACTGGGATCCTCTTTCTAACTGATGCCTTTGGCCTACCAGCAGTAGATCTCTTTATCAAAGACTGTTGTTCCCTAGATTTTTAATGGTGAACCATTTCAGGGGAGATATTTTCATGATATTCTATTCTTTATATTAATTGAAAATTTTCTGACCTCTGGGCTCCCACCCTTGTGGCCTCTGGCTTTGATTTCTTCCCATTATTTTCTGGCAACTTCTTGGCTTATCCTTCATAATTTGTCAATCCACATGTAAGTCAGATAAGCATAAATCTTATGTAATGTTGTTTCCAAAAAGATTTCTGGTTTTGCCTTTGCAAACTTCAGGATCAAGAAAAACAGCTGGTGAGCATTCACCTTATCTTGCCTAGTCTCAGGCCCACCATACCACTTCGTGACCACCTCTATGCCACACTGCTTGTTTCTTCTCTTCTCCCTATCTACTTTTCAACTCTAGTTTCTAGAATGGTAATCAAATCAAACATTATCATTCTTGGGAAAGACCTTTCATTTACCTTAAGGATCTAATGTGTTTGGACTTCGTCCAGAACATTTTTCTTTTTTCTTTTTTTTTTTGGTATATGTAGGTTCTTTTCTGTTTTTTTATTCTCTTTAGGATACGAAAGGGCATGCACAGTTTTATAGTCCCTTAGTTATAGTACCAAATTGTTCTCTAGAATGGCTGGATTGGTTCACAACTCCACTAACATTGCATTATGTCCCTATTTTTCCATATTATCACCATTTGTCACTTTCCTTTTCTGTCATATTAGCCAATTTGATAAATGTGAGGTGGTACCTCAGAATTGTTTTAATTTATATTTCTCTAGTCAATGGTAATTTAAAGCATGTTTATATGACTATAGATAACTTCTTCTTCTTTTTTTTTTTAAACATGCGTTTATAAAACTTAGGGTTCCAAATTTTCTCCCTTCCTCCTTCCCTACCCACCCTCATTGAAAAGGCAAGCTACTCAATATAGGCTATACATGTGCAGTTATGCAAAATACTTCCATAGTAGACATTCAGTGAAAAACTAACTCTATTTCCCTTAATCCTATCCCGCCCCTCCCCATTTATTTTATTCTTTCTTTTGACCCTGTCCCTCCTCAGAAGTATTTGCTTCTGATTTACCCCTTTCCCAATCTGCCCTCCTTTCTATCATCCCCCTACTCTCTTGTCCCCTTCCCCTCCTATTTTCCTGTAGGGTAAGACAGATTTCCATACCCAATTGAGTGTGTATGTTATACCCTCCTTAAGTCAAATCCTATGAGAATAAGATTCACTCATTCCCTCTCACCTTCCCCCGTTTCCCCTCTACTGTAAGAGCCTTTTCTTTTCTGTTCTTTTGTGAGATAATTTACCCCGTTCTACCTTTCCCTTTCTCCTTCTCTTAGTATAATCCTCTCTCACCTCTTAATTCTATTCTCCAGATATGACCCCTTCATCTTCAACTCATCCCGTGCCCCCCCAACTATCTATCTATCTATCTATCTATCTACATACATACATATATTTTTTCCCTCCAACTACCCCAATACTGACAAAGGTTTCATGAGTTACAAATATCATCTTTCCATGCAGGAATGTAAACAGTTCAACCTTAATAAGTCTCTTATGATTTCTCTTTCCTGTTTACCTCTTCATGTTCCACTTGAGTCTTGTATTGGAAAGTCAAATTTTCTATTCAGCTCTGATCTTTCCATCAAGAATGCTTGAAAGTCCTCTATTTCATTGAATGACCATTTTTTCCCCTGAAGGATTATACTCAGTTTTGCTGGGTAGGTGATTCTTGGTTGTAATCCTATCTCCTTTGCCCTCTGGAATATTATATTCCATGCCCTGAGGTTCTTTAATGTAGAAGCTGCTAAATCTTCTGTTATCCTGATTGTGTTTCCACAATACTTGAATTGTTTCTTTCTGGCTGCTTGCAATATTTTCTCCTTGACCTGGGAACTCTGGAATTTGGCTACAATATTCCTAGCAGTTTTCCTTTGGGGATCTCTTTCAGAAGGAGATCAGTGGATTCTTTCAATTTCTATTTTGCCCTCTGGTTCTAAAATATCAGGGCAGTTTTCCTTGATCATTTCTTGAAAGATGATGTCGAGGTTCTTTTTTTGATCATGGCTTTCAGATAGTCCAATAATTTTAAAATTCTGTCTCCTGGATCTATTTTCCAGGTCAGTTGTTTCTCCAATGAGATATTTCACGTTGTTTTCTAATTTTTCATTCTTTTGGATTTGTTTTACAGTGTCTTGATTTCTCATAAAGTCACTAGCTTCCAATTGCTCTATTCTAATTTTTAAGGAAGTATTTTCTTCAGTAATTTTTTGGACTTCCTTTTCCATTTGTCCAATTTTGCTCTTTAGGGCATTCTTCTCTTCATTGGCTTTTTGAACCTCTTTTGCCATTTGGGTTAGGCTATTTTTTAAGATCTTATTTTCTTCAGTATTTTTTTGGGTCTCCTTTAGCAAGCTGTTAACTTGCTTTTCATGATTTTCTTGCATCACTCTCATTTCTCTTCCTAGTTTTTCCTCTACTTCTCTTACTTGCTTCTCAAAATCCCTTTTGAGCTCTTCCAAGGCCTGGGACTGATTCATATTTTTCTTGGAAGTTTTGGATGTAGGAGCTTTGACTTTGTTTTCTTCTTCTGGTTGTATGTTTTGATCTTCTTTGTCACCAAAGTAAGATAATACAGTCAGACTCTTTTTGTGCTACTTGCTCATGATCCCAACCAATTACTTGAGTTTTAAACTCTTTGTTAAGGTAAGAGTCTGTTTCCAATGTGGAGAATGTACTGTCCCAAGCTTTGGGGGTTTGAACAGCTGTTTTCAGAGATACTTCTAGGGACCTGAAAAGTGTCAGTTCTTCCAAGGTGCTATGATAAGGGGCAAGGTGTTTCCTCTCCACCGCCACAACAAGCTCCACCACGCCAGCACTCCTCCTTGCCAGTACTTCTCCTCGCCCCAGGACTGCCCCTCAGAACTGTGACCCAGATCTAAGCACGGGCAAAGCAAGAGATTCCTGCCTCAGCCCTGGCAAAGAGATCCTTGGAATCCCCCTCTGATCAGCCACGCGATTACCCCTCAGCCTGTGGGCCGGGAGCTCAGGAGGCAGCCGTGGCCCACACTGGGGACTTGCGGCTGACCTGGCTCCTTCTCTCACCACAGCCACAGACTTTTCCCACTGACCTTCTAAGTTGTTTTTGGTGTTCCTGGGTTGAGAAGTCTGGAAACTGCCACAGCTGCCTGCAATTCAGTCCTCTGTGGCCTGCTCCAGGGTTGCTGCGGCCTGTGTTCCCACGCCGAACTGCGCTCCTCTCCCAGCCCAGTGCGATATACCTTTCCCATCAGCCATCCAGGTTGTCTTGGGCTGGAAATTTGTTTTACTCTGTTTTACTGTGGGTTCTGCTGCTTTAGAATTTGTTTAGAGCCATTTTTTATAGGTATTTGGAGGGGTTTGGGGGAGAGCTCTAGCAAGTCACTGCTTTCCCTCCGCCATCTTGGCTCTGCCCCCCCAAAACATTTCTTACCACACCACAATTCCTCTGTATGTGTTGTGATCCTCTACTAGAATATAAACTCCATGAAGGCAGATACTAGTTTGCTTGCTTGTATTTACATTCTAGAGCTTGGCAGATAGTTTGTTTAATAAATACTATTCATTTATTCATTCATTCATTCATGTATTAACCCTATAACCAAACAACAACTTATTCAAAATCAAGATCTGCTTCAATTATCTAAATTATAGCATTTCCATGTAAATCTGATAAAACCTTGATAATACAAAGGTTTGATCTTTATAATATTTATGAAAATTAACAAGCTAGTTATATGTAATGATACTGTTGAAAGCTAGATTTCAGAATCAAAATCATAATGTTATATCATTGAGCAAGGGTAATATAAGTTTTGTTCCTTTTAGTAAGAATGTGGCTATCAAAAATATTTCATACATATCAGGTGTACTAAGTATCAGTTAATTTCAATACTTACTGGTCAAAAAAAGAAAAGAATAATCCAGAAGGGCAAAAAGCATATAAAGAAGTATTTTTTTAAAGAAAAAACCTCTCAATTAAAACACAGATTTTAGAAGGAAGGAATAAAACAGGTGAAGAAGTTTTATTAAGTGCAACTTTTAACTTTTCCTTCAAAATTCATAAAATTCTTTCTCTTACTTTGTCCTTTGATTATTTGAAGCTATTGAGATCCAAATAATCCGTGCTATCAGAACTATCATAAATGTTACATGGATTAAGACTGTTCTGATCCAAAGCAAACTTTCCCAAGCTCTTTAATCTAGTACGTTAATCCAGTAGCATTAATTTGTACTTAACATTCAAAACTAACAGTTATCATTCACAACTTTTCATTTTATTATTGACAAATGCTAATAAACTATTTATGAAATAGGACAGCTTACAAAGAAGATAAACATCAATGGATTAAAAATACCTAAAAAACAGAAGTCCAATACTTAAAAAAGTTGATATATTTTGGGCTTATGTACTGAACCCTTTTTATTTAACTCTTCCCTGAAATATCAGAAAATCTAGAAAGCAGAAAATTTTTTTAATTCATTCACACAGACTGTTTTTTTTCCCTGACCTCTCTGAACATAAAAGTTATGTTTTTTTAATGCACATTTTATTATTTTTGCAAACTAAGGATATATAATTTCCTATTCAGCATACAAGAAGCTTTTCAAAATATGATGGTAGTACTACAAACTGTGAAATGGCATAAGGAATAGCAGGTAACAGTAAAATATTGATTAGCTATTTATCACCATTTCTTTCTGAAAGAAAGAATTACCCTATATCACAAAGACATATAATTGACACTGGTGAAGGACTGACAAGCACAGAGAATTTCCCGGAATGCATTTTGAAATAGGTAAATATTTCTGGGACAATATAATGTTTCCCTGGCAATAGGAGCTCAGACAGGTTCCTGCAATGAGCTATCCACCACAGTCTAGGTCTGAATGTACTATTATGTCTCTGTGTTTACAGGAATTGACAGATGTTCCCAGCTAATCCTTTACTTTTTCAACCCCTACCTCCATTACTGACAAGTCTTATGGGTTCCTATGCTAATTTCCAAAGGAAAAAAAAGTAGATCGGTCGGGATCTTGAACAAATACATATATTTAGTGTGTTGATTTTTTCAATTAAGGCAGTTACTTGAAATGATTTTTAATACTTTATGATTTACAAAGCTCTTTTAATTAGCTCCAATAAAAAAGCAAGAACATATTAATCTGTAGCAAAAATATATACTTTTATTGATACCTCAAACTTTATGTCAATGACCATCTAGAAAATTTTTGCCTAAAAACTGATTGTTACTAGGGATCTCAATCTGTGTTCGTGAACTCAAATTTTATTTTATTTTATTTTACTAGTATTTTTCTCTAACTTGAAGGGATAGCTTAGTGACAATAAGAGTTTTTCTCAAAGCTTAAGCATGAAATACTAAATCTCTTATAATTTTTACTCAACAGATAATGAAATATATTTATTTCATAGCATTACATTTATTCTCACAGAAAAATCTACATTATCTAGATAACTTCAAAGAATAAGTATATTACATTGGACATTTTATAGTACATTAATAGTAATGACGAATTGTAACAGCATATTATCTAAGCAGATAACCTCACATACTGTAGATTATCTAAATTGTACACTAAAATGGTTGAAACTCAACCATTAAAGGTCATACAAGTTCATTTAACCTTCTCTCTGAAGACAATACTGATTAAGGGGTCAAGAAAGGTTAATGGAACATGTGTACATCATCCTCCATAACAGGTTAAAATTCAGGCAATAGTAAAAGCCATCCAAAGATGGTTGTTGACCTGTAGGATATGAATCTCTCAGGTTAATATCCACTGTACAAGCTGAAACTGGTGCAGACTAAATACACATTTTTAAAATCTGGCAAAGATTCAATAAGACAGTCAACTTGTAGTTACAAAATATTTTTAGAGTTCAGTAAAATGCTGATATACTTTTAAAGATAAAGAAAAGATCATGGACGAGATGGCTACTACAACAAAAAAAAATCACCATGTGTAAAAAGTCAAATTTCTCTTTGAAGTCCAATTATAATGACATCATACATATTAAGTGAACAGTCACTTAGAAATGGACATCCCTTTAATTTGTTTTAAAATTTTAAACAATCCAAATATGAATGATAGTCCATTTTCACATTACTCTGGAGAATTAAAAAAGTATTGGAAAAATATTATTACAACAAAAAATACAATTTCTTTTTTATGTATTGAAGTAGACTTTCATAGAAAATAATATTCAAAATATGAAAAATGTACCTGATGTTCCAAAAACTACATCCCAAGGTGAACTGATGGGCTGTTCCTCTCCTTTTGCTCCACCTTCTTTGTCTGTGCCTTGTATTCCAATGCCAGCCACAGTGCTCACCATTTCAGTTTCTAGATCAATCTAAAAAAATTAAGTCTGTGATTAACATGGTTTATGATAGTCTCCATCTTTCCTGGATGATGAGAATCTCAATAAAATATATAGACAGAATAGTACTCTCAGTGTTATATACAAGCATCTAGGTGGTACAGTGGATTAGAATGTTGGGCATGGAATCAAGAAGACCTGAGTTCAAATACATTCTCAGATACTTACAAACTGTGTGAGCTAGGCATCACTTAACCTCTGTCTGCCTCAGTTGCCTTAACTGCAAAATGGGGATCTTAAGGGCACCTATCTCACAGAGTTGTGGTAAGGATCAAATGATATAACTGTAAAGTACTCAGCACAGTGCCTGACACATAGTAGACACTTAATAAATGCTTGCTTTTATATATATATGTATATGTATATATATGTATGTATGTATAGCTATGAGGCTCCTATTGCTTGACTAAGATTTATATGCTCCACAAATGCTTTGTATTTCTTCTGTCCCCCCCTCCCATTACTCAAATAATGGATCTTCTTCTTTTTTTTTTTTTTTTTGGCTAGGCAATGGGGTTAAATGACTTGCCCACGGTTATATAGCTAGTAAGTGTTATGTGTCTGAGACTGAACTTGAACTCAGGTCCTCCTGAATCCAGGGCTGGTGCTCTATCTACTGTGCCACCTAGCTGCCCTCAAATAATAGGTCTTCACATCATCAAAGGCAGATGTTCTTAATCTGGGGTCCATGGATTTTTAAAAAAAAAATATTTTGATAACTGTACTTCAATATAATTGGTTTCCTTTGCAATCATATTATTTTATATTACGCTTTAAAAACATTATTCTAAGGAGTCCATAGGCTTCACCAGATTACCAAAGGAATTCATGACACAAAAAAGTTTAAGGATGCTCTAAGGCACCAACATTTGAGAAGAAATTAAGATTTAAAAACTTATTTTAAATTAAAACACTTAGTACCTATTAAAGACCATTACACATTGAAATATATGTAATTAATTCTATTCAGGAAGCATGTAATTATCAATTTCATTTTATTTCTTAAAATATAAATTCAATATTCTATGTTACAAAAAAGCTTATTTCCTAGTTTCTTTTTCTGAGCTTTTTTTAAAGTTTTTTAATTTTCTTCTTAAACGCTTATGGGGATAATAAAAGGAAACTAGGATGAACTTGGAAATATCTCTTGATTGAAGGAATAATAATGCTTTTCCTTTTATTTTTATTTTTTATAGTTTCTAAACCAATTCAGAGTATAGGAAAGGCCATCAAAAAACTATAACTTGTCATCACTGTTCTATTAACTTGTTCTTCAACATCAAGTGGTATATAGACATATGATTAATGGTGTAGCAACTATTAGTTCTAAAACAGAAATGATCTATGTAGAGACTTTGAAAAGGAAAGTCTTATGAGTTCACACTTAATTCCTTAAAAAACTACAGATATTCGAGACCCTGAAAGTCAGATTCGACAAAGTCCTGCTCTTAAGCCCTATATGGCATGGCAGTGAATCAGGAATTCTAAGTTCTTAAAGCACAGCACAAAACCTAGTAGATTCTGCTGTGTTCAAAAGGCTTAGGGTATGGTCCTAGAAACAGACTGTGCCTGCTTTCCAAAGACTAGAATAGTTAAATGGGGACAGGATCATTACCAATAGGTTGACCACTTGGTGAGTTGTTTGGCTGTGGCAAAAATGAAAAAAAAAAATTCAAAATGGCCGTTAAGCCTCTGTAACACCTTTCCACTTCTGCAGTAATGGTGACCGAGGAAAGAAAATGGGGCAGAAGATGCTAAATATTGCAAAGTTTTAGCCTCCCTATAAATATTAACTATTGATATTCTAAATGTGAGATCTTTGTCCAGGGAATACTGAATGGACATCTTATTATAGTAACTGAACCCTAAAAGTTTTGTGTTTAATCAAGCAAAATACAAGCAAGTAATAAGCATCTACTCTATGCCCTATTGGAATAAGCAGGGCAGGATTTCCAGACCCAAAAGGAGCCTGAAGTTCTACTGCTCTAAAACTGTAGAGCCTCTCAGCTGGTTGAGGTGGCTGAGTTCAACAGCTGTCTTCTGGAATTTCCAAGCAGGGACTCCTCACTCTTCTTCGGGTCAGAGCCACATAGTTGCTGTTCATTTCTACACTTGTTCCTCCCTAGGAGCTGTGACCACTCCCTGCCTGGAATGTGACTCCTAGTTCTGCCCTGGATCTCTGGCCTGGAACTGGGTAGTTAGTAACTGAGCTGCCAATTTGCACTTGTTCCTACATGAAGTCAAGGTTGCGAGTCTGGGACCTTGTCTAGCCCTGGTGCATAGCCTTGTCCTCTTTCAGTTCCTGAGCACTGGAATGGTCTACATGGTTCTGGATGAACCTCCATCCCATGTCCATAGGATCTCTTGGCCCCCCTAAGTGAATCTGAGCTTGAAAAATGACTCATTCTAATTTTTTCTTAGATTTTTTTGGTCAGGACTTCTAACATGTTTTCTAGATCTTTTTGGAGAAGGTATGCTGTAGGAGCTAGGCTATACTTCTTTCTGCTACTCTACCATCCTGGCTCCAACCATCTTCATTAGTCCTAATATGGCTTTCTAAAATTACATAAAATAGTTCTAACATCTTATTCAAATCCTATCCTCCCCAAGCCTTCTCTTTTCTAGGCTAAAATCATTCAATTGTTCCTCGTGACATGGCTAGGAGATCTTTGTCAATGTCCCTCTTAAAATGGGGAGACTTGAAGTGAACACAATCCAGATAAAGCCTGAATAGGTTACAATACAGTGGAATTATTTTCTCACAGATGGGACTGACATGGACACGTTTAAAATTCATAATCATTTCCTCTAATTTCAAATAGTAAAGCAGCAAGCAGAAAACAAGGTATGTTTATAATTAAGAATATTTAAACTGGTATGTAATAATTAAAAAACTGAAAAATTACCTTTCTTATCAAGTGATTTTCTGTATCTGCTACATATATGATGTTGTTCTTTATGGCAACACCTTGTGGAGAATTGAAAGTTGACTCTAAAAATGTCCCATCTTTTCTTCCACTATTGGGACCTAAATAGAAAATAAGCCAGTTAATAAAATCTTTCTACTCAAAACATGACCAGGAAAGGAAAATAGTGTTTTTTTTAAAAATTGGGAGATTAGAACATACTTGTGAGTAACATTTCTACATTTCTCAAAATTGTCTTAATAATGATGTACACTTAAGTACAACATGATAAATTTTAAGTGGTCTTAATTGTGTACTGGTGCCTTAAAATCTAATTATCTACTAACTACTGAAAGGTAGTCTCAGTATAGACTCAGGCTATTAGATTTTGCTATACAGTGCTAAAAAAGCAATTTAAGTATATTCTTTTCTATATACACCCCTTTCCCACTTCACAAAAGTTCTATTTCTTTGTCAGATTATGGTGAGGAGGTGATCCTGAATTTCAAAAGGCCATGCCAACATAGTACAAGTTTTGGCAGGTCTTATTAAACTGTGGAAGCTCTAAAGAGCAGCAGAACAACAAATATAGTCCCAGGATCCAGCCTTGCTAAGATGGAGAGAACCATCACCAAATGATAAATATCATTTGCCACAGAAACTCAAAAAAACTGTATACTAAAGTATGGAAAAATTGTAATTTTCATTGTTGGAAGACTAAATCAACACAACTGTCAATGGTTTGAGCTATTTAAAAAAGTTAATTACCCAAATAAATAGTAAAAAAAAAGATAATTTTCTGTTTTATCCATTTCTCTTTTTAAAATTAAAATTGTAATGTACATCATTATCATAAATTAGCTTTTCATTTTTAACAAACAACAAATATAATAAATAATAAATAAAAGGAATTTGAGTTCAATGATATTTTCAACCACCTTTTGTTCTGCTATAAATCAAGAACAGATTTTGCTTATTACTTATTGCTGCTCATTTTCATAGAAAGCTTTATGGTTTATGAAGTATCCAAGTTACTTTATCTTATTTCTAAATGTCATTTCCTCTTAAATCAAGGTTTTAAAAAAAAATAATGAAAGCTATCTTTTTCCTGACTGTGATAAAACATAGTAAGTTCCCCCTCAAGGAACTTTTAAATAAAATCTTTTGTAAGTATTCCTGAGTTTTCTTCTTATTGTCTTAGATTACGAACACATTATCAAGGTACCTATCAATCTTAGTTCTTATGAAGTAAAAGAATAAGCCCGAAAATGATGAAAACTACTTCTTGCTTTGCTTATGATAAGAAGGGATTCTGAATTTGAAGAAGAAAAAAAAATGAATGGAAGAGAACCATCTCAAGATCACAGGGCAAATGGTTCTGTTCTCATGGTCCTAATTCTTCCTCTGGGCTTCTGCACTGACTACTGTGTTCTATGGATGACATTGATACTCTGGGATCATGGAATAAATGATTTCAGGCTTATATGGGATCATTTTCTCTGCTTAACAATAGGTCCCTAATTTTCACATAAATATTCTGGGCACTATGTAATACATTTTGAAAACTTGTTTTGAAACTTTCAGATTCAAATTATGGAGCAGATATTACTATTTTGAATATTAAGCAATTCTAAGGAGTTATAGTTCAACTGGAATTATTAATCTCTGCCTGTGTATACTATGAATTGAGACTAAAAAAAAAGAAATGACCAAAATAATGATATTATATTTTTATAACAAAATTACCATGGAATGGATAAAAATATTTGCTACAAATCTTTAATAGCTTAATTGTATCAAACAGTTGACAAATGTATAAAAGTAGCAAATGCAAGTGCTTTGTTAATTTATTAGCGACAATGGAAAAGTTTTGACAGAATTCAGTCTTGTTAAAGGAGTAAACAAAAATAACAATCAAGCATTTATTAAGCACTTACTATGTGCAAGATACTGTTAATTTAGATTTTCCACACCTTATAATCTAAATATGAAGTTCCAGATTCCATTATAACTTTTTTTTTTTTTAGTGTCAAGTGTTTGGTCTGAGGTTGGATTTGAACTCTGGTCCTCCTGACTTCAGCGCTGGTGCTCTATCCACTGCGCCCACCTAGCTGCCCCCCATTGTAACTTTCTAACAAGATAAAATAGTACTTTAATAGAGTGCTAGGGATACAAAGACAGCACTTATATAGCCTCCGCCCTGACAGTTTACATTTTATCAAGGGAGATAGCATATACTTAAATAAATAAAAAACATATACAAATAAAGACAAGGTAATGGGGAGAGGGAGGCACTTGTACCTGGAAGGATGATGAAAGGCCTCTTGTAGAAAGTAATGCGTTAGCTGAAATTGGTAAGCCCAACTTTTATATTTTAAAATTTAATTTTCAATTAACAAAAATGTATTTTATCTCTCTTCTACCTTCTGCCCCACCACTGAAAAATCTAGATGGCACAGTAGATACAGTACTGGGCCTGGAGTCAGGAAGACCTGAATTCAAATCTAGCCTCGGATACTTACTAGTTTTGTGACTCTGGGAAAATTGCTTAATCTTGGTTTGCCTGAATTTCTTCAACCGTAAAACAGAGATAGAAATAGCCCTTATCTCACAGGGTTGTGGTGAAGATAAAATATTATTTAAAAAAAACATTTTTTTAAAGGCAATTGGGGTTAAGTGACTTGCCCAGGGTCACACAGCTAGTAAGTATCAAGTGTTTGGTCTGAGGCCGGATTTGAACTCAGGTCCTCCTGACTTCAGGGCCGTTGCTCTATCCACTGCGCCACCTAGCTGTCCCCGAAGATAAAATATTATTTGTAAAATACTTAGTACAGTGCCTAGTACATGGCAAGTGTTTAGTAAATGCTTGTTCTCTTCCCTCATGCTCCAAAACCAAACCTTTGCAACAAATACGCATAGTAAAGGCAAATAAATTTCCACATTGGCCACATCCAAAATATGTCTCAATCTGTACCTGAAGTCCATCATTTCTGTCAGGAGATGGCCAGCATGTTTCATCGTAAGTCTTTTGGAATCACAATTTGACATTGTATTGCTCAGAATTCTTAAATCTTTCAAAGTTGTTTGTCTTTACAATGTCTTAATAGATCTTATTTAAAAAGTAGGCTAACCAGGTGGTACTCATTAGTCCAGAAACCACAGAGTTATTCAAGAAAATGGTTTATGCTATCTTGATGCTTGTTTGTAAAGGCAAAATGAATACTCTTTATTTACAATGTGCCAGAGGTTTTAGGATAAAAGAGGCAGAAATTCAGAGGTGGAGGGGACTTCAGAGGCCATCTACTCCAACCTCAATTTCTTTTACACATGAGGAAACTGAGGCCAAGGGAGATTAAGTGATTTGCTCAAAGTCACAAAGGTTCTAAGGGTCGGAGAAGGGATTTGAACTGACATGGCTTTTCCAATGCACCATGATAGTTTTCTGATGGAAAATAAGTAAAACTTACATTTCACAAAAATCGTATAAGCTATTAAGCACTGAAATGCTATATAAATTAAAATTTGGGTTTTACTTCGTAATAATTTCTTCTTAGCTTTTAAACAAATTAGACTTCCACACCTTATAATCTAAATATAACATTCCAGATTTCATTATAATTGTTTTAACAAGATAAAAGTTATTTTAATAGAAAAGTGAAATAATCTCTACGTTTATATTATTTATATCTCTTCTGGGAAGGCAGAGAGGCAATCAGGGTTAAATGACTTGCCCAGGGTTATACAGCTAGTGTCTGAGACCAGATCTGAACTCAGGTCTTCCTGACTCCATGGCTGGTGCTCTATCCACTGCGCCACTTAGTTGCTCCTACGTATTTCTATAAATAAACAAAACTAGTTTTGGCAACCATGTTATCATTGTATTTTTCAGGGACAAAATTATGAGTGAATTTAAAATGTAAATATGTTTTATAATTACCAACCATGATTCCACCACACTGATGCTGCAGCAAGGTATTCACCACCTTCATTTAAGCTCATGATACACTGGATTAATTTCATGTGACAGAAGCTAAAATTATTTTATTACAATGCCCAGGAATTTTTGTTTATTCATAATTTTCACTTTCAATCACCTCACTTTCATAATTTGCATAATAAAATGTATATTACACATATATTTTAAGCAGATTTTACCTCCAATGCTGTGTTGGATTTGTCCATTTTTTCTGACAACCAAAATTCTGTGATGTCCAGTGTCTGCTATCACTAACCTCTCAGCCACATTGTCTACTGTTACTTTGCCAGGAAAAAGTAAAGGAGAAGGTGGCAAAGAATCTCTATAAAGTTTTATTCCAATTTTATTATCTTTAATCTGTCCTCTTTCTTTGTAGTACTTTAAAGCCATTGAAGTAAATAAAAACAATTTTTCTCTGTGCCCCTCTCCAACCAAAGAAAAAAGGATGTTTCCACGGGGTCCAAGTATGACCAGGGTTGGCCAACAGGAAACTTCCAGATCTTGCCAAAGGAAAGCATTGGCATCATTAACCACAGGATGGGTGATGTTATAGCGAAGAACAGCACTTTTAATGTTATCCAGAACCTTTTCATTTGGAAATTTAGCTGAATGAACACCAACAATGAGAAGGCCATCTGAAAAGTGTAAAAAGAAAAAGCAAAACATACATGTTATAGTGTATGAACACAACTTCTCACACTTTTAAAAGGACCAATGTTTTACTGAGGGGAAAAAAAAATACTATTAGTCAAAACCAGAAATTATGTAGAAGTAGAGAGATTGCTGATACTGTATTAATGTTTTTAACCAAATTAAAATGTATGTACAAATCACCATATTTGCGTATAGAGAAGCTCTTTATATATATCTAAGAGTACACATAATAAAAAGTATTATTCTATAAAAAAGAAATCTAAGCAGATAAAGGACTTATTTCTCTTAGGCCATTAACACTAATTATATAGAAATGTCATTGTAGTAAATACTATAAGAAAAAGATATAGTCTCAGCCCAATGTTAAAGTCTTACTTGTAATATGCCCTTTGTGTGGCATTGGAAATGGCATGATTCTCTGAAAAGCCAACAATAATTCCAGATTACATAAATATATCTTGTTTCAAAAATGATTTATAATATTCCTTTGATTTTCAGAAGGGAATTAAATTTTGAAATTTCCCCTCCATTTAGAAATTCTTTAAGTCCCTTGGAAACACTGCAACTAGTACCAAAACATATTTATACAACTCAAACTTAGAATGGGTTATTTTGAATTTATTACCATTTTGTCTTCTTTTAAAGTTTCAATTCTCAAATCTTCACATGCTCCATGCATTATAAATAGGATCTATTTGAACAAAATGTTTTCTTGACACACAAACCTTTTAATTTGTTTTGACTGTCATGATAATTAAAACATACTTGCCTTTAGATAAGATAGCTGAAAAAAAAAACTTAGGAATAGAGCTTTCTATTATGTAATCAGTATAGCATGTCAACTAAGCACAGGAAAAAAACTTGGAGATGTTATGCTGGATTCATTGAGAGAGTGTATATACCTCTTTGAATACATTTAATACTATATTTTGAATGAATATTTCCTGGAAAAATTCAAGAGTACATTTTGTTTAAAAAAAAAAAAAGCAATTCCTGGGGCTGAAAATACTTTAAAATTTTGAAACTACTATTTCATTTTATAAACTGGTACTTGGAAAACCTGACCATCATTAAAGAATTAGCTTCACAAGCTCTTTACCACTTTGGAGATCAAGAAATACATTAAAAATATTTTTCATTCACAGAGCAAAAGCTAGTTAAGCTTTGGTTATAACAGAGCTCCATTAAACATCTGCTTTTAAGACATCAAAGTATACATTATCATCTCAGTTATCTCTCTAGTTTAAAACAAAAAGTTAAAAGATTTCACTTAAAATCTCAGCAACAAATCATATGTATACAATCACATTTATTTCTTTAAATTTAAAACATTACTTTTTCACCATTACCAAAAAAAAAAATCTAAAATCTTAACACTAAAATATAATTTCTAGTTTTGAAAACAATTCAATAAGCCCTATTTTCTTTATTTTTTTCCATGACTTTGCAATTTTTTTTTGGTGAGGTCAAAAATCTTAAATGATTCATAGCCTGTTCAGAGTGAACTCTACTCTCCAATTTTACTGAGATAAGTGCACTAGAATAACAAAAATAAGTTTATATAGGAATATCTAGTTACACAGTTCCAGTATGTGGCTTTGAATGCAAATCATTTTGAATATAAAAATCACTAAAACTTTTTTTTCATCCCAGCAAGGAATAATACTGTGTTCTTTATTGGCAGTGGACAAGCTTTGCTTCTAAACTAGAAATTTAATTCCACCTAGAGTATTTAAAAGTTATTAAGCTTTACAACTTTAAAAATATAAGTGAGGAAAATGAGAATATGCAAATACCTAAGAAGTTGACATAGAGTAATTATGATAAATAGGAGGAAAAAAAACAAATCAGGAAAGCCAGTGTCAGGAAGCCAAGGTAGGAAAGGATATATTTAGGAGCACTTCATTAACTTTTTGATATTAATCTCATAGAAGTCAACCAAATGCTTCCACAAATCATGTCTTGGTGTTGCTACAAAAATTATACTTTGATACTTTGCTAAATCTGTGAGATTTTGTGTCAAGAAACATGGGATCACTGTAAGTAAAATGTAAACTCTTCACGCGGAAACATTCTTTCACTTTTCATTTTCAGACCCAGGTCCTAGCACAATGCTGATATATGTATATGTGTGTGTGTGTGTGTGTGTGTGTGTGGGTGTGCGCACGCGCGTGTGTGTATGGTTAGCTGACTGTGCAATTTCCCAAACGCAATCCAGCCCACTCTCTCCCTACTTAAGGCTGGGTCCATACATGACAATAGAGAACATTTTTGTTGTATGTCTCCTTTTTCGATACTCTCTCATTTGACATTTGATAATGCAAAGATGACTGTGCAAAATTCTGTGGTTATATCTATCAAGTAATCTTCCACAATCTTAACATATGTATAGATAGAGATAATTTTCTGGAGAACCACTGGAGAGGCATTTTGTTATGAGTCAAATGTATTTTTTGTAATCAACAAATTGTAAGCACAGCTGGATTTTCTCTACATCTTTCAATCAATTATGAGAAAATTAAGGTTTGCAAAGTGTTTTATATACATTATCTCATTTGATCCTCCTAACAACAGCTAGTGAGGTGGTTAGGTAGAGATGGGATTCAAATTAGCTCTCTCTGATCTCTAAGTAAATGTATTTTTCACTACCCCATGTTACCTCAGAATACTAGGTTGGATGGAGCATTGACCTGATTTAAATATTCTTAATAGCAGAAGACTCTTGGCTATAGAATATCACTTGAGCTGGTCTGGAAACCTTTGTTAGAGTCAGATTAAGGATGCATATTCAACTGCAAGAGGAAACTGAGGGAAGATGCAACAGTAGAACAATCAGAGGGCCTTTTTTTGCCTTCAAATCCTTCTGTGTGACCTTGGGTATAGCTCTGAGCCCATTCACCTTCAAAAAGAAAAAAAAAAGTATTCATTCTCTACTTCACAGGATAAAGTGTTTATAAAACTTAAAGAATTATATAAATCCAAGTTACTGAATAGAAAAAGCAATGGTGCAACAGTAATCAGAATACTTGGGTTCTAGTCCCAGATCTTCTACTTTTCTAGCTACTTACTTGCTCTAAAATTCACTTTTCTCAGTAAAAACAGGGATACAGTGACCTGCCCTGACCCCCTTACATGGCTATTATGAGGCTCAAATGAGACATTGTATGTATGAGCTCTCTGAAAACTATTATTATACAAGACAGATAGATCTAGATATGACCTGAAAGACCATTTAATCCAATTCCCTCATTTTACAAATGAGGAAACTAAAGTTAGATGATTTCTCCTTCAGTTGCTGCTGTCCACCTCAAAATTACTTTGCATGTATTTTGTTTTTATTCTATATATTCATATATGTACATGTTGTTTCTCTCAATAGAATGTAAACTCCTTCAAACAGGCATTGTTCTATTTGTCCTTCTATCCTTAGCACCTAGCATAGTGTCTGGTACGAAGTATGTACTTAAATGCTTGCTGATTGGCTGGCTATTAATAATAACAGCTAACATTTACATAGCACTTACTATGTAATAGGCATTGTACTAAGCACTTTACAATTATTATTTCATTTGATCCTCACAATAATTCTGGGAGATGCGTGCTATTACTATCTCCATTTTACAGATGAGGAAACTGAGACAAACAGACTTGCCCAGGGTCACATAGCTAATAAGTGTCTGAGCCAAATTTGAACTCAGGTCTTGATTCCAGGCCCAGAGCTCTATTTACTGGGCCACAAGCCCCCTACTGCTATTGCTTAAGATCCTAATTCTACACTACTGCTTCAAGATGCAACAATGGTCCATGGTCTGGGGTTATGTACTATCAGGATGGCACATGCCATCAGGGAACACTTGCCCTACGTATGTTGCCTCTCCTCACTTAGGTGTCTAAAATAATTTCTATATGCTGTGTTTGTTTCTTCAGGAAGCCTTCTCTAACTCTTTGGAATTCTACTGAAATTATATTCTCTATAGTCCCCCTAAACTCACAGTCTGTCTCACATACCTTTGATTATGTGGTTCGGTGGAAAGAACACTGGATTTTGAGCCAGGAAGACCTCAGTTTGAGTCCCTTTTCTAACATTAACTCTTTGATCTTGGGTAAGTTTTTTTTTTTTTTGCTTCCTTATATATAAAATAGGAGGAGATAAAATCTACACTACCTATGCTTCAGAGTTGTTGTAAGGATCAAATGAGAATGTATTTAACTTACTTCAGCGCTTCAAGGGCCTATGATTTCAGTCAGTGAGAAAACTCCCTCCACAGAACCTACTGCAACCTGCCTTTCTACAACTTAACAGATGGTCTTTATGAACTGCAGTGGCTACAAAACAAACAAAATCCCATCAACTGGTGACCAGTTTTCTGGTTTTGAGCCTCCTGAATTATGCTAAGCCAGTTCTTGGACAACAGAGAGTCTGTCACAGGTACCATACTTAAAGCTTTTTTGACTCAAGAAAGATTTGCCAAACTTGTGCTCCACTGGCAATGGGAGGGAAGAAAATACGTTTGATACACTCTAACAAGAGGCCATCGGGTATATGTAACAAAACATTATATGTAACACATATACGTAATACGTATAACAGGTAGAAAGGTGGATTTAGAGATCAATGTTTGGAAGTCACTGAGTAAGAGGTGATGGATGAAGCCCTGGAAAGAGACAAATTATTTATTTTTAGGCAGACAAAATAAAATTGCATCAATTTTTAAAAAGGTACAAAGAAAATGCGAATGTTTGAATACTGGGCCTACAAAATACTGTCAAAAACAGAAAATTGATCTTCAAAGTATGGGAGTACAAGGTCCAGAAAATCTGTGGAGTATTACATCAATATTCCCATGTGAAAAACAATTTTAATCTGCTTATCATCAGCATGATCAATTGAGCATTTAATTTTAGATTATTCAACTTGTCAGTATCTTAAAGGGAAAATGACGTGAGAAATATTTGGCTTGTTTTTTAAATATGTAATTATGGTACAGCAGCACTATAAATAAAGATTCAGGGAAACTGATGACTAAGCCCAAGAGTAGAACCCTGGAGTTCTTAAAAGTTAAACCTTACTAAGAATAAACGCTGGCTGTCAGGTTTTGTTAGTTTTCCTGTAAACAGATCTTCGTTAGAAGGTATCTTAATAATCTTCATGTAAATGAATCATGGCTTTGATATTAAATTAATAATTAAAAATGGAACTTTCAAAGGAGGGCATATAATGAGCATACAAATCAAATTGATCTATTCAATCTCTGAACATATCACAAACATTCATGCCTCTGCATCTTTGGTCATGCAATCAGTTCTTCTTTTCTGAATACCTTTCCTTATATCTAAATTTTATTTTTCCTTCAAAACTCAGCTTAAATCATACTTCCATTAAACCTACCTTGACCATAGTGATGTTTCTTAAGTTATGCAGGTCTTCTGTCTATACCACTCATTTGAAATTCATCATTTAGAATAATAACATATATAGTCTCCAATAAATTGATTGGTATTTAAAGGTCTTTAGAAAATTAATCAACCACACATTGTACTGAGTGCTATGTGTTCATTACTGGATATGTGGAGGAAGAATATAAAAGTATCAGATACTGACCTTTTCCTCAAGCCTATCATTTAGCTAGCAAAACAAAACTGAGCCATGACTATGATCTTTTGATTAACAAATCTTTTGGGAACAAAGCTCTCTTTTACAAAATTTCCTTAGTTATGGGTCAATAATGACTTTAATAGTGTCTCTCATGGACAACCTAACCTAAAGATATACTCCTGGTGTTTGAGAGATCTAATCAGAAAACCATCACCTATTTTTAGCTTTCTCACCGGACTGTGGCTTAGACTTAATGGTGGGGAACCAGAGCCTACCTCTCCTGTAATGAAAGTATGATCTGTGCCAAAGTACAGTAAAGAGGAAGGCACAGGTATGTTAAAGGTGCCTGACTGTCATGGAGATCTCAAAGATGTATCCCCTCTAAATGGTGAGGTCCTCTAGATTTTCCTGTTTGAAACATTGAGCTCCCAAATACTGTCAAGCTTCCAAAATTATATCTTTCATCACTCAAACATTAACTTACCAATCCCAAGCTAATTGATGAAGAATTCCTGTTTTCCATATTATCAGATGAAACTAGATGGACAACACAGGAGATTTATTCTATTAAAAAAACAAAAACAAAAACAAAAAACCAAACTCCTCTTTGTCCTAAACTTCTTCCTCCTACTTTCAAACTTCATATGCTCAAGTAAACCCGGCCCCCTCCATAAGACATTGTATCCTTGGTTACTTCCTCAAATACTGCAAACTACCTGACCCATAAACCAGCAGAAGAGTTAGGCATATTCTTGGCTCCTCAATGCCACTATCACCAAGAAATTCATCCCCTTTAGGGTACATCATTCATCTGTATCACTCATTCTAGATCCCTGTTGTTACAATCTATTGGTCTCCAGATTACTTCCCTCTCTTCTCAAGGAGTTCAGTACCTGGCTCACAGTCTTCCCTTCCCCACCCCAAATTTAATCTTTATACTTAGGAACTTCAACACTACACTAATAATCTCTTAAACACGTCAGCTTCCCAGTACTTAAATATTCTCAACTGTGATGAACCAACTCTGTACCCCATCTCGGTCACTAGAGGGATCACACCTTAGATTTCACCATCACTGATAAGTGGGCTAACATTATGGTCCTAAATTGATATTCCCCTCCCCAAGCATAACCTCTTGGCCTCCAATCTCTCCATTTTCTTGTCTTCTTAAATCTGTCCTTCACTTCCTAAATCTGTCCTATCCCAATAATCCTCCTTACCCGTCCATTAGCCCTTCTCTGGCCTCTTCATAAACTTCACCCTATAGGTGACCAGCTCAACTATACAGTACACCATTCTCTACTCTGGCATCATCTGCCCCCATGTCTTACAACCATTCACACATTGCCATAACCCAATTCTGAGTTACCTCTACCATCTATCTTCTCCATTTTTACTCCAGTGCTACCAAATGAGACTGGAGAAAGTCACATGAAGCTGCCAACTCAGTAAGTTCACTACAAACTCATGTTTCTGAATCCTAACTAGGTCTTTGCTACTGCAGGGAAATCTTTTTAATTCTTCTCCGATACTGAAACTCACTACAGTGGTCATTCCAAATGTTGTCGATCCACAATCCCACTATGACACTCATTCTCCTTCTGCCTCTTAGTAGAGGACTTGGCTCCCTACTTTACTGAAAAAGTTAAGGCCTGGGAGCTCCCTCATCTGCCTTACTTGATACCACAAATCCCTGATCCTTCTCCTTTAAGGTGTTTGTGTTCTCTCCATCCTCAAACTACCTGGTAGGTTACTTCTGTCAATGTAGTGTAATACTTAATAGAATGAAAGGGCCTGTAAGCAACAATTGTTTGTCTTTGTATTTCCAGCACCTAACCTAGTGACTTGTACAGTAGACATAATAAATCTTACTGAGTTAAATCTTTATGTATTTTAATTGTTTATGGTCAAAATGTGCACTATGCAAAATAAGGAACAAGGACACAAAGGTTAAGAAGAATGTTTGGCAGAAGGAAAGTATAAAAGAAAGGACAGATTAAAGGACGGATTGGTCTTAAGCAAAACAAACTCTAAGTATGCATGCATAAAAATATTTATAGCAGTTTTTGGTTGGTGGTGGGAAAGAATTGGAAGTTGAAGAGGTATCCATCAATTGGGAAATGGCTGAATAAGTTGTGGCATATGAATGAGCTGGAATAACATTATACAGTAAGAAATGACAAAGAGGATGGTTTCAGAGAAACCTGAGAAGACTTCAATGAACAGATACAGAGGAAAGTGAGCAGAACCAAGATATGGGAACAACAATATTGTAAAGAAAAACAACCTTGAAAGACTTAGGAACTCTGATCAACACAATGACCAATGATGATTCCAGATTCAAGATGAAACACACTACCTTCCCACTAGCCAAGAGCTTTTTGCAAATGCAGTAATTAAGATAGTCATGTACTTTTGAGGAAAAAAAGCATAAAGATGAATGAGTTTAAATCACAGAAGAGTATAGGTAGTGGAGGTCACACAAGAATTTGACAAATTTTGGATTTCTTATTTTAAAAATAAGTTTTTATTGATGTCTTTTTTATGTTACCATAAAATAATATTTTTCCCCACCCAGTATTTAGAGAGAAAGAGGAAAAAGAAATCAGCATAACTCTTTGATACATTGAAAAAAAATCTTAAAATATGTGCAATATATAATTGTGGATGTCCCACCTCTCCTAGAGGATGGGGTGAGATGCCTTCTTTTATCTCTTCTTTCAAGCCATGCTTGTTCTTTATAATTTTGCATCATTCACTTTTGATTTTTTTGTGGTTGTTCCGTTTACATTATTGTAGTCAGTATGGATACTGTTTTGTTGGCTCTGCTTACTTTATTCTGCATCATTTCATCCGAATCTTTCCATATTTCTCTGTATTCATCACATTCATCATTTCTTATCCCACAGTAATATTGTTATTTGTGGACCAAAATATGTTTAGCCATTTCTTAATCGATGGGCATCTACTTTTTTTCTCCAATCCTTTGTTATCACAATACACCGGATTTCAACTGCACTGACAGTTTAAAGTTTTCTGTAAGCTGGCTAAATTTTGTATCTAACATTTCAACTTTCCTATTTTATGTACCTCTTTCAGAATTGTAAAAAAACTGAAATGGCATGTAATCACTTAAGAAAACAAAGATGGTTATAATAAATATGCTCCCCAAAAATCAACTTCTAAGAATTATTCTATTATTGTACATAATGAATTGACTTTTCATTCATAAATTGCAGAAATTTGCTTTTGGAAAAGTGGGGTCTGGGAACTGATGAGGGCATCCTATGAAGTGGTTTCTCCCAAGTCAGGAGTTTATAGAAGTAGCAAGAGAAAAGAGATATTCCAGTGATAGGGAGGCAGAGAAGTATAGATGTCATCACTGTTGTTATATCTTTCTTCTTTTCTGCAGCTTAAACAACAATTAAAAAAATAATTCTTATTTCCTCCAACTATAAAAGGCAAAGGGGAGAAGAGAGACAGACCACAGACAGAGAAGAACAATAAGTCACAGAGGAGAAAGAAATGGCAATGCATCCAATTTTCTGTTTTAGTGAGGCTAATCTAGGCCTCCTCCACTCATTAACTCAGAACAGGTCTTAGAAGACAAGCCTCTAGTACCTTGGCATTTTTTCATACTTGAACCATAGGGAAGGACTTGGATTGTTAAAATCTCTGCCTCCTCTCCACAAAAACCCTCTATATTTTAGAAATGTATTATTATATATTAAATTAAATTCAATATAAAATATCTATACCTTGTTTTATATATTATTTAACAAAAATATTTGGCATTACGGATACCTGTATTTACTCAGCAGTTAGAAAAGTAATTATTTAACATTAGCATTCAACTTTTATTCCATAGCACTTTTTTTTTAACCATTCATTTGGCAATTAATCATTCTTCCCAACCAAAATACAGATTGTTTTTAGTAATATCTTGTTAAATCTAACCAACTTAAATACTCACAGGTATATATACTTAGCAAGTCCTTTTTTAAAAGGAGGTTCTTAACTTATTTCCCAAAAGATTTTTGCTCTTTTAAAAACAAGAATAAACCACATTTAGTAAACTACTTTTCCCTCTAGCAACAGTTGCCATTCTAATTTTGGGAATTAGGTAATCCTATAGAATTTTTGTATCCTTATTCTGTACAAAAAAAATAAGCATTTTTTTTTTGTGACTGAACAGCATAAAAAAAGTAGGTATAGGCCAGTTTGATGTAAATATGTGTTGAATTATTATGAATTAGAGCAATGACATGTGCAACTTCAAAAAAAATCTTTCAACATTAGAACCATTCAATATTATAATTCATCTTTTATTTGGTGGCTGGACATCTTAATACTTATAATTTCCTTTTATCCTCACTGTAAAGATGATTGTGATTAATTATTGTAACAGTATATACATGGCTTTAAAGCTTCATTTTACAGAGAAGGGATACTAGTTATAAAGTTAATACTTGTTCAGGCTATTTTTGAATTACTAAGTACTTCCTCACACAGCTGACCATTTTTGGCTTACTGATAAACATGAACTGAATCTCCACTGGAATTTTAAATAGCCTGGGGAATGCCACTTCAAGAACAGAAACAGAACCATAGCAGATAAGAACAAAATCTTATCAGATAATGATGTGAAAAGGCATTTTGATCCAAAGAAAGCAAATTTTATTTAGTAAAAACCAATTGAAGTTACATATGATAAATTCTAGGTGTATCTGCTTCGTAATCTTCTTATCATTAGAAATACAACTATTACTCTTCCAGCTACAAGTATTTTAGGTTCTGGGCCATGTTACTGAAATATTGAGAGGAAGTCAACCTACACATACTGAATGCTCCAAATATCAGGGCAGGTGTTGGGACAAAAAGGAATACTATGATCCAGGTGCTGAACTCAAAAAAGAGAGAAAAACCTGATGGCTGGTAGATAATTAGCACCAAATTTGGAGAGGGTGACATAATTGAAGTGAATGTCAAAATAAGCAAAGTTGCTATGTGAAAGTGGCAGAAGGATGGTCTGGAAGTAGCAGTGAAGAATAAAAGTTGCTCATTCTTCTCCCTAGACCCATGTGTCAAGGTATGTGCAAGAAGATACAAATAGAACTACAGTGTGGTCTAGGATGAATGGTGTTCTTGGGGAAACCAGGTTTCTCTACGTGCAAGATGGAAGAATGTGGTATCTTAGGTGAAGGGAGGTTTATTAACAATAGAACAGGGTACATAGAAAGAGGATTTTGGAAGGTGACAGAGAGGGGGAGGGACAAACAGCCTAGAAATTTGGGAAGGGTAGGACTGAGGTGGATGGTACTAGAGCAGGTAATGCTAAAATAAAAAGGAGTTTTTCCACTAGGTAGCCATTGACTCTGAACCACAAAAATTAGTAAGTAAAGAGGGAATTTGTTAACGTTAGGATGAAGTATTATTCAACTATAACTCCCACCTACTGTGTATCCTATAATGAAAGGAGGATAGTGCCACTAAATTCTCTCTCAAATACTGGGGAAGAAATAACTAGTGATAGGTACTTCAGGAAACTGACAAACTCAGATTCAGCACTAGTTTATTTGTCTTCTTCTAAGACAGTATGTGATAACTGCACTGTTAGAAGACATCCTACTATAAGGTCATGCTTGGCTTCTGCTTGGAACTGGTGACTGAGACCTACTACTAAGCTGATGCTCTGGTACTGGGCAGTTTTGCAAGTGAGAATACTTGTCGATATTTGAAACACTCGTCCTGTTTGGGGTCCTAATGGCAAAAAGCTCAATGGTAATGGAGAACTGAAGCAATGTTGATTTTTCTTACCCATGCCTAAAAGGCAATGTTTTATTAGAGCCAAGCAGAATAAGTCTAATCCCAATTTTACATGAAAAACTTTCAAATACTTAGAGACAGCCACAACCATCTAACTCTTCTCTTTTGAGCCTGAATACCCAGTTCCTTCTGTCAATTCTCATATGGTACAAACTTGAGGCCATTTACAATCCTGATCAATCTCCTTTGGAAGCTTTCCAGGTTATTCATGTACATCCTAAAATGTGGTATCCTGGCTTAAACATCTAATTCTATACAAAATTGCCAAAATGTAATGAGGTAACCCAATCAAAGATGTCCATCAGGAAGAATGATGCTCAAAAACAATAATTCTCCACTACTTACTCAATAAAGATGCTTGAATTCATCTGTCATTTTCAAGTGCTTTTTGTCTAATCTCCCCACTAGATTATCAGCTCTACAAAGGCAGTGACTGTGTCTAGTTTCATCTTTATCTACCACTTAGCAGATCATAGGTACATGCTAGTTTTTTAATTAACATTTCCAGAATGGCTGAGAGAAAAGGCATTAGTAAAATGTCTTGTGAATACCTACTGGCTTTTCCATAAAGAGTTTATTGACATCATTTATTTTCACTACATTTCTCTTGGTATCCCTTTTTTCCCCTTTCAGAAAGCTATCCTGTATAAAATAATTTTTTAAAAAGATAGAAAAAAAAACAGCAAAACTTATCAATATATTTTTAAAAAATCTGACGTCATATGCAATGTAATCCACAACTGTGGATGTCTCTGCCTTTGTGAAGGGAACATAAAGTGTCTTCTTGTGTTTTTTTTTGGGGGGGGCCGACCATGTATTTTATAATTTCACAACATTCATTTTCAACTGTTTTGTGGTTGTTCTTTCCCTTTACATTGTTGCAGTCACCGTGTATATTGTCTTCTTGGCTCTACTTCACTTTGCATCAATTCATATCAGTCTTTGCATACTTCTCTAAATTCATCATTTGTTTCTTATAGCACAGAAAGAATCCCTTACACAATTGATGTAGACATTCTCCAATTCAGCTCTTTGCTACCACAAAAAGTGCTGCAATAATCATTTTGGTGCATATGGGGCCTTTTTGTCAGTGACTTCCTTGGGGTATATGACTAGAAGTGGAAAGTCTGAGTCAAACAATATGGACATTTTAGCCACTTTACTTGAATAATTAGATATTGCTTTTCATAACCAACCTACAGAATCATTAGTTCCACCAATACTGCGTTGCCATGTCTGCCTTTTCACAATCTCTCCAACAATGACTATTCCCTTCTTTTGTCATCTTTGGCAATTTGCTGGATGTGGGGTGAAATCTCAAGATTTATGATTTGCATTTCTCTCATTAGTGATTTGGAGCATTATTTCATATGGCTGTAAAGAGTTTGTAATTCTTTTGAAAACTGTTCATATCTTTTGATCACTTCTCTACTGGGCAATGGTTTTTGGACTTAAATTAGATAACTTGGATAACTAAACCCTTTGTAAGAGATATTTGATACAAAGATTTTTTTCTCCCATTAATCACTTTCCTTCTTATTTTAGATGCATTAATTTGAGTCTGTGTGTATGTGTTTTTGTGTATGCAAAAGCTGTTCCCTATGCCTAGAACACATTCCTTCCTTACTTTCTTCTCAGAGTTCCTCTCTTTCTTAAAGATGCAAATGTGGCATCATATTCTGCAAAAAGTCTTTCCTGAAGCCCCAACTACTAGTGCTCTATCTCCCAAACTACAACTTCTTTGTGCGTTTATTAAATAATTTTATATTTGTGTTGTCTATATTTGTATATGTACTTGTTCTCTCCTCCATTAGAATGTAAGCTCAATGCAAGCAGAAATTATTTCATTCTGAGCACTCATAACATCAATGCCTATGACAATTTTGCTTACATTCTGTTGCTGTTCAGTCATTTTCAGTCATACCCAACTCTTCATGACCACATTTGCGGTTTTCTTGTTAAAGATATTGGAGTGGTTTGTCATTTCCTTCTCCAGCTCATTTTACAGATGAAGAAACTGAGGCAAACGGGGTAAAGTGACTTGCCCAGGACCATACAGCGAGTAAGTGTCTGAGGCCAGATCTGAACTCAAGAACACAAGTCTCCCTGACTCAAGTCCAGCACTCTATCCACTGCAGTCCCTAGCTGCTCCTGCTGGTTACACAGCAGATCCTTAACCCTTGCAGAATGACTTTCTTTTTCATGTGGTCAAAATTATCTAGTTGATCTGTCGCTTTTTCCTCTTGTTTGGTTAGGAATTTATCTTCTACCCATAGCTATGAAAGGAATATGACCTGCTTCTCTTCTAATTTTTAATATTCAGGTCATTTAACCATTTTGAATTTGTTAAGGAATACGGTGTAAAAGGTGATTTGAGTCTAATTTCTTCCAGACTGTTTTCTAGTTGTTATCAAGTAGGGAGTTCTTTACTAAGTAATTTATGTTTTCAGGTTAATCAAATATTGAATTACTTGAATTCCATTATTTTTGATTCTCCTTTATCTAGACAGTTCCACTGACACAGACTAAGAAACAAAGCATTTGTAAAATGTCGAGCAAACCCCTGTTGAGTTCTCAATAATGACTACTGACTGACAAGCTGGCGTTTCAAAATATAATATATCAGAGGTAAAACAAATTCTCATATTTCTGTTGTGCAAATATATTTGCTTAAAAACAATTATAGTATGAAATGGATTCCTTGGGTGGTCAAATAAAATTATGACTTTAACACATGCAGGCCTAGCAAGTGGTTTGAATAAGCTTTAAATATCAGTTATCCTTTAAGCAAAAATTCACCTCAGATTCCCATCTATTCTGGCAAAGTATAGTCATGGCTGCATATTCCAAACTGCTATGAAACCAACAGCAGTTTCTAATTGTTTCTGCCTATCCTCTTTTTTCTCCTCCAAACTTACAAGATGACTTTCATTTTTCTGTAAATTTTACTTTCCATTATGTCACACAGACAACGCTTTCTTAAGTCTTATAAACTTCCTTTCTTTCTTTCTCCTCTTCAATTAACTAAAAACTATTTGAAATCAATTAATCAAAAAGCTTTTATTAATAGCCTACTATATACCTTGCACTAGACCCAAGTGAAATAGTCCTTGCCCTCAAAGAACTCACATTACCCTGGGGAAACATGTACACATGTAAATATAAAATATGTACAAAATAAATAGAAGGTATTTTGAAAGGGAGACACTAGGACCTAGTTGGGGGATCAGGAAAGGTCTCGTGTATGAGGTGGCATGTGAGCTAAACCTTGAATAAAATCAAAGATTCTAGGTGGCAGTGGTAAGGAAAGGGGTGCATTCCAGGCATAAAAAACAGCTTGGACAATTATAGCAATAAAAAACACTCAGGGTGTATAAGGGACAACGTATGCAAAGGTAGAAAGACAGGAGACGAACTGTCAATTGTAAGGAATACCAAGAAGGTCAGTTTGGACATCAAGTATACAAAGGGGAATAATGCAAAAGTTTTGAAAGGTAGGTTGTAGCCAGGTTGCAAAGGGCTTTTAAATGCCAAACAGAGGAGTTTGTTTTTGATGCTGGAGGTAATGGGGAGCCCCATTAAAAATAAATTAGAATTTTTTCTGAATTATCTTTTTATCAATCAAGATACCAATGATGGAAGAAAAATCTAAAAGTAGAAGTTTAAAATAAACAATGTCTAGATAATACTCTAGGATCAGTAGAGTGGGGCATAATTTCTTATATTTTCAATATATATAACATTGTATAATACGTGTTCATAAAGATGATCTTCAAGAAACTACAAAATTCTGAATCACCAAAAAAAGATTAAAATTACATTCCATAAAGAATTACTAATTTTTAGGAGTAGAAGAGTCCTTAGAAATCATCTAATCTAACCCTCCCCCTTTACAGATGATACAATTGTCTCAAAGTCATAAAGCTAGTACAGCATAGCCAAAAGTAGACCTCAGCCTTCTAACTGGAATCCAACATTCTTTTCATTACTGTTAATTACAAAACGTAATAAATTACAGCTCCCTATTGTCTAAATAATTCAATTAATGAAAGTTTTACTGTACCTGCTACTTTTCCTTTTGGTACATTCCCTCCAACTTTCCTACTACTCATATTCTCCCTTTACTCCATTCTGTGAGATTTCCTCAAATATTTTGCATGTTGTTGAACATCTATTCACAAGTCAGGGCAGATCGCCACACTGGGAAATACTGGGTTACATGAAACAAATTTTATATGTGGCTGTGACCAAAGAAAAGGTAACTGTTATAATATTTTGAAGTATCATTCAGTCTGTGTCAGATTATATTTAAACAGGCAACAGTAACACTGAATTCAAAATTGTACCATAATGTAGTCAAGAACAAAAGTTAAAAACAGTTGTACATTTTAATTAAAAAAAAAAAAACACATTTAAAAATAAGTCTGGGCATACAGTAGAAACACAAAAGCTTGCTGATCTTGGAATCACTTTGCAATTTTAAGGCAGGATGAGATGATGCTCTAAATGTTGGTCCTCTGATTTGACAGATCACTGTAACTAAATTTAACCCTTTATGAAAGTTATAACAAGTACATGGAGTCTTCTTTTTAGATTAGCAGAGATCAGAAATTACTTTTAGAATCATTGAAGTCTTGCCAAATGTTTAGTCATCCACAAATAAGTGACTCGCTTTACTTCCTTTATGCTTGCCAGGAAATTCTGCTAGTAGCTAATTAAAGTACAATACCTTTATCTGTGTACTTGTGTTCTAATGCATGAAGATCAGGTAACAGGTGGATGCAGTTGATGCAGCAGTAAGTGAAGAAATCCAGGACTACAATTTTCCCACAAAGATCCTTGTAGACAGAAATGGAACCCTCTGTATTCAGCCATTCTAGTCCTGAAATTAATATAAAAGAATTTTAGTTATAAGAATAAATAGATAATTTAACTAAAACTGTAAAAAAAAAAATGAAATGGCCTTTAAAAAAATAACTAATAAAACAGGCCATAAATTTTAAGAGATGACTGAAACTTCTAACTTAAGGCATGTGGAATTGAGATGTGTCTGTTTATAGCCTTGTATGGGTTTTATGCATACCTATATTAGGTGCAATAATGTAGACTTTGAGGGCAAGGGCTGTTTTACTTCTGATTTTGTATCCTGAGACCCTGACACACAGTTGCCATCCACAATAAAAGCTTGTGATTAAAAGCTTTTGCTGCCAAGAAACATATAAAAAATATGTATTTGTGTTTCCAAGAGAAGGTAAGCTCCATAAGGACAGGGATTGTTTCATTTTTGTCCATGTCTCACTAGCACTTGGCTAACACAGTGTCTGACACATTGATAATATAAGGTTGTTAACTGACTGACTCTTTCAGCAAAGCAAGAGTCAGGGCTTTCTACAGAAAAAAGAAGGGGAAGTGGTATGGTAAGGTCTTGAGAGAAGGAAAAGTTTTAAATAGTCACTTCCGTCAGTAAGATGAGGGAGTGAATCAAGGAAGAATAAAAGTTCAGTACCATAATGAAAATCTAGTTGAGACAGATAACGGGCAGACCCAATTAACATGATGGGAGGCAGTAGTAGAGAAAGCTGGAAGTGGGGAAACCCAGGGTTAAGTAGTGAGACAGTGTGAATGATGAAAGAAGGACAAAATATTCAAGGAGAGAGGACAACGTAATGCTGAGTTGGTTGGTCACAGGGGCAAGACTGTGAAGGAAATACAGTGAGATCAGAGCAAGCACGATAAACTGGGGAAACAGTGAGGTGTAGAACTGGAGGTCATACATGGTGGGAAGAATACGTTTAGGAGAAGGGCAATAAGAAAAACAGGAAAGTATGATGGAGGGAAGTTTCAAAGTTTAAGATAATAGAGGTAAGACAGTAACAATTAGATAATGGTGAGACCTAAGATACAATTACTTCTACTAGTGGCTGAGTTGGACTAAAAATCTACGGCAGTAGACAGGATTGACAAATTAAGAGGCCAGAGTATTAGACATGACATTCAGGTATAAACTGAGTCCCCAAATTTAAAGGTGGGTAATAAGATGAAAAAGAAGACTGTGTGTCAGATAATGAATCACTTGAGAAAGAAGAAGTATGTGGAAGCCAATGGATAATACCAAGAGAGATTTGGAACAAGTAATATTAATGGGTGGCTTGGACCTCAAAGGGTTGGAAAACATTGCAGTTATAAAAGGCAGTGGCTAGGAGTGTCAAGTAGTATGTCTGTTTCCTTTCCTGTTCCAATGTATCCATCAATTTGAGAGAAGGTTCAACCAGGACTAGAGAAAGCAACCAATGATGCTAAATCTGGAGAAAACCAGATTTTTTGTATATTCCATTCAACAAATGCTCATTCACTACTCTTCAAAAAAGATAATGCTTCATTAAACCTGTGTTCTACTCATTTGGATTCAAGATCATTTGACCTAGGCTGAAAAAACTTTAGGTGAAAAAAGTTTTGCTACATAGATAATGAACATAAAGAATGCAGAGTAACAGAATAAGATTTTTGGTAGGTACTAAATTGCAAACTCTATTTAAGTCCTCTCTAACGTGCTACTTGGTTTCTCAAAGGTCATTTCAGCCAGGAAGAAGGTCTAACAGATCCTACCACACTGAAAATGTTTAGCACTAGATCCCAAAACAGTCTCCCAAAACAACTGAGCTTAGAGACTTCTGAGATGACCCTCACAACTTAGAAAGGGTCATCATGACCATGTTGGTTTTTTTTTTAGGTAATTGAAGTTAAGTGACTTGCCCAGGATCACCCAGTTAGTACGTGTCAAGTGTTTGGTCTGAGGCCGGATTTGAATTCAGGTCCTCCTGACTTCAGGGCCTGTGCTCTATCCACCGAGCCACCTAGCTGCCCCTATCATGACCACGTTATTGGCCATAACTTATTAAACTGTCAATTAAGGTGTCAAAGAGTTTTGATCTATATAGTAGTTGGAACACCACTACCAATAAAATCACTGGTCTTTGAAGTTTGTATCAGCAAATTCATGCTGATACAAACATATGAATAGCAATCTTCCTTTCTAAAACCCTTAACTCTGAAATTTCCCATTCTGATCCTAATCTTCTATCCTTCTCTCTTCTGTTTGACTTCCTAAACCTCCCTACTCTTTATCCTCACCATGATGTCTCTCTGACCCTCTCGGTTCACCCAATGCGTCATACTTATGTCCTAACTTTCCTTTCTCCACAGTCTTGACCCTGAAGTTTACCACTTCAACCAAATATTATCTTCTACTGTTAAATCCCTCGCTCCTATGTCTTTCCACCATTCACCACACCTATTCTTAACCCTTAATCATATTACTGAATGCTCCTGGAGGAAGTTACACAACAATGCACTCGAAATTCATGTTATCTGATTTTCACTGGACTGTCAATGCTGCAAGGAAATCTTTTTACTTTTCCTTGAGTCCACCAAACTTCAGAAAGTGGCTGTTTCAAATCCATTCCTCTTTTTAATTTTTCTGTTCTTTAAGAGGAATTAATCTTCTACCATCACTATTCCCTCTCAGTAGATGAACTTGTCTCCTACTTTACTGAGAGAATCAAAGTTAGCCAGTGAGCTGCTTCATGTCCCCCATGTATCCTCTCTACTTGCTGAATTCTCTGAGATAGAGGTAGCCCTTTTGGTCAAGGTCAGTTCCCTATTTGTGGCCCTGATACTACGTTCCCCAAGGGCCTGTCTGGGCCCTTGGCTTTCTTGAATTCCAAATCTTAACCTCTCCCCTATACTCAAAGCTCATACTACCAACTTCCTCCTGGATGTCACAAAGGCATTTCAGATTCAGTATATCTAAAAATGGAACTTCTTCATATACTACCTAAACCCATTCCTTCTCCAAATTTTCCTATATCTGATACCAACCTATCTTTCCCACCTCACTAGACATTACTCCCCTTTCTGCTCTCTTCAATCCAGCTAAATTGGCCTTCTCTGTGTTCTTCACACACATTTCATCTCTTCACACCCAGAATGTACTCACTCCTCACTTGTCATAGAATCCTTTTCTTCCCTCAAAGCACAGCTGAAGAACCATGAAGTCTTCTTTCCAAATCTTTCTAGAGGTTAGGGCCCTCACTCCTAAACTATCATTTATACATTCTCACATATACATGCCCTTGTCCATCTTTCACATTAGAAACGTAAGCTCCTCAAGACCCAAGATTGTTTCTCTGTTTATATATATATGTATCCTTAGCACCTAACAGTGCTTGGAAGGCAGTAGGCCTTAACAAATGCTTATCTATTAACTGATTGAAAGGGTACCATCATCTTTCCAGTAACTTCAGTTCATAATCTCAGTCACCCTTCATTCCTCTTTTCACTGCCCCAATCCAATCAGTTACAAAGTGTTCATATTTCTCAAATCCATACCCTCCACTCAACTCCCACTACTCCCACTCTTAACATAGCCTCCTAATTGGTCTCCCCGCTTCTAGTACCCAATAAATTCACCCACCAGCTGCCAAAATTATCATCCTAAAGTACAGGTTCAATTATGTCACTCCCCTGCTCAAAAGTGTTCAGAGGTTCTCCACTGCCTATAGGAATACAAACTCTTCAGACTGGCATTTAAGGCTCTCTCATGCTAGAAACTACTCCCTTCTCATCTTTACATCTCAAAAGCCTGACTTCCTCCAGGTTGCAAGTTATCTCTCCCCTCAAGCCCTTCTTGATTTCCTAGTTGCTAGTGCTTTCTTTCTTATATCACCTCGAATTTACTCATTTGTATAGTCCTTGGGCTTTTTCTTATTTTTTTGTTTCTGTCTTTGTATTCTAGATACTAGCATAGTGCCTTATACATGAGGCACTTAAATGTTTTTTCAATCTTAATAATTAGTACTGGATTCCTATTGTGAAAAGCCATATAGGAGCTTAAAAGACTATACTTCAATAAAAACTTAAGAAAAATTGAAGAAAAAGAAGTATCAATTGGTATACCATCCTTAAAATGTGGATAACTCTTGGAATGTCTATCAAAAAACAGATGAGAGAACATATGTAAAGCAATTTGTAAAACTTAAATCATTACCTAAATGTCAATTACTGTACCCTTTTTAACAGACAGGGAAATTGTAATTCAGCTAGTTAGGAATCAGAGGCAGAATCTGAACCCTGGTCTCCTGGCTCCAAGTCTAGAGCTTCCTTACACTAGGACATAATGTCTTTCTTATGGCTTATTTGAATAACATCATGAGTTAGCTAAGTCCCAATTCTTTCTAAGAAAGGACCAAAAGTAGTTATGTTATTTCTGACATTCAATTATTGTCTATTAGCTTACAGCTTTTTCTTATTGGTGAAGCACTTATACATTACAAAATCAACTAAAAAATTAGCAAACCAAGACAGAAAGCATTTCAGTGTTCTGTTCATAATGATCGGAACCCTCTGAAATCCTGGTTATATCTGTGGCAAACTTGGATACATGGACTGTATGTATCTAATCTGATAGGGCATCTATCTTACTTTATTTCAAAGAATGTCCTACTAAAATTTGGTATTGTCCAATGTTGAGATGTTTATCTATAGCAAGTAAAGTATTGTGAAGTAGAGAGCAATTTAAACAAAAAAGGACAATTTGTAATAAATCTCAGCTTCCCCTGACCCTCAGAAGCCAATGCTCCAAACAATGGCCTTTACTGGTATGGTATTTTAGAAGTCAAATACCATTACAACAAAATTAGTCATCATTAAAAAATTCCAAACCCCTGCCAATAGTTCGTTTAAGTACAAGTTACAACAGAATTTCTGTAAAACAAAAGAAATCTGTATCCTTTTTAATGTCCATTTTTAAGAGAACCAAGAAGCAGCATGATATAACAGGGCATTAGAATTGGAATCTGGACGACCTGGGTTCAAATTTTACCTCATGAGCTTACTAGCTGTGCGACATTAAGCAAGTCACTTAACTTCTTTATACCTCAGTTTCTTCATCTGTAAAATGAAAGGATGGGCTTCTCAGGGCCCATTTGGCTTACAGATTGTAAGCCTGATGTGAGGAGTTGTTCCCCCACTTTCTTTGTCTCCCTGTGCGCAGCAATATAGTGAGCGCTTTATAAATACTCGTTGACTTGACTTCCAGATCTACACCTATGAACTTACTAAAATTACTTTCTCTGTGAAAACCCAATAGGGCTTTGTCAAGAAAAAGCTGGCCCTGCTCTTGGTAGGAGAGGGTCATGAGAAGTGTCCTGTTTCTGCGAGGCAAACAGCAGGGCCCGCTGGCCAGGGAAAATGCCAGGTCCTTGCCTCCCAGATGGTGATAACTGGGCCTGGCTTCTTCCAGCCCATTAACAATGCACGAGCTCTCTGTACACCGCCACCTCTGGTAAACCGTGCCAAGGCCTCCCCTTTGCCCACTCTGCCAGGGAATAGGGGCTGTTCGTGGAACAGCATCCGCCGCCTCATCCCCGAGGATGCATCTCCAAGAATGGACGTTTCTGAAGTACGAGGTGCAGGGGGTGTATCCCTCAATGGGTTGCAGATCAGTGGTTGCACTCAATAGGGTTCAGAACAGTGGGGGGCACCCCTAAGTGAGGTGCCTTAATCAGTGATACTACCTTGTTGTGGGTTGTAAACTCCTTGAGGGCAGGGGCTGTTTCGGGCTGGCTTTGTCTCCGCAGGCTTTTACACCGGCACCTAGAAACGTACCCCCAAGGGGTGGCCTGGGGAAGAGGGGGAGGGATCTGAGGATTCCAGAAACCTCAGAGAATGTAGAACCGTCGGCGGCTATGGGGTGGGGGTGGGGCGCTGGACAGGAGGGCCCTGACAGTCAATAAGCATTTATTAGGCGCCTCCTATAAGCCGGGCATCGAGAGGACGCCGAGCAAGACCACTCCCGGCCCCAGCGCCTGGCCCCCGCCTCACCGCCTCGGGGCAGGGGAGGGGCCGCCCGGGGTCCCCTCACCTTCCGGGAACTCGGGCACAGCCAGGTCCTGCTCCCAGCTGTCCACCTTCTGCAGGTACTGGTAGACCAGCTTGTCCTTCTCCTGCGCGGTGACGGCGTCGAGCAGCGCGTACTCCAGCGAGGTCTGGGCGGGCAGCAAGGCCGAGAGGCTCGCGCCCGCGGCTCCAGGGACTGCCATGTTCCCTGCGTCTCTCCGGCTGCGCGGGCCGGATCCCTTCCCGGGGACCTGGGGCGGGGTGGGGGAGGGAAGAAAGCCTAGACGGCCCTTCGGTTTCAGTGCGGCACATTCGCCTCTCCCTCCACAGCGGAATTTGCCTCTAACCTCTAACCTACGTTTTGTTTTGCTTTCAAGTCTTAAACACCAAAGTTCTAATTATTTTTAAACACCACTTAACGCGAAATTGTCGCCCCGCCCCCCTGCTTTACCTTTTCGAGGTCATTTCCCTACCGGCGAGTGTAAATATTCGCAGTAGCAGATTCGTAGGCGAAAAGGCCCGGGAAATACTATCCTGCGAGGACTCTAAGTAAATTAATTCTCCCCGACACATGAGGTTTAAAAGGAAATACGTATTTAAATCAAAGTCGTGGAACTCAGATAACAATATTTCCCCTTCGCTCATTTTGAAGCCCCTCTCTACCTCCCCGTATTTGTTCAAAATCAGCCGATTCGACACGGCCCTTGGAGCGGGAAGATGTTCCCGCCTCAAAACAAGCACAAAGTTAAGAAAATCGAGGTGTGAGTAGAATGGAAGAGGCCGTGTCCTGAATTAAGGGTTAGGGAGACTCGCAAAAAGAGAAACAAAGAATTCTGTCAGTTGTCCCCCGGGATGTGGAAAGTGCTGGAGCGGACGAAAGGTTAGTGCCGAGCCCGCGGGAGGATGAAGGGAGCTGAGGGAACAGAGAGGGGAAAACGGGCGGGGGGAGAGGATGCAGCTGCAGCTCTGTGGGGTGGGGGGCGGGCCCTGAGGGCACAGGTGTGGATGCCACCGGGGTCTCTGCCAGGCAGGAGTCTCACAAGGTCGGGTTCTTGGACTGATAAAAGTCTTAGCGCTGACTCACTATTCAGGGCTTGGTTAGCACTGCTTCTTCCCTCACCCCCAGGATAGGGATGGCGCCCAGCCCTGACCCTTGGACACACAGTGGGCCCCTTGCTATCTTTTTCCATTCAAAAACCACGCAATTCTAGAAGAAGATAGAGGAAGGTATCAGGTGGCTCCTCATTGGCTAGAGAGCGTAAAGAAGGCCAGCCACCTTGCTATCATAGACTCTTTAGGAGACATGATCTCTGTACCCAGGAATTTCACACTTCAAGTTGTGTCTGTTTCTTTGTACAGTGGAAGATGCTGGATTGTTCCCAGAAGCCGAATCTGTTCAGTGCCCACTGCTTTGAATGATAGTGCGATTTCTTGCTGCTACAGGGAATCATCTTTACCCACCTCCAAACAAGAAGATATGGCCATTTCCTTTTTGGAACAGTTCTTGCACCAATTAACTAGGAGAAAAAATTAATGATTTTGTTTTGAGAGTAATTTAGACATATATACATTTCGGACAGAGTTTATCCCTTTTACAACATTATTTGTATGTTAAAATAGTGAATTTTGGAATAATTTAATGCCTGGAAATTCTGAAATTTCCTTAAATGCTTGAATTTGGAAATAGTTCTAATTTATAGATTTAGGACTATGTCTTTGCTTGTTTACAACAACTCAAGTTAACTCTCAGAATGAACCAGCAACAACAAATAACTAATCATTATATATGTGAAACCTTTGAAATTTTATTGTGGTATAAAAACTACTGCAGATTTTGTTTTTTTGTTTTTTGTCTTTTTTTGGAAGCAGAAAACTACTGCAGGTTTTTCTTTGAGGCAGAGTTTGTATTTTCCCAAGCTCAGTGTATTGGACACACCACTCATTTTTTAAAGCTTTAAGCTTTTTCAGTGGATTTAATTTTTTGTCTTTTATTTTTTTAAAAGACAATAATTGCAGTTATGGTAATTTTATATCAAAGCTTGAACTCCCAATTCATCTAGGTTTGGTATTGTTTTGATGATACTGCTGCATTATCATGTCAGATGAAAACTTATTGGAAGAAGATATCTGGGAATATAAATCCATAAGAAAACGAAAATTGGGAAAATCAGATGTTTCTAACTCTGTTCAAAAGGCTACAGATGGTAAACGCAAATCAAAAAGATGTGAAAGTAAAAACAAAAGGACTGTGGAAGTTAAGGAAAAGTCTAAGGATGATGAATTACATTTAGGAGAAAGAGGTTCTCAGACACTTGTGTCTGAACCCAATCTAAATACTAGCAGTAATATTCAGCAGTCCCCGGGTAAGGTAACTGCAAAAGCAAAGCTTGGAAAGACAGATAACAAAAAACTGACCCCAACAAAGCAGCATCCCGTTTATAGTGGACACTGTCCAAGTTGCCAAATGCCTTTTTCCTTGTTGCTGGGTCAAACACCTCGGTGGCATGTTGCTGAATGTTTAGATGCTCCACGGTCCTCAGAAAGAGGTAAGTGAAGGTAAATGATTTGTAACCAATCAAAATGGTCAGATATGCGAGATTTACGTCGATTGAATGAAAATTAAATGAGTCAGGCAATGGGATCCCAGGATGGATATGAAAGCTACTGTGAGTATAACTGGGTTATAATGAAGAGGGAAGATGAGAATCAGGAATATTTTTTTCTTTGAGCTTGTTAAAGATATAGTTTAAAAGATTTAAGAAGGGCAAAGAAAGTGTCAGAGGTCATAGGTACTCCTGTGAAGAAAGGTATAAACAGGAATAATTTTGTAAGGAAGCTTTTAAAGAAAGCTTTTAAAAAAATTCTTCCCCTTTACCATATAATTTCATGAAAACATGAAAGTGTAAATATCTTGGCTTTGAAATCAACAAATGTGCATGATGCATTCTCCATGATAAAATATGTAGAATGACGATTCTAGGAAGGTTTCAGGTGGAGAGGCAGCAGAACATTGGCAAGATCACTAAACACAGAGTCAGAAGAGTCTGATACTTATGTGATCTTGGGTAAGTAACTTAATCTGTTTCCTCATCTATAAAATATAAGGAATGACTTCTGAGGCTTGTCTAAATTTACATGAATTCCCAAACCAGTGTCTATAAACTATTTTTTTTAAATTGATAAGTTTATTTCAATATCGTTGGTTTCCTTTGTAATCCTATGTGTTTTATGCATTTAAAAGCATTGTTCTGGTCAGTAGGTTTCACCAGTCTACCTAAGGGGAACGTGGATTAAAAAAGTCTGCGAACCTAAATGGGAGGTTATGGTAACGTTGGTAATAGCTAGTATTTATATAGCACTAAAAGATTTGTAGTTTGTTTTACATATATTATTTCATATGATCTTCACGATAACCTTGTAAAGTAGATATTGCAAGTATTTTCTATATTTTGTAAAAAGACAAGCCTTAGGGTTAAAAAAAAACCTAATTTGCCTAAAGGCATGTGACATGTAATCAAGCACCCCTGCTAATGAATGCAATAAGTTGTGTGCAACATGAAAGTTACACTAAGCATAATTTAATCATTCTTTGATTCGAAAGACACTTTAAAATCTTAACAAGATCTTGTTATTGCCAACGGTCATTTATCATTGGACCATAATCTAGTTGTTTCTTTTAATAAATTTATGAATCAACTATTTTTCTTTCTCAGAGAAGTAGGGTACAAAATTTACAAAAACCTCTCAAACCTTTAATATTTTAACTTACCATTTGCTTCATTTGTAAGAAGCTTGAATTTACCATGACATGGAAAAGCCTTAATATAAGGAGGCCTTAGGAGTCCAGGTGATAAGACAGCCACTTAGTTGAAATTACCTTCATATTGGGTCCTTTTGGTACTTCAAAGACTTAATGCCATTGAGGACTGTTTAAAAACATTCAAAATTCATAGTAGTGTTAAAACAGAATTCAAACTCAAGATTTTTATTTTTCTTATCTGTAATGGAGTAATGCCTTCTGATTGAGCCTTTGAGAAGCTTCCCCTGGTATTCTTAATAAATCTGGATTCTGATTGTAGTAAGTTTGGGATATGCCAAAATATTTTACAAGTATTTTTTTATCATCCTGTTTCATAAACCTATTATTAAATCTAGAATGTGAAGACCTAAATGTTAACATCTAAGTTTTATTCCAAACTTATTCACTCTTTTGCAATTAAATTCCAATAAATTTCCAATTTATGTAGGCAGAGAGATTTATATAGGGTAGTTTCTGAATATAACTGAATGTTATGGATTAGAACAATATCCTATTAAAATTCCTTTTGTCTTACACTTTGTTTTAACTAATTACAACAATGTGGCTGAATTACGCTATATTCTAATCATAGATCTTTTGGTCAGTAAATTGAAAACTGCCAATTTCTTAAACTGGATTTTACATTCAGCAGTTCTATAAGACAATTATACTAGTTCACTTTTCTTCTTTGCTAACTGTTCAGCAGCTCAGTAGTGAAGCTGATGAGAATTTAGCCAGCATCTGCTTATTGTTCCACTTAAAGGATGGTTTGGGTTTTTTTGTTTGTTTGGTTTTTTGGCCAGGACCTGTGATTGCAGCAGTTTGGAGAACTTTCAGGTGTGGAAATTTCTTCCATATATACCAATTGGCAACTCATTGTCATTTACTGTCTTACAGAGTTGCTTGGGACACAAAAGACTAGTGACTTTTTCTGGTATTACTTTGCTAGCGTTTGTCTGAGGGAGAACTTGAAACTAAGTCTTCCGGACTGCGAGAATGACCCTCTGTTCATTATTCCATGCTGCCTCTCCTTGAAGGAATGTAAAGTAAGAGGAACATATATTCTGAAGAGCCTGGATAGTGAGAATTCCTTGGAAAAGAAAACCAGTAAATTTCCCCTGGTTTTTTTTTTTAACAGGAAAAATAAATTGTTGCCATATTTTAAAATCACAAATTGTCAAAATTTGGTCTTGCTATCTTTTTGGTTAGGATTCTGGAGTCTATCTTTTATAAACAGAGTTGAATAGCGTAAGTGTAAGGATTTCCTGCTGTTTTGACTATGGAAATTAGGAAGCAATCAATAAGTATTTTTAAAGGACCTACTATGTGCTGGAGACTGTGGTAGGTACCAGGGATACAAAGAATCATGCTGGAGCTAGCTCTTGAGAACTACAGTTAAATTTTCATTGTGAATAGTCATACTTTGGAAATTAGCAAAGGCTACAAATCAGGGGTTGACTAATTGTTTTGTTGATTGTCTAGACTTAAGAAGTGATGGAGAAAATGTTAATACCGCAGATTACACTTGTCTTTTTTTTTTTGAGAACTGATTGTTAACCATTTACTTGCCCACCAGTGATATAAGTTCAAAGAATGACAGTCCGTATTCACAAGGAGTTTACATTTTAGTGAGGGAGACAGCACTTGCATATATAAACATATATAGCATAATAGTAAAATGAGTAAGTACAAATATGTCCAAAGTTGTTCATATATACATACATGGAGTAGTTTGGAAGAGAGGGCACTAATATCAGTATTTGGGGTGGGGGTGGGAGGGCCAAGAAAGGCTTCAAGCAGAAGATGGTGCAAACTGCATTTTAAAGGAAAAACAATTGAAAATCCATTCGGGACCTCATCACTTCTCACCTATATTATTGCAGCCACCTTTAACTGGTCTCCCAGCCTCAAGTCTCTCATCACTGCAGTCAATCCCACATGCTGCTGCCAAAATCAGTTTCCTTAAGTACAAATTTGATCTTGTGACTTTCTTCACCAATTTCAGTTGCTTCCTGTTTCCTCAGATTAAAATGTCAACTCACCTGTTTAGCTTTTATAGTCCTTTACAACCTGGCCCCAACTCATTTTTCCAGTGTCATTGGACATTATTCCTCATACACTGTGTGATCCTGCCAAATTGGCCTTCTCTCTATTATCACTCATGATACTTGATTTCCTGACACCAGTCTCAATGTCCCCCATTCCTAGAATACACTACCTCTTTATTTTCTTTCCTTTCTTCCTTTTCTTCCCTCTAAGAAGTAGCTCAGGCACCAACTTCTGCAAGAGGCCTTTCTTAATCTCTTCACCCCCCGAAATGCTAGTAACCTCTTCACAAATTACCTTATATTTAACTGCTGTGTGTGTATTTACTTTATATTTGTTCTGAAAACACATATATATGTACTTGTTGCCATCCCCATTAGAATGTAAGCTCACTGTAAGTAGGTATCCTTTTATTCTTTGTAATCCTTCACCCTCCACCTGCCCACCCCCAGCACAATGCCAGCCATGTAGGTGCTTAATAACTACTTGTGGATTAACTAAGAGGAACTCTGAAGCAGAAGTAAGAAGGGGATGGAGGATGCCCAGTAAGAAGGTGCAGAGATGGGAAATGGTGTTCTGTCTTTGAGGAGCAGAGACAAAGCTAGTTTTGTCCGTATTGTAGAATGTGAAAGGGCAAATGGTGTATAACAAGAAAGATAGGTTCAGGCCCACTAATATTTTATGATATGAAAGTAGGTTCATAAGATTTAGAACTGAGAGGAAACTTAAAGATCATCTAGTTGAGCCCTCTTCATTTTACATTTGAGGAAACTGAGGCCAAGAGGTTGAAGTGACAAGCCTAAGGTTGCATTCATAGTAAGTAGCAGAGCCTCTGGATTCAAACCCAAATTTTCTGACTCTAAATCCATCTCTTGATCTAGTATACCAATCCATTGTTGGCTCTTGGTTCTGAAAATTTTTACTGGATTTGACATGCAAATATAATCAAGTGTTACTCTGTAACTTGATCCTAATTTTTTTCTCTCAAAAAAATTTTTTTTTAGAATGTCCTGATGGTCTTCTATGTACTTCTGCAGTTCCTTCTCATTACACACTGTATGCCCATTTCCTGCTAGCTCAAAGTAGAGCAGGGAATGATTTTTTTAGCTCTCCAACTTCTATGTCAAGCAGCAAGCTTCTTGGTTCCAATGATACTAAATCAAGCTTTCTCTGTAGCCTAGAGGAAAGATGGACTCAGTGTCAGAAACAAACAGAGAATGCAAAAAATGTTCCAAATGATCCCTTGTTGATAACATTGAGTCCAAGAAAATTTCAGTCTCCAAATGAAACCAATAAAAAGATTTCATTTTCCACAAACATCTCAAAATTCCAACAGACTATGCAGTTCACAGAATTTGTTGATAATGACAAACTTGAGAGCTCTGGTTTTCTTCTTGCTGATGGAGAATTAGACAGATTGAATAGCTCAGAACATTTGAACCTTCCACTGCCAGAAGCTGATCTCAGTGACTGTGAAATCTCCTATTCTCCTCTCCAAAGTGATGAAGAAACTTACGATATAGAGGAGCAGCTAGAAAATTCACAAAAGGAACTGTGTATTACTGAAAACTCTGAAAATTACAGCATTGACGATGAGGATGACAGCTGTATCTTGTTTAGAAGACTTTGTGGAACCTTACAAGAGGAATATAAACCTGACTGCAGGAAAATGAACAGTTACATAAACCAGAATGATGAAGAATTGAATATACCTCCCACTTTAAGTGATGTGTCTAAACCTGTTTCCCAAAATGAGAGGATGAAGTCTTGTGAGCCAACGTGTGCCACTAATCATTTTAGATGCTTTCCAACTTCTTTAACTGGGGACCTGAATTCTACCAATTATCAAGTCAATAAAGAGGGCCCTGATGAGCCAAAATTGTTCTCATCCCAATCAAGTAGAGGGAGTGTGTCTACTGAAGAACCAGCTGCTTGCAGTTGGGCTTCTCAGCAATTACTTAACAGTGAAATGTCAAAGTCCTTGGAAAGCAAGGAAGAAAAGGTTTTTTCTCCTCAGTCAACTCAAAGTGAAATGATAGAAGAATCAAATAGATCCTTTTATGGCAAAAAGAATAATCATATAATAAAGTTTTGCAGAGAAGCATTAGATAGTAAGGCAGGTATTAAGGCTTCAGTTTTAGACATGGAAGCTTTTCATAATAAAACTACTGAACATATGTCTATGGAGATATTGCTGCCATGTACTCCCAACTCTAACACAAGACCATCTTCTACTAAAGTATTAAAACAAATGGATATAGGTGTGTTTTTTGGGTTACCACCAAAAGCAAAGGAGGAGAAAACGCCAGAGAAAAGTGCTTTGAAAAGAACAAAAAATGCAAGTCCTAATGAAAAGCGGTCTGGACAGAACAAGAGGAAAAGGGAAGGATCTCTGGGTGATTCGGAACTTGATGCACACAACTTAAATAGAACTAAAACCTTTGAGGAATCATCCTGTGAAAGGTCACAAAGAAGAAAAAGATTTAGAAAGTCAGCTGTAAAAGAAGAAAAGACACAATTGGGAGAAACTGATGAGCTCATGAATAAGAGAGAACTAGTGACAAATAAGGTAGCTAAAGGTGGATCACAGAAGTGGAGAACAAGGTTGCAAGATTCAATTTATACTGAAGGAGGCTTGAGGGAAAAGAAATGTCCCTTCTATAAGAAAATACCAGGTAAATTGAAATTGTAATACATACTTAAATCACACACACACCCTTCTTGAGCTTTATTGGGTTCTTTTGCCTATTTTTTCAAAATATATGTTGTGTGCTTATTTATGAATACATCTTCTATTCATGAAATGCCTTGTGAAGATTTGAAGTTGACTCTTTTCTCATTCTTTTTGCTATATATTACACATAATATTGCCTAGCTTCTTAGATCAGACTCTGGCTAAGTTTCTGTGCTTTTTTTGTATAAAAGGGAAGAAAGTATAGTTGATTTAGTAGGAAAATGTCAGATGAATTATATAATTAAAGTAAATTATTTCATGATCCAGATGGGATATAAAGCAAATCATAATTGGCATCAATTGCCCACCCCCATTAAAACAATGTGCCTAAGGGAGGCAGTGTGATGCAATAGAAAGAGCATTGGCAATGTAGAGGACCATGTGACTTTGGGTAAGTCACACCCTCTCTGGGCCTCAGTTTACTTATCCTAAAGTGACAACATTGGACTATATGGCATCAAAGGTCCTTTCTAGCTCTGGATCTTTGTCACCTTGCTATTCTATGTTTATATTTTAGCCTTGAGTGTGTATGTTTATTATATATATATGTAATATACACACACATATATATATATACACATACCATTCTGTGTACATCATAGAGCCGTTTTATTCTAGAACAAAATTAATATGACTGATTTTCATTGTAGAATCAGCCCAGAATTTTCATACTGCACATTACTATTGAAGCACTAGGCACATTTTATGAGATCGTTTCTTTGCCTATTTTCATAGCATCAGTGCTCATTAGATACAAGAACTTAACATTCCTCTTTTGTCAGTTATTCCAGAAGTAAATGATTTCCATAAATATGAGTATTAAAACAAATATTAGTATATTTTAAAATTGACTAGTATCTTAACACTTGCCTTATTTGATGCAGTTGTTTACAAAGAAATCTTTACAACAGACTTTTTAGTCTACTGAATTATTTTGTCCAAGAGTGTCATCATTTCTTGTGTTTCTACAGTCTGCAGGACTTTTGGTAAACCAGAACAACTGATTAGAAATAGGCTGGAGAGCTGAGGGTGATGATAATTAATTAGCTCATAATTGAATGTCTTTTTTGAATATATTGGGTCTTATATGACCTTTTCTACTTGCATTTTTTTTATATATATTTTAGGAACTGGCTTTACAGTTGATGCCTTTCAATATGGAGCAATAGAGGGTTGTACAGCGTATTTCCTCACACATTTTCATTCGGACCATTATTCTGGCTTGTCAAAAAAATTTACATTCCCAGTTTATTGTAGCAAGGTAAGAGGATGAAAAACTTTCTGACCTAAGATTAACATGAAAGAACTTGTGAAACATCTATATATAAGCAACTTGATTGAAAAGAATAATAATTGAACTTTTACCCATTCTAGAAAAGAAATGACTAAAAGCTTCCTATCTATTAACCTCTAAACTCTATTTAAAACAGTCACTAATTGCAGTGCAGGGTGTTAGTGTCATGGTTGGTGCTGGGCTCTGAACCTCTTAATTACTAATCTAATACTTTTAAGCATTTATTTCACATATTCTCTAAAGAATTTGGATCCAAAATTGAGAAAGAAAGAACATATTAATCTAATTTAAACTTTTAATGTAGCTGTAACTTCCTGTCTTACAGATAACAAGCAATTTGGTAAAGAGCAAACTTTGTGTGCAAGAACAGTACCTCCATCCCCTGCCAATGGACACTGTGTGTATAGTAAATGGTATCAAAGTTGTTTTGCTTGATGCTAATCAGTAAGTATGAAAGTTACTTCAAAAGGGCCTTATTTTTCAAATGTTAAGAAGAAAAGAATAATTACTTGGCTAGTTTTTTTTTAGCATCCATCAATTTGAAAGGTTCAACTATTTTTTATTTTATTTTTTTTAATTTTTTAAATTTTTTTAGGCAATTGGAGTTAAGTGACTTGCCCAGGATCACACAGCTAGTAATGTCAAGTGTTTGGTCTGAGGCCGAATTTGAACTCAGGTCCTCCTGACTCAGGGCCAGTGCTCTATCCACTGCGCCATCTAGCTGCCCCTCAACTATTTTTTAAACACCTATTTTTAAAATAACTAACAAATACTTAAACAACTATTTTTTAAAAAATCTACCACTATTACTTCATGAATAATACATGCTCTTCCTCTGAAGACAGTGTTAGATGAATTTATCACAGAATCAGGAATTGTTGAAGTGAAGGGAATCTCCAGGAGTTATCATAACTATCATTTTACCTCTAGGCCAACTTGCATCTGAACTGTTTTTAACAGACAGGAGTTAATGTTTATTTTTCTTAAATATTTAGTTGTCAAATAAAAGTAGATTTGCTTATTGTTGATGCTATTCTTTATATCGTTTTAAGATTATATCTTACATAACTGATGTTATAAATTACCATTCTCCCTTTAAACGTATATAATGTCATTTCATTAGTGACAATTAAATTTATGTTACTAGGTAAGCATGTTCTCAGTTCCTCTGAGATTTCCTTCAAGTAAATTTCAGGCTATTGGTAATCTTAAACCTTAGGAAGTTTATTTTCCTGGAATTTAAAATGAATTTGGGAGTTAACGTTTAGTGGAATGTGGAGGCAGTGTTTACATGGTTATTACCAGCTGTCTCTCTAGTTTTCCTTCTTTTTAGTTTTCCATGTTAATTTGTTTTCACCCCAGCTACTCAGTATATTATTGCTAATATGAAATTAGAAAACTTCTATAGGAATAGAGTTGGTCCTGGTGTATATCACTCTTGTGTACTTTCAAATGCTACATAAGTGTGAGAGTATTACTATTATTATTATTACTATTATTTTAGTGTGGTTGCAGATTTAAGAACACTCATATTAAGGAGAATTTAAAAGACAGATACTAAAGGTTAAAGTGGGCAAGGGTGGTATCTAAGAATGGTTTTACTTATATGTTACCTCATTACCAATTTCTTATGTGTTTTCTGGTCCATATGATTATGACTGGGTCTTCATTGTTGAATCAGTTTGAATAAACTGCCCACAAGAGCAAACTTCCATGGTCCGATTAAGGTCCTGAGATAAACAAGTTTATATCTGATGTGTGTGTACACACACACACACACACACACACACACACACACACACACACACACA